>NW_020954570.1:3488518-3686129 GCF_900497805.2 Vombatus ursinus | reverse complement strand
TCCTTTCCTTTCCTTTCCTTTCCTTTCCTTTCCTTTCCTTTCCTTTCTTTTCCTTTCCTTTCCTTTCCTTTCCTCCCTCCTCCCTCCTGCTTCCCTCACTGCTCTCCTCCCATTCCTTCACTTCCTTCCTCCTTCTCTCCCTCCCTCCTTCCTTCCTTTCTTCTCAGATACAAATATGCAACTTTCCCCAATTATTTTAAAAGGTTCATCACATATAAATATGTCTGAAAGAGGATCTCAGAGTCACATAATTTTTTGAATTAAAAGGCACTGAAACCCATTCTTGAGCATATATGTGGCTTCAGAGGCATTATAGTATAGAAGTCAAAATGGTAAATTTAGAATCAGAAATTTATTGTTGGATGATCTCTAATGTTCTTCAAGTCCTATGAACAACAGCAACAAAAGCTAGTATTTATGTAATAATTTAAGGATTGCAAAGTATTTCAAAATATTATCTAATTTTATCCTAACAGTCCTAGCAAATAGGTGCTTTTATTATCCCCATTTTAAGAAGAAATAATTAGGTGGATAATGGATATAGCACCAGATATGGAGTCAGAAAGACTTGAGTTCAAATGCAGCCTTGATATTTAATAGCTGTATGTCCCTGGAGATGTCATTTAACTTGTTTACCTCAATTTCCTCAACTGTAAGATGGGAATAATAATACCAACTATCTCCAAAGTTTTTTTATGAGGATCTAATCAGATCACTTCCTGTAGTAGCCTAATCCACTTTGCAATATCTAAAATGTTTAGGAATGATTTCTGGGTGCCAAGCTTTAATCTGACTCTACAATTTCTTCCCATTTCTCCTTCTTCTGTCCTCTGAGGACAAACAGAACAAGCCTAATTCCACAGGACAGCCCTTTCAATTACTTGAAAGCAATTATCATGCCCTCTATACTATTTCATCTTCTCTACGTTAAACACTCCCAGGTAAAGATGGGTAATACTAAAGCATATATTCCACCCACAAAAGTATTCTGCATATAAGGTTGAATCATTCTAGTATGACAGAGGCAGCACAGTATAGTAGGTAGCAAAGTAGCCTTATGGTTAGGAACACATGGATCTTGCCTCAGACACATATTACCCAGATTAAGTGTCTCAACTCTTCACTTTCCTAAGCAACTCTCATAGATTTTAATTCCTGATTTGTCCATATATGTCGGGGACAGGAACATTCACTCCAGGAGCCCAACAATATTGAAATCTCATCTTCAGATTTCAAAACAAAAATAAAAAAAAGCATTGCAATTATCACTATAATTTAAGAAAGTAAAAATGTCACTAATAGTTGTGTTTTTCTGATTATTTTCAGTCAGTCAATAATATTTATTAAGCACCTACAAGGTACCAGACTGAAGTACTTGGGAATACAAAGACAAAAAACAGCCCCTACCTCAAGAAGTTCACAATCTAATAGGGAAAAACAATACATAAAAAACATCTGAAAAACTAGGGGGTGAGGAAGTGGATACCTGGTGCAAGGGTATGATGAGGTCCTGTAGCTGGGTGGCAAATGATGAGATGGCATCCCTAGGCCCACTCTAGTAAGTGAAGGATTTGAAAAAGCTCTCCAATGTCCACTCTCTACCCCTCCAATCAGAAGAAGGAAGAGTCCTTTGGATTAGGGGTTACTGAGGAGGTACAAGTTTCAGACTTGATGTGGTCTTGTAGGAAGATGAGTTTCTGGAGACAATGATGAAGTCCAAAAGAGTGGTCATGTGGGAAATGATGTATAGACATGGTTTTGTGTGAACATGTTATTAAACATTTGAACGAGATCAAAAAAGAGAGTTTAGGTTACTTAATAGAATAATGTTAAAAGTTATTCCAGACAAATGACCTTCAGGACTCATGCAAGATAAATTTTATGTCAATAAATGACCCTTGATGATCACTCTTTAATTTGTAAAGGAGTGTCCACCATCACAGTATTTATTGAATTTGTTGGTTTTGTCTGGAAAAAAGAATATAAGAATTTAAAGTAGCTGTAAGTAAATAAATTCATCTTTATCAGAAAAATAATACAAATAAGGATATTGTTAGTGAATAACTCACCTATGATTTGGTTTGGAAAGAAAGTTCTATAAGATATATATTTTTAAATACTGTCACAATTTATAGAATTATCAGGAGTCCTAATTAAATCAAAAGCATCCCATTTTAGCAATGTTCATCAGCAGGTTCCTTGATCCAAGTATTCTGTTTTAATATCAGAGTTATAATGGCACAGACTACAACAAAGCATACTATAATTGATAGGAAGAAGAATCATCAAAATTAGAGAGTTTTTTTTAATGGTCTGTTACATTATCTAGTCAATTCTTTCACTACAGAACCATTCCCTATAGTCTATTTTTCTCTGCTTTGTCTAGTACAGTTTGAAATTACTCAAAGTAGTATAATTCCTGATATTTCCCTAAGGAGGTTACTCTACAGTCTAATAAATCTCATTGTTAGAATATTTTACTTGACAAATTTACCTTGGCTCAATTTCACTTTTTGGCTTCCAGGAACTTTTTGGGATACTTTGAAATAATATTTTTCCCTTAATGATATATTTAGATAAAATAGCACTTCTATTACTTTTTAACAAGTGAGCCATATTGTATTATTTTCTTTGTTATTATTTTCAATCTTTCTTATCCACATTTTCTTCCTCCCTTCTCTCATCTTCCTCCTTTTCTTCTTCATTTTCTTTCTTTTTTCTGCTATGTCTCTTAAATTTTTAAATAGTGATAATTGTGAAAACCAATATGCTATGATTTTCCAAATGGTATGTAATTATTTTGTGAAAGATTAGACTCATACACATTCTAGGACACATGTCTACACATGCTGCTAGTTTTGCTTGGTGCCATACTCTTTTTGGTGCTCCCCACTCAGATTTCCACCCTGACATCTATATTACTCCATGGGCCTGTTGGTGCCTTCTCAATTACAAGCACATGGGGCCAAGATATACAAAGAAAGGGATCTCTGAAAGCAAAGAGACAAAAATTAAGAGAGATTAAGTAAATTATTCTCAATATCCCAAGTGCCCCACAATTACTTTATACTTCTTAAGAGATTTTCATGTATGGGTTAAATTTCTTAAGCCAATGAGACTACCTTTGTTTCTATATCTAAAATCAGCTGTGCCTATAAAACCTAATTTTAGAGGATTGTTAAAAAAGAAAGGTATTTGTTCTAAGTTTACATTGGTTGTGCCTTGCCTTAAATTCGTCATACCTGGGCCCTTGTCTATACTACAGCATTTTACTAGTGATTAATAAGACAAGAATAGCAAGCAGCATCATAAACAACTGAAGGAGTGGTAAAGAGAGGAGAAGAGGTTGTCTGCAACAGAACTGTGGTAGAAAAGCAGTGGCATAAAGAGATGAGGGTTTGTCCTGCCCACCCCCCCACAACAATTTGCATTGTCTTTCCTTGATATTGAAAGTTGATTAGCATTTGGGCACTCTGTTTTATTCCATGAGTCCCCTTAGCTCACTGTGGGGAGCAATGAGAGGAAAGGTTCTAGAGAGGGCTAAACAATTAAACTTTGTCTGTCCAAAAAAATTGACATTATATTTCACTGAAAAAAAAAAAACCTTATTCTCTGAGAAGTCACTCTTCTCACCTGCTTTTTTGCTCAAGTGTCTTCAGCCATGTTATCCTCCTTCACTGCTATCTCACAAGTGAATTATATCTTCTTCTCATGGAGAATCCCTCCACATGCACAAACATAGGCTTCCTTGACTTACTTTAAGTCTCAACTAAAATCTCATCTTCTGCAGGAAGTCTTCCACAATTCTATTGATTCTGATGTCTTCGCTATTTTAGTTATTTCCTAATTATCTTGTACATTACTTGTTTGTACATATTTATTTCCTTGTTTGCCTATCCCCATGAGCTCCTTGAGGATAGGGACTGTAGTTTGCCTCTTGTTTGTATCCCTATTGCTTAGCACAATCTTTAGTCAATAGTGGGTATTTAATAAATGTTTATTTAAAGGCTAAATGACAAGAGATCCTATTCCATTAAGTCTTTTGCAGCAGATTGTACCTTCTGTCATCCTTACTCTCTCATTAATCTTCAATCTCTGTCTAGTAGCTGTCTTCCTAATGTCTACAAATAAGTTAATGTCTTTTCCATTTTCACAAAGACCCTCATGTCATCTATTCATCCCTGTTAGTTATCTCATGCCTCCTCTCTTTTTGTGGCTAAGCTTCTTTTTTTTAAATATTTAAACAATATTTTATTTTTTCCCCAATTACACATCAAGAAAAAAAATAGCATTCATTTTTTTCTTCTTTTAGCAAGGCAATTGGGGTTCAGTGACTTGCCCAGAGTCACACAACTAGTAAGTGTTATGTACCTAAGCACAGATTTGAACTCAGGTCCTCCTGATTCCAGGGCCAGTGTGCTATCCACTGCACCACTTAACCCTTAGCATTCATTTTTATAAGATTTCATGTTCCAAATTGTTCTCCCTCCCTCTCTCCTCTACCCTCTTCTGAAAATGGTAGGCAGTTTTTTATATCTGTGCTATCTTGCAAAACATATTTCAATATCTGTCACATTTGTGGAGGAAATGGATCAAAAGCAAATAAAACCATAAGAAAGAATAAAGTTAACTGGAAAAAATATGCTTTGATCTGCATTCTGAGTCCATCACTTCTTTATCAGAATATAGAGAACATTTTCCTTCCTCAGTCCTTTGTGCTTGTCTTTGATCACTGTGTTGCTGAGAAGAGCTGAGTCATTCATAGTTGTTCATTACATAATGTTGCTGATACTGTGTACAATGTTTTCCTGGGTCTGTTCATTTCACTTTATATCACTCTTTCCAACTTTTTCTGAAATCTGTCTATCATTTCTTATTGCACAATTGTATTCCATTACATTCATATACCACAGCTTGCTCAACCATTCCCCATTGATGGGCATCCTCTCAGTTTCCAATATTTTTGCTGCTATTAGTGTTTTTTACAACAGAGGTCCTTTTCCCTTTTTTATGCTCTCTTTCAGATTCAGATCTAGTAATGGTATTTCTGGATTAAAGAGTATGCACAGCTTGGTTGCCCTTTCAGTATAGTTCCAAATTTCTTTCTAGAGTAGTTGGATCATTTCTCAACTCCACCAACAGTGCATCAGTGTCCCAATTTTTCCATGTCCTCTCCAATATTCATCACTTTTTTCTTTTTTTTTGTCATATTAGCCAATCTGATAGGTGTGAGGTGGTACCTCAGGTTACTTTGACCTGCATTTCTCAAATCAAAAGATATTTAGATCACTTTCTCATATGTCTAGAGATTTAATTTTTTTATCTCAAAACTGTCTGTTTATATTCTTTGACCATTTATCAATTGGGGAATGATTTGTATTCCTATAGATTTGATTCAATTCTCTATATATTTTAGAAATGTGGCCTTTATCAGAGACACTTACTGTAAAGATTGCTTCTCAGCTTTCTGCTTTTCTTCTAATCTTGGTTGCATTGGTTTTGTTTATATAAAAGCTTTTCAATTTGATATAATCAAAATTATTTATTCTATATTTAATAATGTTTTTGTGTTAGGTAATAAATTATTCCCCTCCCCATAGATTTGACAGGTAGACTATTTATTGCTCTTCTAATTTGTTTGCTTCATTGTCTATAGTACTTTTAGCAAGATGTAGTTTCCTTCCTTATCCCTTTTAACTAGATCTATTTTTACTTTTATGTTGTTTAAGATCAGGATTACTACCCCTGCTTTTTTTTTTATTTCACCTGAAATATAATCAGTTCTACTCCAGCCCATTACCTCTACTCTGGGTGTGTCTCTCTCCTTCAAGTGTGTTTCCTGTAACCAACACATTATAGGATTTTGGTTTTTGATCTACTCTGCTATCTGCTTCCATTTTATGGGAACATTCCATTCCCATTCACAGTTGTAATTACCACCTGTGTATTTCCTTCCATCCTATTCATCCTCCTGTTTGTCCTTTCTCTCCTTTTACCCTTTCCTACCTCACCAGTGTTTTGCTTCTGTCTACCACCTTCCCTAACCTACACTCAGGGAAGTCCATGTCAGTCCACACACCCTCCTCCCTTCCTTTACTTAATCTTTTCCCCTCCCATTTCCTTTTCAGGTAAGATAGTTTTCTATATTCAACTGACTGTGTTTATCATTCCCTCTTTGAGGCAATACTGATGAGAGTAAGGTTCAAGCAATGGCCATCACCTACTATCCCATCTTCCCCTCTACTGTAATAGGTTTTTCTCACCTCTTCATGTGAGATAATCTACCCCATTCTATCTATCCCTTCCTTCTGCATCCTTTGCACTTCTCTTTCTCTTCTCTTAATTCATGTCATTCCCTCAAATTCACCTTCTACCTGTATCCTCTGTCTATGTATATTCCTACTATCTGTACTGTAAGTGATATAGTTTTTAAGAGTTACAAGTATTGTCTTCCCATGTAGAGATGTAAACAGTTTAGCTCTTTATATTTTCCTTATATTCCTTATATTTTCCTTATATTTCCTTATATTTCTTATATTTTCTTTTCTGTTTTTACCTGATTATGCTTCTCTTGTGTCTTGATATTTGAGGTCAAATCTTTGGTTTAGTTCTGGACTTCTGCTAAAGAAGGCTCTAGGTTTTCCTGACACTGTTCTCTACTAGTTCTCACCCTGCCTCTCTGACTGCTTCTCAATCTCCTGTGATGGTGCTTCATCCAGGTCACACCTGCTAAGCATGTTTGTCCACCAAGGCTCTATCTTGGGCCTACTTCTTTTCTCCCTCTGTATTATTTTACTTGGTAATCTCCTTGTTTCAGATAAATTCATCTATCATTTCTTTGTGATTCTCAGATATATATGTACAGCTCTATCTACATACTTGACCTTCAAGTTCATATCTTCAACTGTTTATTGGACATCTAAAATCAAATGTCATGTAAACATCTTAAACTAGGCATGTTTAAAACTGAATCCATTACCTTATTTTCCCAAACTTTCCTCTTTTCCTGAATTTACTATTACTGTCAAGGGTACCATCATCCTCCTAGCCACCCAGGATGTGCAACCTGCATGTCATCTTTACCATCTTTTACTCCTTATATCAGATCAGTTTCTAAATTCTGTAATTTTTACCTTTGTAACATTTCTCCTAGATGCATCAAGGTAGCACATAGATAGAGTGCCTAGTCCAGAGTCAGGAAGACTCATTTTAGAGAGTTCAAATCTGGTTTTAGTCATTAATAATTCTATTACCATAAGTAAGTCATAATATTCATGGCATTTTCTCCTCTGACACTGCAATCACTCTGGCACAGGTATTTATCACATGGATTATGGAAATAGCCTGCTGGTTGATGTCTCTGCCTCAAGTCTCACTCCACTCCAATTCATCCTTGACTTAGTTTTCAAATTTATCATCATGAAGCATAAGTCTGAATGTGTCATACCCCTCCCATCATTCAATCATTCAATCAGCTCCATGATAAAGCATGAAACATTCTGTTTGGCTTTTTTTTTTGGTTGGTTGTTTGTATTTTTTTTAATTTTAAACTTAAATATAAAACAAGAATAGAAAAAAGAAACAAACTTAAATACTAAAACTTAAATACAAAATATGCAAAGAAAAAAATTGCCATGTTCACAGCAGAACAAGAGAGGATTCAAAATATAAAGCAATAACTTTCCATTTCAAGAAAGCCTATGTAATAGGCTACATATTGTGTTCAGAGATATCAATATTTTATCTACTTCCATGTGGTTTCTGTTTTGCTTTTAAAGCCCCATATTACCTGGCCAGTTGCTATCTTTGCATGCTTATATCTTAAATTTCCCCATCTTATAAACCCAATGAAATCTTTGAACCAGTTCAGTAACATAGGCTTTGTTGTTGATCTTCGTACAACACACTCCCTTTCTTTTTTTGTTATGTTTTGTTTTATTTTGTTTTGTTTTCATTTTTTTAAAATAATGTTTTATTTTTTCCAATTACATGTAAAGACAATTTTCAACATTTATTTTTAATAAGATTCTGAATTCAAAAAGTTTTTCCTTCTCTCCCTCCACTCCCCCATCCTCAAGGCCACAAGCAACCTGATACTGATTATTGAACACACTCCATTCCTTGACTTTAGGTATTTTAATTGGTTTTCTCTCTTCCATTGAATGGTTTCCTTCTCCATCTTTGTTTCCTGGCCTCCTTTGCTTCCTTCAAGTCTCAACTAAAGCCCTACCTTTTTCTTTTTCTTCTAATCTTTTTATTTATTTTTTAAAATTAATTTATTTTGAATTATCAACAATTACTTCCATAAGCTTTTGAATTTTAAATTTTCCCCCTCTTTCCCTACCTCCCTCCCTAAGACAGAGCACAATCTGATATAGACTATACATATACATTCTTATTAAACATATTTTCACATTAGTCATGTTGCAAGGAAGAATTAGAACCAATAGGAGAAACCACAAGAAAGAGAAAACAAAACAAAACAAGAAAAAATAGCAAATTTGATCTGCATTCAAACTCCATAGTTCTTTCTTTGGATGTGGATAGCATTTTCCATGGTGAGACCTTTGGAGATGTCTTAGACCTTGCATTGCTGAGAAGGGCTAAGTCTATCACAGTTAGTCATATCACAACATGGTTGTTACTGTGTACAATGTTCTCCTTGTTCTGCTCGCTTCATTCAACATCAGACCATACAAATCTTTCCAGGTTTTTCTGAAGTCTGCTTGTTCATCATTTCTTATAGCACAATGGTATTCCATTACATTCATATACCACAACTTGGTCAGCCATTACCCAATTGATGGGCATCCTCTCAATTTCCAATTTTTTGCCACCACAAAAAGAGGTGTTCTAAATATTCTTGTACATGTGGGTCATTTTCCCATTTGTATGATCTCTTTGGAATACAGCCCTAGAAGTGCTATTGCTGGGTCAAAGGGTATGCACATTTTTATATCCCTTTGGATATAGTTGTTTTGTCATGTTGGCCAATCTGATAAGTGTGATGTGGTACCTCAGAGTTGTTTTGATTTGCATTTTGCTAATCTGTAGTGATTTAGAGCATTTTTTGTATGACTATAGATGGCTTTAATTTCTTCATCTGAGAACTGCCTGTTCATATCCTTTGACCATTTATCAGTTGGGGAATGACTTGTATTCTTATAAATTAGACTTAGTTCTCTATATATTTCAGAAACGAGACCCTTATTAGAGACACTGGTTGTAAAAATTATTTACCAGTTTTCTGCTTCCCTCCTAATCTTGGTTGCATTGGCTTTGTTTGTGCAAAACTCTTCAGTTTTATGTAATCAAAATTATCCATTTTGCATTTTATAATGTTCTCTATCTCCTATTTGGTCATGAATTCTTCTCCATAAATCTGATAGGTAAACTATTCCTTGTTTTCCCATCTTGCTTACAGTATCAGTCTTTATATCTAAATAATGAACCCATTTTGACTTTATTTTGGTATGTGGTATGAGATTTTGGCCTATGTCTAGTTTCTGACATACTCTTTTCCAGTTTTCCCACCAGTTTTGGTCAAAGAGTGATTTCTTATCCCAGAACTTGGGGTCTTTGGATTTGCCAAATAGTAGATTACTATATTCATTGACTACTGTGTTTTGCATACCTAACCTATTCCACTGATCCACCTCTCTATTTCTTAGCCAGTACCAAGTAGTTTTGATGATTTCTGCTTTATAATACAATTTAAGATCTGGAATGGCTAGGCCAGCTTCCTCTGTGTTCTTTTCTTTAGTGCCCTTAATATTCTGGACCTTTTGTTATTCCAAATGAATCTTGTTATTATTTTTTTTATAGCTCTTTAAAATATGTTTTGGTAGTTTGATTGGTATGGCACTGAATAAGTAAGTTAGCTTAGGTAGAATTGTCATGTTTATTATATTATCTCAACCTACCCATGAGCAACTGATGTTTTTCCAGTTATTTAGATCTGACTTTACTTGTGTGAAAAGTGGTTTGCAATTGTGTTCACATAGTTACTGGGTTTGTTTCAGTAGGTAGACTCCTAAATATTTTATAATGTCTACCGTAATTTTAAATGGAATTTCTCTATCTCTTGCTGTTGGGCTTTGTTGGTAATATATAGAAATGTCGATGATTTATGTGGGTTATTTTATAGCCTACAACTTTGCTAAAGTTGGTTATTATTTCATGTAGTTTTTCACTTGATTCTCTAGGATTCTGTCATCATCATATCATCATATATCATCATCATCATATCATTTACAAAGAGAGATAGTTTTGTTTCTCCTTTGCCTATTTTAATACCTTCAATTTCTTTTTCTTCTCTTATTACTAAAGCTAATGCTTCTAGTACCATATTGAACAAGAGTGGTGATAATGGGCATCCTTGTTTCAGCTCTGATCTTCTTGTAAATGCTTCTAGCTTAATCACATATGATGCTTGCTGAAGGTTTTAGGTAGATACTACTTATCATTTTTTAAGGAAAACTCCATTTATTCCTATGCTCTCTAGTGTTTTTAATAGGAATGGGTGTTGTATTTTATCAAAAGCTTTTTCTGCATCTATTGAGATGATCATGTGGTTTCTGTTAGTGTTGTTGTTGATATGATCAATTCTGCTGATAGTTTTCCTAATACTGAACCAGCCCTGCATTCCTGGTATAAATCCTACCTCATCATAGTGTATTGTTATCATGATAAGTTGCTGTCATCTATTTGCTAATATTTTATTTAAAATTTTTTCATCTTCATTCATTAGGGAAATTGGTCTGTAATTTTCTTTCTCTGTTTTGACTCTTCCTGGTTTAGGTATCAGTGCTATATTTGTATCAAAAAAAAAAGAATTTGGTAAGACTCCTTCTTCACCTATTTTCCCAAATAGTCTATACAGTATTGGAATTAGTTGTTCTTTAAATGTTTCATAGAATTTGCTTGTAAATCCATCTGGCCCTGGAGATTTTTTTTCCTAGTGTGTTCATCAATGGTATGTTCAATTTCTTTTTCTGAGATGGAGTTATTAGAGGAAGTAAAATACTTCCTCTTCTGTTAATCTGGGCAATTTATATTTTTGTACATATTCATCCATTTCACTAAGATTGTCAAATTTATTGACATAAAGTTGGGCAAAATAGTTCCTAATTATTATTTTAATTTCCTCTTCCTTGGTGGTGGATTCCCCCCATTTCATTTTTGATACTGGTGATTTGGTTTTCTTCTTTCTTTTTCTTAATTAAATTAACCAAAGGTTTATCTATTTTATTTGTTTTTTGATAAAACCAGTTCTTAGTTTTATTTATTAGTTCAATACTTTTCTTAATTTCAATTTTATCAATCTCTCCTATGGTTTTCAATATTTCTTATTTGGTGTTTAATTGAAGATTTTTAATCTGTTCTTTTTCTATTCTCTTTAGTTGCATGTCTGATTCATTTATCTCCTCTTTCTGTATTTTATTCATGTAAGTATTTAGAGCTATAAAACTTCCCCTAAGAACTGCTTTTACTGCATCCCCTAAGTTTTGCTCTGTTGTGTCATTATTACCATTCTCTTGAATAAAGTTATTGATTGTTTCTATGATTTTTGTTTGACCCAATCACTTTTTAGGATTAGATTCTTTAGTTTCCAATTATTTTTTTATTCTATCTTTCCATGGCCCTTTATTACATATAATATTTGTTGCATCATGAGCTGAAAAGGATGCATTTAATATTTCTGCCTTTCTGAATTGGATATGAGGTTTTTGTGCCCTAGTGCATGGTCAATTTTTGTATATGTGTCATGTACCACTGAGAAAAAGTATATTCCTTTCTCTTCCCTTTCAATTTTCTCTAGAGGTCTATCATACTTAACTTTTCTAAAATTTTATTCACCTCCTTAACTTTTTGTTTATTTTGTGGTTAGATTTATCTAGCTCAGAGAGATGAAGGTTGAGGTACCCCACTAGTATAGTTTGCTGCCTATTTCTTCCTGTAACTCCCTGAACCTTCCCTCTAAGAATTTGGGTGCTATATCACTTGGTGCATATATGTTTAGTAATGATATTACTTCATTGTCTTTGGTACCTTTCAGCAGGATGAAGTTTCCTTTCTTATCTTTTTTAATTAAATTTATTTTTGCTTTTGCTCTGTGTGAGATCAGAATTGCTACTCTTGCTTTTTTTAAACTTCAGCTGAAGAAGAATATATTCTACTCCAGCCTTTTACTTTTATACTGTATGTATCTCTCTGCTTCAAGTATGTTTCTTGTAAACAATCTATTTTATGATTATGGCTATTAATCCACTCTACCATACACTTCCAATTTATAGGAGAGTTTATCCCACTCACATTAACAGTTATGATTACTATCTGTGTTTTTCTCTACATCCTATTTCCCCCTTATTTATGCTTTTCTCTCTCCTTTCTCCCTTTCTCTCCTAACTAGAGTTTTGCTTTTGACCACACCCTCCTTCAGTCCCACCTCCCTTCTATTAGCCCCCTCCCTTTTCTTCCACTTTACCCTTACTACTTCTTCAGTCCCTTATGTGCCCCCTCCCTTTTCTTTGCCCTTTTCCCTACTACTGCCTATAGGGAAAGTTAGATTTCTATACCTAACTAATTATGTTATTCTCTCTTTAAGCCAAATCTGATGAGAGTAAGGTTCAAACAATGCTCATCTCCCTCCCTTCTTTCCCTCTACTGAAATAGATTTTTGTGCCTTTTCCTGTAATGTGATTTACCCTTGTCTGCCTCCTCCTTTCCTTTTTTCTCAGTGTAATCCCTTAGTTAGATCAGATTTATTCACTTACTTAGATCCATTTAACCCATTTAATTAGTTTTTTATCATTACATCAAAGTCAATTTATATCCATACTCTCTATGTATACCCCTTTAAAATGTCATAATAACAATACAGTTTTCAAGAGCTGCAAGTGTCATCTTCCCTTGCAGGGATGTAAACAGTTTGCCCTTATTAATAACATGTTGTTGTTCTTTTCTGCCCTGTTTACCTTTTTATTTCTCTCTTGAGTCTTGTATTTGAAAATCAAATTTTCTGTTGAGCTCTGGTCTTTTTATTAGGAAGGTTTGGAAGTCCCCTATTTTGTTGAATGTCCATCTCCTCCCCTGAAAGCTTATGTTCAGTTTTGCTGGGTAGTTGATCCTTGGTTGTAATCCAAGGTCCTTTGCCTTATGGAATATCATATCCCATGCCGTACAATCTTTACATGTAGAAGCTGCAAGGTCCTGCATACTCCTGACTGTGGGTCCACTTTCTGGCTGCTTGCAGTGTTTTCTCTTTGATTTGTTAATTTTGGAATTTGGCTACTATATTCCTTGGTGTTTTCAATTTGGGATCTCTTTCAGGATGTGATTGGTGGATTCTTTCTATGGCTATTTTACCTTCTGATTCTAGGAACTCAGGCCAGTTTTCCTTGATAAGTTCTGGAAAGATACTGTACAGGCTCTTTTTTTTCATTGTGATTTTCAGGCAGACTAATAATTTTTAAATTGTCTTTCTTGGATCTATTTTCCAGGTCAGTTGTTTTACCAATGAAGTATATTACATTTTCATCTATTTCATTTTCATTCTTTTGTTTCTTTTTGACTGATTATCGTTCTCATAGAATCATTAACTTCCACTTGCCCAATCCTAATTTTAACAAATTGCTTTCTTCTATAAGATTTTGTACCTCCTTTTCCATTTGGTCCATTTTATTTTTTAAAAAGTTCTTTTCCTCGGTGAGTTTTTGTGTCTCCTTTTCCACTTGGCCAATTCTGCTTTTTAAGGAGTTTTTTCTTCATTGTACTTTTTTTTTCCAGTTGGCCAATTGTACTTTTTAAGAGCTTGTTTTCTTCATTGTACTTTTTTTTCCGTTTGACCAGTTGTATTTTTTTAAGGACTGGTTTTATACAGTTAATTTTTGTCCTTCCTTTTCCAAGCTATTGACTCTCTCTTGCATACCTAGCATTCTTTTCTCAATTTTTCTTCTACTTCTCTTATCTGACTTTTAAAATCCTTCTTGAACTCTTCCAAGAAGGTGTTTTGGGCTTCAGACTAGTTCATATTCCCTTTCGAGGTTTCAGAGGTTGGTTTGTTGACAAATTTGATACTGTGCTTCCTTACACTGTTATCAAAGTGGTACAAAGAAATGTCAGGGGCCCCCTCCTTATAGAGGCCAACAACTACAGAAAAGTAATTCTTTCCTAAATGTGAGTTAAAAGGTATAGAAAAAAATAAGAAAAGGGAGAGCTTCATCATCTTTTGTAAGTGGAGGAATAAATAACTCCCAACTTAGTGGTGAATGAAGTATAAATAAAATGGCATGTTTAATTGATCTTCTTGACTCTTTATTATCATTCACCTCATGTGTATCCTAATCAGTTGCCAAATCTTATTTCTATCTCTACACCACTATTTGTGCTTGCATGCATCCCCTTCTTTCCAGCTATACAACTTCTAATTTAGATCTGATCAGATGTAAACTCTTCTCTCTGGTATCTAAAGCCCTTAAAAAGTTGTACTCAATTTCCCTTTTCAAATTTATTGCATCTTAATTCTTTTCATCTAATCCATGGCAGCTAGGTGGCCAAATGGATACAACACTCAGGAGAGTGTTGTCAGAGTCTGGAAGACCTAAATTCACATATACCTTCAAGCACTTAATAGTTGTGCAGTGTTGTGCAAGTCCCTTCACTTCTATTTGTCTTAGATTTTCAATTGTAAATTGGGGATAATAAAAACACATCTCCCGGAACTGTTGTGAAGATCAAATGAGATGGTATTTGTAAAGTACTTAACAGAGCCTGGTATGTAGAGGTTGTTTAATAAATGCTTATTTGCTTTTTTACTTTTATAGTACATTCAAACTGACCTTAATACTTCTCTTACATGGTACTCCATTTTTCTTCTCTATGACTTTTTTCAGACTTTCCCTCATGGACTCTCTCCTCATGTACAACTTTTAGAATCATCAGTCTTTCAAGACTCAGTTCAAGTGTCACCTTTTACATGAGTCCTTCTGTGATTTCCTATCCCATATGTTAACACTCTGTCTCCCAATCTTATATTTATGTGTATGTATATTATAAATATGTGTGTGTCATGTGTATGTATGTGTGTGTATACACCCAACTCATCTTTTATTTATGCATCTATTTTATGTATACTTACATAGACCTTGTAAACTCTGAAGATAAATATCCAAATTGCCACTGTATCAGACAAGTATTGGCTCCCAGAATAAGGCTAGATTTTTGTCCTAAGAATACTGGAGATATTTCCTAAGTAGTTGAAGGTTATTTTTCTAATGCCATTGACTCAAGCATCAGGATTATGAGTTGAGAATCATTTTAGCCAGACAATTTTAATTAGCATTTAGAAAAGGATATTTTCTAAGATACCCTCTAAGAATACTGAATACAAAAAAATCTCTTGTAAAATTTATGATAAATTCTTCTTCAACAATATATAGAGTTCCAGGAAATGTGCTCTCAAGCTTAGAGAGCACAGGTGGCATAATGGTGTCTCACAGTTCCTAGTTGAAGGAAATTCTTTTCTTCCATTTATGAAGTGCCTTAGTATTTCCCATTGGATATTTTTTAGGTTTGTTTTTTTATTGGAGGGAAATCTTTCTTAATCCCTGAATATATGTTTAATATGAGCATGGTTCCCAACAGGGATACTGTAATCCCCTGGTCTAGGGACACCACCAGGAAAATAGCAAGAAGATGTGAAGTTCAATATATTCCAGAACATATAAACTTTGGAAAATCTTTGTACTGGGGTGTATCTCCCTCAGGTCAGTCAACTGTTTGTTTGTTTGTTTGTTCAGCTTTATTGATTGAAAAAAATCTTACACTCATAGGTTATTCAACAACTAACAAAAAAGAGATTTGTTTAGTTATAAAAGAAGGATATTCAATAAGCATAGGCATTGAGGATACCTGGAGGTAATTTAACTGAATGAAGAATTTTTGTCTTGGGTTGCCCATCATTTCTTTCAAGTATAGTGCAGTCATTTATTGAGGACTGAAGCTTCCCAGAAGTGGGACTAGGTTCCAGGAGGAACTAGTAACTTAGTAACACAATACAGGCAAATTATAGTGTAATGATGCTGATTACATAACAGAAATTATGAATATTAAAAGGCAGGAGGGTTTTGTTAAGGGATTGGGTAATGGAGAGGAGTACCTTCTATGATTCAGTGATCAAACATCGTGGTCAGCTGCTTTCTAGCTACTGTGGTCCTGTCTGGTCAAGATGGATAGTTGAGTATTGTGGTACTGTCTTGGGCTAAATGGATGATGTGATTATAGTTGAGTACAAGAACACACCTCTTCAGGTATGTGAATTGGATCTGGGGGCAGTAGCTAGCTAAGGGCAGCAGCTAGTTAGAGACAGTGGCTAAATTGAGCATGGGGGCATGCGATATGGTTAAAGCCAGAGTGGGTGGTTAAATAAGGACATGTCTGTTGTTAAGTGGGTCACATATGGAAGTTAGAATTTTGGGGCTGGGGGCAGCTTTATTAGGATTCCATCAATTATAGATAGATAGACAGACAGACAGATTGAGATAGCTATAGATAGATAGATAAATGTATGTATGTATGCATGTATACGTATTAAAGATCTCATTCATCATATGTAACTCATAATCCTTTAAGCCTGGCTTCTCATGATATAATTCCCATTTTGGTCAATCACATGAGTTAAGGCATTGAAGGCCCTTGCTAAAATGTAAACATTTTATATGTTATATGGGAAGAGAGAGAGGGTTGCCCATCATTTTTACCAATCAAGCATCAGAGCCTACCTTGAACTCCTTGTGACTGTTTTGTACTCAGGCCACTAGGAAGTGATGTCCATGGAGTAAGCCTTTAGCCTTTCTAGCAAATCATGTGTCAGGCATAGCTCCAATCTCTTTTAAGAAAAAAAAAAAAGTATCTTTCTCTGAACAAAGATCTGTCTCTGGACAAAGAAGTAATAGTGGTGGTGATAGAGACCTGACCATAGTCAAACCTGAGGCTTCTTTCTCTACTTCCCATTTCATGCTGTTTCTCCTCTGGAAAAGCCAAATTTACTTCACCTTCTCTAAAAATTCTGGTTTTAAATTGATTAAATTGATTAATTAAATCAATCAGTGCCAACCTTTTACCTAAATATCTACTGGATGGCTCCCTTATGAGAATTTAAGCTCCTTAAAGGAAGGTATAATTTTACTTATATCTTTATATTCGCACTGATTAGCACAGTTAAGGGAACATAGTAGGCACTGAATAAATGCATATTGCTTTTCTTCCTGCTCCTGTTTCAAGGTGAACATTTTTTTCAGTATGAATTCTAGAATATATAAATACTTGTAGAAATGTATCTATATAGGTTATGTATATGATACATATGTTTATATACATATAGCTTCTGCATGAGCATCTGTCTTTTCTACTGTGTGATTAAATCTATTTTAGGGTTCCAATAGGGCACAGCATCTGGAGCAAATCAACCATGTCCCATTCTCATCCAACCTCTCTTCTTAGTGATTTCTGCCAGATTTTTTCTGGATCTGTGGAACCACAAAGTGCCTCTTGAGATGTTTAAGAGTAATATTAGTATTTTTTGATCAAAAAATTGCCATTCCTTTCAGTATATTTCGTTTCAGCTATACTGTGTGTCCTTAAATGCTTTGGGTTAATTCAGAAAGCAAAGGAAAAAATTTACTTCAATTAGGTAAAGTTCCCCTCCTTATCCTCCATCTAATGTCAGGTTCCATGCATTTAAAATTCATTAAGCAAGAGGAACTCTAAAATGTACTCTCAGGGAGAATCTTCTAGTTAGCAAAATATGGATGATTTTCTTCCTTCTTTTTCCTTTTTACATTTTTTAAAAAAATACACTTACTGTCTTCATTGATCAGATTCATTGTATACCCTGAGTTTATGTAAATGAACCACAATGAGAGTTCTCCTCAATTTGAGCAAAATGAATGGACCAGGGAAGAGTCCACAGGTACATTTTGTCATCTTCTCAACTGATGCAGACCACTGAACAATGTATTTGACTGTGGCTGTCAGTTTTAATTGTGAATTTGGCCAAATAATCTAATTGGCTAGGCTAAAGCCTATTTCACCTGCCATGTATGGATAGATGGAGAAAAAAAAAATAGTTGGGTAACTTGCCCAGTTTATTCATTGAGTTTGTAATTAAATCAGCTTAAATAATAGTAAAATTGTTTCTACTTTGTTTAAAGTTTTTTTTCTTTTTCATAAAGAATACAGATCTTTAAACATTCTTTTTTCCTATTTGTGTGCATTTTATTAATTTATTTTGATTTATCAACAATCACTTCCATAACCTTTTGAGTTTTAAATTTTTACCCCCCTCCTTCCCTCTCCCCTCCCTCCCCAAGACAGAGCACAATCTGATATAGACTATACATATACATTCATATTAAACATATTTTCACATTAGTCATGTTGTAAGGAAGAATTAGAACCAATAGGAGAAACCACAAGAAAGAGAAAACAAAACAAAGCAGAAGAAAAAGTAGCAAATAATATGTTTTGATCTGCATTCAAGTTCCATAGTTCTTTCTTTGTATGTGGATTGCATTTTCCATCATGAGACCTTTGGAGATGTCTTAGATCCTTGCATTGCTGAGAAGGTCTAAGTCTATCAAATTAGTCACTGCACAACATGGCTGTTGCTGTGTACAACATTCTCCTGGTTCTGCTCACTTCACTCAGCATCAGTCCATATAAATCTTTCCAGGTTTGTCTGAAGTCTGCCTACTCATCATTTCTTATAGCACAATAGTGTTCCGTTACATTCATATACTACATCAATTCTTATAGCACGACAGTATTCCAATACATATACCACAACATGTTCAGCCATTCCCCAATTGATGGGCATCTTCTCAATTTCCAATTTTTTGCCACCACAAAAAAAGCTGCTATAAATATTTTTTGTACATGTGGGTCTTTTTCCCATTTGTATGATCTCTTTGGGATACAAATGTAGAAGTGTGCACATTTTTATAGCCCTTTGGGCATAGTTCCAAATGGCTCTCCAAAATGGTTAGATCATTTCACAACTCCACCAACATTGCATTAGTGTTTCAATTTCCCCACATCTTCTACAACATTTATCATTTTCCTGTTTTGTCATGTTGGCCAATTTGATAGGTTTAAAACATTCTTAACAACATTACTGACAACTAATGTAAGCTAACATGGGTTAATAGAAAAGTAAATAATAATTGTTTATGAACATCAAATTGCAAATAACCCTAACTAAAGAACTTAAGTAGCTGATAAGAATAACTGGGATTGCCCTCATAAGAGTCCTGGGAGGTAGGAAGTCCAGTCTTTAGAAAGGATAAATAATTTGACTGAAGCCACACCTCTGAAGAGTAAGAAAAAAGTTTTCGAACCCAGATATACTGAGTAGACATCCAGTTCTCTTTCCAATAAAACTTGTTGACTTTCTTTGTACAGCTAGTAATACATGCACATAACCATTTCCAATTCATCAAATTTACCCTACTTAACCTCTCCTCTACTGCAGGCCTTCTTCACCTTTCATCTTGTATATAGCTGTATATTTTCTGGCTCCAGCTACCCCTTCCCCAGAGCTGTCAAATCAATATTTCCAATACAAGGATCTGATAAAAACTTCAGGCAACCCTTTGTTGTCTATAATATGAAATACAAATTTTTCAGTTTGACATTCAAAGCACTCCATACTATGGAAATCTTTATAGTTGTATTTCATATTATGAATTAAGTTACATTCTTGCATTTTTTTTGTTTCAATGAAACAGGCTTACAGTCTTTTTAGTCACTGTAAATCACATTCTATCTTCTACCTCCAAACATCTGTACAGGTGATACTGTGCATTTGGAATATACTCCACACTAACTTTGACCTCAGACAATCCCCTAGTTTCCTTTGAATAACTCCCAGATATTGTAGTATAAAAAGCCTTATTATTTTATTTTATAGATACTATATGTATTTAAACTATACATTTTATAATTATGTATTATCATAATATATATTAATGGGGATATATATTATTATAAAGCCCTTTCTGATCATGCTAGTTGTTTGAATGTTTTTAATACACTTTTTATGTTGTTATCTAATTACATATATTACTTAGTACATAAGCTCTTTCAGGGCAGGGACTGTGTTGTTTTATTTTTATTTGATTGATTTTCACCAGGACATAAAGAAGTGTCTTACAAATTGTACACACATTAAAAGTTCTGGAAAAATATGGCTGACTATTTATTGAAATTGCAGCATAAAACTGTTTAGAGAGGTAAACTGTGGGAAACAATGAAACTTCAAAACCAAAGACATGAAGTGACAACAAATTGTCAGGTCTTTGACAGATTTAGGAATGTGATCACATTGTTCTTATTACTTCTTCCTATCTCTTCATCTCCCCAAAGCCTCTTCTATCCCTCACTAAACTTATTTTTAATAAAATCTTTGCTTAATCAAAACATTAGATATTTCTGAACAATGATGACCTTTTTTATCTTTCTTTTAATTCCCACAATTTAGCACAATGCCTGTACATAGCAGATGCTTAAGGAATATTTTGTTGACTGATTGGTAAACAGACTTTTTTTTTCATGTCTTTGCTTCTTATTGTTTATCCTTTTTGAAAGAAGCCATATCATAAAACTTCATCCAAGGAGATGTGTTCTGCCAGCCTTTTAAATCTTTTCTATCCATTATATTCAGATACTAAAATTCCAACATAAATTTTATTTTTTTTTAATTTATGGAATAAAAAACAAAGCACTGCCATAACATAGTGCAATAAAAAAGATGATACAATATTCTCTTCGTTCTGCTCATTTCACTCTTCATTATATTGTCCTAGTCTTTCCATGTTTCCATATCCTGCAATTTATAGTTCTTTGCCACCACAAAGAGAGTTGCTTAAAACATTTTAGAACATATAGATTTGTTTCCTTTTTCCTTAATCATCTTTGGAAATACACCAAGTAGTGATATTGCTGGGTCAAAGAGTTACTCTTTGGGAATAATTCCAGATTGCTCTCCAAAATGTTTCGATCATTTTACATTTCCACAATGTATAGTGTCCCAATTTTTCCATATCCTATCTGATATTTGTCACTTTCCCTCTCTATCATTTTAGCCAATCAAGTAGGTATAAACTGATATCTCAAAGTTCTTTTAATCTGCATTTTTCTAATCAATAATGATTTAGAGGATTTTTTTCTAGGACTATAAATTGTTTTGATTTCTTCATTGGGAAACTGCCTGTTCATATCCTTTGATCATTTATCAATTGGGGAATGAATGATTCAAATTCTTATAGATTTGACAATGTTATAATTACTATTTTTGAATTTGCTTCCATTTTATTTTTACTCACTATTTTTCATCTCAGCCTCTTTTTACCCTGTTTGTTACCTTATCTTTTCCCTTTACCCTCTTATTCCTTATTTTACCTACCTTCTAAAATTTCCTCATTTATTTTCTCTGCCTACGCTCCTAATTTTACTCTATACACCCTTTTAAAAATCCCTCCCCCACCCTATCTCCTAGATTTCTCACCTCCTTAGAAATTCAGAACACTTCTAAATCTTTTCAGATTTATACTTTTTCCCCCACTTCAACCCAGATGGTAGTAAGGTTCCAACATTACCAGCCCTCCACACACACACACACACACACACACACACACACACACACACACACACACAGTCCATTTCCTCTGTATTAACTATTCCTTTTGCACCTTGTTTTTGTGAGATAATTACTCCTTTTTACCTTTTCCTACCCAATTTTGATTTTTTAGAGTTATACCATCATACAACTCAGCAACAACCTTTCTTTCAAACTACCTTAGTAATTGTAACAGTTTTAAGAATACTAACAACATTTTCATGTGTCATAAGTAAACAGTTTAACTTTTATTAGAGCCTTATAATTAGTCTTTAATGATCTCCTTTGCTCTTTGAAATATAATTAATGTTCCAAGACCTGTGGTCTTTTAGTGAAGAAGCTGCTTGGTCTCATGAAAAACTGATTGAATTTCCTCAGTATTTTAATTGTTTTTTTTTTTTTATTTTTGCTTGCAATATTTTCTCCTTAACCTGGGAATTTTGGAACTTAGCTATGCCATTCCTGTAAGTTTTCTTCCTAGGATCACTTTCAGGTGGTAATCAGTGAATTCTTTCAATTTCTACTTAAAATTCTTGTTCTAGAACTTCAGGTCAACTTTCCTTAATAATTTCTTGTAATATTATATCCAGATTCTTTCTTTAATCATACCTTTCATGTGATCAGACAACTCTTATATTATCTCTCCTTGATCTATTCTCTAGATCAGTTGTTTCTTTAATGAAATATCTCAGATTTTCTTCTATTTTTCCTAATTTTATTATATGTTGGTCTCTTATAACATCATTCAATTCCACTTGCCCAATTCTAGTTTTCAAGGAGTTATTTTCTTCTTTAAGATTTTGTATCTCCTTTTCTATTTGGTTAGTTTTCTTTTCATAATTTTCTTGGGTTGCTTTTTTCTATTTTTTTCCTCATTCATTCATTTGATTTTTTAATTCATTTTTATTATCTCTTTTTATGATTTTATATCTCTTTTTTCCAATTGGTTACCTTTCTTTTCCTAATTTTGTTGAATTGCTTTTATTTACATTCTAATTTTTCCTCTTTTTCTCTTATTTGATTCTTGAATTCCTTTTTAAGTTCTTCCTAGATTTCTTTGGGGCTTCAACAACTTGACTTTACTCTTTAAGGTAGGAGTAGCTTTTTAAATTTTTAATTTTTTCCCATTAATAGTATTTAATTTTTTTTCTAATTACATGTAAAGATAGTTTTCAACGTTCATTTTTATAAGATTTTGAGTTCCAAATTTTTCTTCCTCCCTTCTTTTTCTCCCCCTCCACAAGACAGCAATCAATCTGATATAGGTTATATAAGTACAATCATGTTAAACATGTTTCAAGGGGCTTTTTTTAACCTCCCTATCTTCCAGCGAATATGAACCAGATCTTCTTTTACACCAAAGTAGCTACCAGTGGTTGGTTTCTTTCCCTTTACTTAGCCATTTTAATTTTTAATGTGTCTTATTTTATTTTTAACTGCTTAATATGTTTATTATGAAGTTTTAATCCCAAGTTATGGGTAATGTTGTCCTAGGCCTCACGTCATTCTAATTACTGTTTTCTTAATTCTGTCTGGGGCTCAAACTCCAGGGCTTTTTTCTGTCTTCCCTAAGTCCTAGCCATGCTATCCTAAAAATATTCTTGCTCTGTTCAGTAACCTACTCAACAGTCTTGTGTTCTCTCTTACTTGAGCATAGACACAGTCAGGATAACACCTGGTCAGCTGCTAGGTCTGACTTCTGGAAACAGCAGGGGGTCCTCAATCTTCCCCCCTACTCAGCCATCTTCTATTCTTTAGATGAAAGTTTCTGAGGTAAACGTTCATGAGGTAAAAGTTCCTGAGTTGAATTCTGATTTTCTAGTTTCCTACATCATTTAATCCAGTGAATGAGTGAAAACCACTACAAAGATAATGGACAATCAGTCCAAAAACAATAGTGCTGGGTAAAGCCAAGATGTCAGAGTAAAGGCAGCAACTCACCTGAGCTCTCTCCTGAACCCTTCCAAATATCTTTAAAAATGACTGTAAAAAAAATTAAAGAGCAGCAAAACTTATAAAAAGACAGAATGAAAAAAATTTCAAGCCCAAGACAACTTGGAAGGTAGGCAGGAAAGGTCTGTTGCACCAGGGTGAGAGAGGAGCACAGTTAGCATGGGCTATGCCAGTGTAGACCAGGCCCCAACAAACTAGGATCAGGCCTCAGTGTGACTGAATCACTGGTAGTAGTGGTGGTTTCTAGACCTCTCAGCCCACAGATGCCAAAGACAACTTAGAAAGTCAGCAGGGAAGGTCTGTGGCACCTGGGTGAGAATGGAGTACAGCCTAGCCCAGGCCATGCTAGTACAGCACTTATGCCAGCAAACCAGGAGCAGGTCTTAAGAGTGACTGAATCAGCAGCAGCCACAGTAGCTACTTCTGACATTCTCAGCCCACAGCCATAAGGTGTAAAACAAATGGTCAGCAGGAGATTACAGGGTTCTTTTTGCTAGTACTGAGACAGGACTTTGTTGCTTTGCCCATACTTGGATCTGTATCACGGTCCTGAGGGGCAGTCCAAGAGTGAGGAGGATCATTACCATAGCAGAACCAGTGGTAGCAGTGGAAGGGGGACTCTCTTCACAGTTCCAGGGCAGAAAAGAGTGCTTGTGGTAACTCACAAACCAGAGCACATGCCAGGAGAGAATCAAACATCTCTCCTTAGATCACACCACCTTGGAAGAACTAAAAACTTACAGGTCCCTAAAAGTATTTCTGAAAATAGCTGCACAAAACCCCTGAAGCTTGGAATACTTCTCAACCCATAAACACTAAAGACAACTTAGAAGGTCAGTGGAAAAGGTCTCTGAATGTGGTGAGAGAGAGAAGCTCAGTCCCAGTCCCAGTGTTCGAGCCTGGCCCTAGGTGGCAGCTGCCTCTGGAGCATCTGGCCCACAGACTGAGGGGGAAATCAGTAGCTGATCAGAGGGGGATTGCAGGGATCTCTTTGTTTTGCTTGTGCTTGGATCTGGGTCACAGTCCTGGGTAGCAGTCCTGGGGAAAGGAGGAGTGCTGGTGTGGTGGAGTTTGTGGTGGTGGTGGAGAGGAAATCCTCCTTACTGTTCCAAGACAGAAAAGAGTGCTTGTGGTCACTCACAGACTAGAGCACAGGCCAGGAAAGGAGTAAACACCTTGTCCCTTATCATACCACCTTGAAAGAACTGAAAATTTACAGGTCCCTAGAAGTATCTCTGAAAACACCTGCACAAAACCCCCTAAGGCTGGGACAGTGCATTTTCCACACTGGAACCAGACCACTACCTTAACAAAGATTTTAAAACTCAAGTAATTAGCTTGGATCATGACCAAGCCTCACAAAAAAAGAGAGACCATAGAATCTTTCTTTGGTAACAAAGAAGATCAAAACATACAACCAGAAGAAGACAACAAAGTCAAAGTTCCTACATCCAAAGCCTCCAAGAAAAATATGAATCAGTCCCAGGCCATGGAAGAGCTCAAAAAAGGATTTTGAGAAACAAGTAAGAGACGTAGAGGAAAAACTAAGAGTGATGCAAGAAAATCATGAAAAACAAGTCAACAGCTTGCTAAAGGAAACCCAAAAAAAATACTGAAGAAAATAACACCTTAAAAAATAGCATAACCCAAATGGCAAAAGAGGTCCAAAAAGCCAATGAGGAGAAGAATGCCCTAAAAATCAAAATAAGTCCAAAAGCTTACTGAAGAAAATATTTCTTTAAAAATTAAAATGTAGCAATTGAAAGCTAGTTACTTTATGAGAAATCAAGACACTGTAAAACAAATTCAAAAGAATGAAAAAATAGAAAACAATGTGTAATATCTCATTGGAAAAACAACTGACTTAGAAAATAGATCCAGGAGAGATAATTTAAAAATTATTGGACTATCTGAAAGCCATGATCAAAAAAAGAACCTAGACATCATCTTTCAAGAAATTATCAAGGAAAACTGTACTGATATTTTAGAACCAGGGGGCAAAATAGAAATGGAAAGAATCTATCAATCACCTCCTGAAAGACATCCCCAAAGGAAAACTCCTAGGAATATTGTAGCCAAGTTCCAGAGTTCCCAGGTCAAGGAGAAGATATTGCAAGCAGCCATAAAGAAACAATTCAAGTATTGTTGAAACACAATCAGGGTAACACAACATTTAGCAGCTTCTACATTAAGGGACCACAAGCCATGGAATACAATATTCCAGAGGTCAAAGGAGATAGTATTATAACCAAGAATCACCTACCCAGCAAAACTGAGTATAACAATTCAGGGGAAAAGATGGACATTCAGTGAAATAGAGGATTTTCAAGCACTCTCGATGAAAAGATCAGAGATGAATAGAAAATTTGACTTTCAAATATAAGACTTAAGTGAAACATGAAGATATAAACAGGAAAGAGAAATCATAAGAGAATTATTAAGATTGAACTGTTTACAATCCTGCATGGATAATAAGATAATATTTATAACTCATGAGACCTTTGTCAGTATTATGGTAGTTGGAGGGGAAAAAATTATATATATATATATATATATATATACACATAGATAGATAGATAGATAGATAGATAGATAGATAGATAGATAGATAGATAGATAGATTGATTGATAGATGGCACAGGGTGAGTTTAAGATGAAGCGGTGATATCTGGAGAATAAAATTAAGGGGTGAGAGAGAATTATACTGGGAGAAGGAGAAAGGGAGAGGAAGAATGTGGTAAATTATCTCACATAAAACAGACAAGAAAAGGCTTTTACAGTGGAGGGGAAGTGGGGGAAAGTGAGAGAGAATGAGTGAATTTTATTCTTATCAGATTTGGCCTAAGGAGGGAGTAACATACACACTCAATTGGGTATGGAAAACTATCTTATCCTACAGGAAAATAGTGGGTGAAGAGGACAAGAGAGCGGGGGGGGGATAATAGAAGGGAGGCAGATTGGGGAAGGATGTAAACAAAAGCAAACACTTCTGAGGAGGGACAGGGTCAAAAGAGAGAATGGAATAAATGGGGGGCAGGATAGGATTAAGGGAAATATAGCTTTTCACAACATGACTACTATGGAAGTGTTTTGCAAAACTACGCACGTATAACCTGTATCGAGTTGCTTGCCTTTTCAATGAGGGTGGGTGGGGAGGTAGGAAGGGAGAAAATTTAGAACCCAAAGTTTTAAAAACACATGTTAAAAAATTGTTTTCACATGCAACTGGGAAATAAGAAATACAGAAAATGGGGTATAGAAATCTATCCTACCTTATAGGAAAATAGAAGGGGAAGGGGATAAGATATCATATACATATATGTGTATATATATATATATATATACAACAAAAATCTGTAATATAAAGAATAGCTCTGTGGGATCTGTGGGGAAGAACTATTGGGGGAATCAAACTGAGGTAAAAGCAAAATACATCAATTAAATATATTTTAAAATGAAAACAAAATAAAAATGAAAAGAGTAAAAAAATTAGAATGGAGCAAATGTAAGCTAAAAACTTTGTGAAAAATCAAGAAACAATAAAACAAAACTAAAAAAGAAATGGAAGACAATGTGAAATACCTCATTGGAAAAACAACTGACCTGGATAATAGATCAAGGAGAAATAATTTAAAATTATCGGACTACTTGAAAGTCATGATTTTAAAAAAAAGTATCCTAGATATTTCCAGAAATTATCAAGGAAAATTGCCATGATATTCTAGAACCAGAGGGTAAAATTGAAATGGAGAGAATACACCAATGCCCTTCTGAAAGAGATCCCAAAATGAAAACTGTCAGGAAATTATAGCCAAATTCCAGTGTTCCCAGGTAAAGGAGAAAATATTGCAAGCAGCCAGAAATCACTAACCAGAAAAACTGAGTATAATCCTTTAGGGGGAAAATGAATATTCAATGAAATAGAGACTTTCATGCATTCTTGATGAAAAGACCAGAACTGAAAAGAAAATTTGAGTTTTAAATATAATACTCAAGGGAGTCAGAAAAAAGATAAACAAGAAAGAAAAATTACAAGGGACTTAATAAAGTTAAACTGTTTACATTCCTACATGAGAAGAAATTTGTAACTCATAAGGCCTTTCTTGTTATTAGGATAGTTAGAAGGAGTATATATAGACTGAGGCACAAGTGTGAGTTGAATATGAAGGGATAATATCTAAAAAATAAAATTAAGGGGTAAGAGAGAAATGTACTGGGAAAAAGAGAAAGGGAGCGGTAGAATGGGGTAAATTGAGCTTTTACAGTGGAGGGAAGGAAGAGAGCTGAGGGGGAGTGAGTGAAACTTACTCTTATCAGAATTGGCTCAAAGAGGGAATATCATATACATGCAATTGTGTATAGATATCTATCTTACCCTATAGGAAAGTAGGAAGGGAAGATGATAAGAGAAGGGCAGAGGATAATAAAAGTGAAGGCAGATTGGAGGAGGGTATAGTCAGAAGCAAAACACTTTTGAAGAGGGTCAGGGTGAAAGGAGAGAATACAATAGATGAGATGGGGGAATAGGATAGAAGGTAATAGAATTAGCACTAGTAACTTTGAAAAAAATTTGAAGCAAGTTTCTGTGATAAATGCCTCATTTCTCAAACAAATAGAGAACTGAGTCAAATTTATAAAAAAAAATCAGAGCCATTCTCCAGTTGACAAATGATCAAAGATATGATCGATCAGTTTTCAACTGAAGTAATAAAAGCTATCTAGAGTAGTATGAAAAAATAGTCTGACTCACTTTTGATAGGAGAAATGCAAATTAAAACAATTCTGAGGTACTACATCATACCTATTAGATTAGCTAATAGGACAGAAAAGATAAATGACACATGTTGAAGAGGATGTAGAAAAATGAGATATTAATGTACTGTGTTGATGAGGCTGGGAACTGATTCAACCATTTTGTAGAGCAATTTGGAACTATGCCCAGATGGCTATAAAATCATGCATACCCTTTAACCTAGCAATACCACTGCTAGATCTGTATCCCAAAAGATATTAAAAGAAAAAAAAACAAAACAAAAAGGAAAAGGACCTATATGTACAAAAATGTTTATAGCAGTTCTTTTCTGGTGCCAAAGAATTAGAAATTGAGGGGATGCCCATCAATTGGGAAATGGCTAAACAAGTTTTGGTATATGATTGTGATGGGATACTATTGTACTATAAGAAATGATTAGCAGAATGCTCTCGAAAAAATAAAACTTGGAAAGATTTGTGTGCACTGACTCAAAGTGAAATGTACTGCGTACAAAGTAACAGCAACATTATAGGTGGATCAGCTGTGGTTTTTTTTTTTTTTTTTTTTTTTTAAGAAATGGGGTTAAGTGACTTGCCCAGGGTCACACAGCTGGTAAGTGTCAAGTGTTTGATCTGAGACTGGATTTGAACTCAGGTCCTCCTGAATCCAGGGCCGGTGCTCTATCCACTGTGCCACCTAGATGCCCTAGTTGATCAGCTGTGAATGACTTAGGTATTCTTAGTAACACAACATACCAAGATAGCTCTGAAGGACTTATGGTGAAAAATGCCATCCATCCCCAGAGAATGAACTGATGGTGTCTGAATACAGATTGAAGCATTTTTTTTTGCTTCATTTTTCTTGAGGCTTTTTTGTCTATGTTTTCTTTCACATCATGACTTATGAATATGTTTTGCATGACTACATATGTATAACATATCATATTGCTCTCCTCAATTGGAGAGAGGGAAAGGGAGGGAATTTGAAACTCAAAGTTTTAGAAATAAATGTTAAAAATTGTTTTTACTTGTAACTGGGGAAAAATAAAATACTAAATGAGCAAAAACAATGGCAACATCAAGGATAAAAAAAAAAGATAATGCTGGCCTTACTCTTACTCATCCAACTTCCAGGTCATTAATTCCCAGTTTCAACATCTCCTCACAACCACATGTCCCAGTAAACATTTTTCTCCTGAAATCTTCTCCCTAATGGGAGGAAACAACATTTTCTTCCAGAGTACCTTGCCTAGAATCTTATGTTGCTAACCATGGATGACTTTTCTCTTCCTGCAGAAATTTATATTCAAAGGCCCAATATACTGAGTTAACTTTCTATGACCTATGAAAGAGAAGATAGATTAAGAAAACACAACACTTTGGATGCTATGTAAGGCATAGTAGAATGGGATATTTTATCAAAGGAGCTAAAAATTTCTACAATATTAGATATACCCAACATAAGTAGAAAAATTCTTTTCAAAGAAAAATATAAATGATTGTTGGAATATCTGCTTGTGTCACTATATGAAACCAAAATATTTTGTTTTGTGTTCTCCTTCACCAAAAGTGAACTAGTTATTCTCCAGCTGTCTAGTTCTAAACAAAATCTGTATAATTCAGTGTGTTTAACATAGAAGGGTAAAAAAAAAACAGCTTTCCTTGTAACTTCAGAATGTTTTTTTCAAATATATCTTCTCATATAGTTGGTGCCTTTCACAATAGAACATAAGCTTCTCAAGGACAAGGACTGTTTCCTCAGTCTTGAGTATGTGGTAAGCTCTTAATAAATGGATATTGACTGATTTATTGAATGTCTCTCTTTTACAAAACATTGTAAGTTGAAAGTTATTTCAGTAATTGTTTTTCCCTCTTTCAAAATAAATAAGTCCTGTACTTGATACTGAAACATTTCATATGATTATACATACTTCAGACTTTTCATTCAATTTCTTTCCTTGTAAATCTACTAGCCCTACTATCTACAAAGGATTTACTTTTTAGACTTTAGATATTAATTTATTGTTCCACAATTCAATATAATCTGGAGAATCAAATATAATAGAGGGGCCTAGTTTCATATAAACCTTTATTGTTACTGGAATGAGTAGTTAATAGCAAATAAGATTTGAATTATTTCTCCTGTCCCTGGATCTTTGGGAAGGGAACATTCCTTTCACAAATACCCTAAATTGACCCTTGAATGAATTAAAGTGCAATGCTTTTTTGACATAATATTAGATTTTTTTGCAAATGTCTGTCCTCTTTTATTAAAAGATGTTTACTATGAGAGAGAATGTCAAAGGGGAATTCTGTTATTATAGTAAATTATGTTGATGGCTCAAGGCTGGCTTTATGGAATGCATGATACACATTGTCTGTCTCTGCAACAAAATTTGCAGTCTCAGAGGGCTCCACTTTAGAGGACAGACATACCCTTTTCAAAGGAATGAAATTTCTAGGCTTCTGCTGCTAACTCCTCATAGAGTTGGAGATACTTTGGGAAAAGGCAACCATTTGTCTCTAACCAAGACAGAAGACAGGAAACAAATGATGCAAGGAGAAAGCATGGAAGATTGACAAGAGTTTCTTTCTCCAAGTCCTACTACTTTCAGTACGCCACTCAGAGTAGTATGTTCTGGCAGAACTACTCTTTTTGATCATAAATATGTAATATATGTGGGTGTGGGGGAGATTGGGTGTGGAAAACACCATTTTTGATTTTTTCAACATGTATAAAGTTGCATTTAAATGAAAATGTTATGGCATCTTCTTTGGTTTACCAATTGTTCTATGGTGGTGGAGAGGACAGGAAGGATCTCTTTAATAAAGCACATGCTCTTTTACATTAAATAGGCCATTTTGGTAACCAATTTTTAAATGAAAATTTGAAAATGGCACATAGTTTTATTTCTCTCAATTTATTTTCAACCTATGATAAATTTAGTCTCATTTTTATTTCCTCTGTAATGTTTAAAATCACAGTTGTCTTTGAAGTCAGCCATGGGTATAAGAAGAAATAGGTTTCAACATTCCATTTTCAGTCTATTTAAAAATGTAACCAGTTGTAACCTCCCTTGTGGGAGAAGCATGATACTTTCATTCCTCATTAGTGAATACCTTTTGCCTATTATAAATCTTATACATGTTCTTTGATCCATAGCTGAAAGGCAACTGAGCAGTTTTCTGTGCTACAAATGAAGGAAAGAACCATACAAATAAAATTTAATATTTGTTGATGCCTTGTTGTTTTCTTTAAAATAATTTATAATCTTTCAAATTGTAATTTGTGAGAATCTCACTAAATGCTCACTTTATGCATGGAAAATTAGTAAGTGATATCCTGGGTTTTTCTAAGGATATTTTGCCATTGGTGTGTTTTGTCTCTGATGTTGTCCTCAACTGATTTGGTTTCTTTTAGTTGCTTAAAGTAAGCCAATAGATTAGTGGTCTTATTAATGGGTGTTCTTTATTTAACGAGGCAGCTCATAATCCATTTGTAAATTCTTATCCCACGCAGTTCCTGTCTATGTCCTCCCACAAATCCTCCATAAAGAATCTATTCAAAATTCAGGAAACCTCTTTCTAGGTCTTTTAAAAACTTGTAGATACCATTGGAATACATAAGCTGTCCATTTGTCATCCCTCATTTTCTCTACATTATTGTCTGATCCCCAAATAAGATCATACACTTTCTTGATGATTTATTTTATGCCACTGTTTTCATGAAAGCCATTATTGCTTGAAGGCTACTTATATTCACCAGCATCCTTTGAGTCAACCTGCAATTTTGATTCTTCAAACGTTATGATGTTCCATGAATTACAGATATGTAATATCATTATGGTAATATTTTTGTTAAAAGGTAGAATAATTTTATGTCAAATAGAAGAGTGGATTTATCAAAATAACTGCCTTTTTCCAGTGCAATTCAGACCAGAATTGCCTCTTGTTCAATTCTGAATGCAATTCAATGTCCATCTGCAATGCATCCAAGATTACACACACACACACATATACACACACATACATATGTATATACAAGTGAGTGCATGTATGCACATAGAAACACTAACTCAATGGACTGCTCACCAAATTGTGTACTGTAGCATAAACAATAGACATTCTTTACTCATTTGATTATGCCTATGAAGATACTTAATCTGATGCCTTTTGAGCGAATGTGGATCTGGTTAAAGGGTCTCAGAAGTATTCTGTGGCTTCCTGAAATCAGTACAATGTCATCCCTAAACAGGGACATCTGAAAGACCTAACCATCCTCCTACAATTTGGAATCTACATGGAACATTGTCTTTGAAGGTCAATGATAAACACTAACAAAATTTTTTTTGTGTTTTCATTTATTAAGGAATGTCCTATCATCTTACCTCATGGAAGATGTTACTGGAGGAAAACTATTAGTGCTGCATTTTTTTCTAGTGAGTAAAAAACATTTTAAAATATTCAACATGTAATAAACACAGTGGAATTTTATATGATCTACACCTTTCAAAATTGTTACTGAAAATGTGACCTTTTATAAAATAGTGTTTATGAATGTTTATCTATTCCATGTTCATATTTTCAACAAGGATTCACTCAATGTGTATCAAGATCATCTTCACAAATATTGTATAGAAATGAGAAGATAGTAATATAGGTAAATTATTGATATATAACCTTAAAGCATGTTTCATGTAAATATACATGTACATATGTAGACATTTATCTATGTAGATGTATACAACTCATAAAGTGTATTTTTTAAATAATCTCTTGTGCCATTAGTTATATTTTCTTCTCTTTTATTCATTGGCTGGACCAGAAAGTATTTTCAATTGCTTTTCACAATTTAAAGATTCTCTACTTCCAGGAGCTAACAAGATCTGGAATAGAGAAAACAGTCAGCTGAATTCTCCCAACATTCACCTCTAAACAACTTTAAAATAATGTCTCAAATCAAATTCTGGAGTGACAGTACCAACAAAATGTCAGAATGAGACATTATGCTAGCTGAAGACAACATAGGATGTTGAAAAGAGAAATCTGTGACATAGAGGAGAAGGCTGACCCAGAGCCCCTGAGGATGAAATACCAGTGATGGGATTAGGTTCAAGAACAAACTACTCAGTCAAATCGATTATAATCTTTCAAGGGAAAAATGAATATCTAATGAAATAGAGGACTTTAAAGTATGCCTGATGAAAAGACCAGAGCTGAATAGAAAAATTGACTTTAAAATACAACACTCAAGAGAAACACAAAAAATAAAGGGAAATCATAAGAGACTCAAAACAGTTAGATTGTTTACATTTCTTAATGGAAAAGATGATAATTATGACTCATAAGCACTTTATAATTATCAGGTCAATTGGAAGGATTTTACATAGAAAGAGGGCATGGGAAGAAATGAATTATGTTGGGATGATATACAAATTAGGCAAGAAAGAGGGATGGCCTGGGGGGAAAGTTAGAAGAAGAATAGGGGAAATTATCTCACATAAGAGAGGTTACCAATGAAGAGATTTTATAGGGGAGAAAAATTGAGGGTATATGAGAAACAGTTGAAACTTACTCTTATTTAAATTGTTTTAAAGGTTCACATACATACACATATGTATTATGTGTGTATATATGCATGCATGCATGTATGTATGCATGTATATATACTCAATTGGTAATATAAATATTTTACCCAACAGGAAAATAGGAAAAAAGGGGGGGATAAAAGAAAGGGAGGTTAAAAAAAGATGGCAAATTAAAGAGGCACTGGTGACGGGCAAAACAGACCTGATAGGAAAGAAAGATGAAAGACAGAGAGAGACAGAGAGAGACAGAGAGAGACAGAGAGAGAGAGAAAGGAGAAGAAGAAGAAGAAACAGAAACAGAAACAGAAACAAGATAATAGGATAGAGGAAAATGCGCATTTATTAATCATAAGTGTTAATTATGATTGAGAATGAGGTGAATTTACCCATAAAAAGGAAGCAGATAGCAGAATGGATTAGAAATCAGCATCCAAAAATATGTCGTTTACAAGAAACACACTTGCAACAGATAGACACATGCAGTGTTGAAATAAGGAGGTGGAGCAAAATCTATTATACATCAGCCAAAGTTAAAAAAAAAGAGGCAAAAATAGCAATTATGATATTAGACAAAGCAAAACCAAAAATGCTCTTAATTAAAAGGTATAAGCAGGGAAATTACAACTTGTAAAAAAGTACCATAGACAGTGAAGTAATATTAATGTTTAACATATATTCACCAAAGGCATAGCATCCAAATTCTTAAAGGAAAAGTTAAATGAGGAAATAGACAGTAAAACTATACTAATGGGGGACCTCAACCTTTCCCTATCAAAGCTAGATAAACTTTACCACAAAATAAATAAGAAAGAAGTCAAGGGGATGAATAGTATTTTAATGAGGTTAGATATGACAGACCTCTGGAGAAAATTGAATGAGAATAGAAATGAGTATATCTTTTCCTCAGCTATACATGGTGCCTTCGCAAAAATTTAGAATCCATCAAAAAAACTAGTCAAAAAAATCACAAAGTTGTAGGATATAAAATAAACCTACATTAATAATCAGTATTTCTTCCATAAGTCACCAACAAACCTCAGAAGTAAGAGATAGGAAGAGAAATTCCACTTAAAATAATAGCAGACAATATGAAATACCTGGAAGTCTATCTGCTAAGACAAACCCAGGGATTATATAATACTTTTCACACAAATAAAGTCAGATTTAAACAATTAGAGAAATATTAATTGTTTATGGGTAGACCAAGCTAATACAATAAAAATGACAATTCTTCTAAGTTAATTTACTTATTCAGTGCCATACCAATCAAACTACCAAAGAATTATTTTATAAAGCTAGAAAAATAGTAACAAAATTTCATCTGCTAGAACAAAAAATCAAAAATATAAAGGGAATCAATGAAGAAAATGAAGTCAGTCAAGCAGTTCCAGATTTAAAACTAGATTACAAAGCAGTAATCATCAAAACAATCTGCTACTGGCTAAGAAATAGAGCACGGCACCAATGGAATAGATTAGGTACACAATACATAGTAGTAAATGACCATAGTAATCTAGTGGTCAATAAACCCAAAGATCCAAGCTTATGGGGCAAGAACTCACCATTTGACAAAAGTTGTTGAAAAATTAGAAAGCCACTTGGTAGAAACTAGGCATAGACCAACATCTTATACCTTATAAGAAGATAAATTAAAATTGTATAAATTATTTAGACATAAAGGATGATATAAGTAAATCAAGGTAGCACAGAAAAATGTTCTGTCTGAAGATAAAGATGTCACAGAATGTAAAATGGATGATTTTCATCACATGAAATTAAATAGCTTTTATTTAAATAAAATTATTGCAGCCAAAATTGTAAGGGAAAGAGAAAACTGGAGGAAAAATATTACAGCATTTTCTCTGGTGATGGCTTCAATTTCTTAAATTGGAGGGAACTTAGTCAAATTTATAAAAAATAAATAAAATAAAATGAGTCATTCACCAGTTGATAAATGGTCAAAGGGTGTGAACAGGCAGTTTTCTGAAGAAGTAATCAAAGCTATCAATAGTCACATAAAATGCTCTAAATAATTACTGATTAGAGAAATGAAAATTAAAAGAACTCTGAGATATAACTTCAAACCTATCAAATTGGCTTTCATGATAGAAAAGTAAAATGACAGATACTGGAGGGTATGTGGAGAAATTGAGACACTAACGCCCTATTAATAAAGTTGTTAACTGATTCAAACATTCTGGAGAGCAATTCGAAACTATGACAAAAGACTATAAAATTATGCATACCCTTAGTTCCAGCAATACCACTACTAGATCTGTACCCCAAAGAGATCTAACTAAAAGGAAAACAACATATTTGTACAAACATATTTATAGCAGTTCCTTCTGTGGTGGCAAAGAATTGGAAATGAAGGGGATGCCCATCAATTGAGAGATGGCTGAACAAGTTGTGGTATATAATTGTGATGGAATACTACTGTGCTACAAGAAAGCAGGATGGTTTCAGAAAAAAGAAAAAAAAACAACAACCTGGGAAGATTTTTATGAACTTATGCAGAGTGAAGTGAACAGAACCAAGAGAACTTTGTACACAGTAACAGCAATATTATAAAGGTGATCATCTGTGAAAGGACTAGGTACTCTGCTCAAGAGAATGACTTAAGACCATTCCAAAGTACCTATGATGAAAAATTTTATCCACCTCCAGAGAGAGAATTCTGAATACAAATTTTAACACACTTTTTTCACCTCTCTTTATTTTTGTTGTTTTATTTTGTTTGAAGTCAACAAGACAGAAAAGGTGTGGAACATACCTTTGGGGAATAACCACATTTAAAGAATGGGATGGGGATAATGATACATCAAAAAAGACTAAAGATTAAGATAAAACTGGCAGACAGAAGGAGATACAGGAGAGATCAAAATCATAAAAACTCAGCAAGAAGAGACAGTTTAGTAGCAGGAGATGGTCAGCGCTGTTAAGTGCTAAAGGAAATTACCAAGGAAAAAGACTGAGAAAAGTTAAAAAAAAAGTTAAGAAAAACAAAAGGGTTGCCAATCAATAGAGAAGTTGTTTAACATTTTGATAACAAGAAATAGGAATAATGTTGCTTTGGGGGCTGTACTTCCAGTTCTCCACATAAACTTTTTCTAAGGAAAAATGCCTGTGGAGATGAGAAGCCATCCTAGTTACCACCAATATTAATGACTGACAAATATCCACCAATGGGCAGGCAAGTGAGCCTAGCCAAAGGAAAAATACATCCTGAAGGAAAGATAGGAGTCAGTATGTACCAGTATATACCAGTATGTACCAGTATGTACCATCATTAACTACCATCTGGACCCCTACCGACCTCATAGCCTGGTGAGCTACTCAAGAGACCTGGCCCATAGGCTACCAGCCTTGCTCTCAGCTTGGCCCTGTCACCATCATCTGAGGAAGTAACACCTAGAAACCTGATTTATTCTATAGGAGCTAAAGTTCCTGCCTCCTTAGTAGCCATTGCTATTGAAGAAAAAAAATTCTCATCACAAAAGTCTTTGGCATTATCACATTGCTCAAAATCAGAAACTGATAAAGTTTTACTGCTGGAAAAACTGGAAAAAAGTATGGCAGAAAAGAGGCATAGGCCAACATTTCATACCATACACCAAATTAAGGTTATAATGGGTGCATGATTTAGACATAAATGGTGATATCATAAGTAAATTAAAAGAGCAAGGAATAGTTTACCTATTGGGTCTATGGTGAAGGGAAAGAATTTATAACCAAACAATAGATATTATGAAATGTAAATGTATAATTTTGATTACATTAAATTAAAAAAGTTGTTGAACAAACAAAACCAATACAACCAAGATTAGAAGGAAAAAAGAAAGCTGGGAAGTAGTTTTAACAGCAAATGTTTCTGATAAAGGCCTCATTTCTCAAATACATAGAAAATAGAGTCAAATTGACTAGAATACAAGTCATTCACCAATTGACAAATAGTCAAAGGATATAATGAGACTGTTTTCAGATTAAGAAATCAAAGCTATCTATAATCATATGGAAAAATGCTCTAAATCACTATTAATTAGAGAAATGCAAATTAAAAAAAGTCTGAGGTACCACCTCACACTTAACAGATTGGCTAACATGACAGAAATGGAAAATGATAAACGTTGGAGAAGATGTGGGAAAATTGGGACATTAATGCCTTGTTGGTAGAGTTGGGAACTGATCCAACCATTCTGTAGAGCAATTTGGAACTGCCCAAAAGACAACCAAAATGTGCATACCCTTTGATCCAGAAATACCACTACTAGGTCTTTATCCTAAAGAAATCACACAAAAAGAGGAAAGGACATTTATGTACAAAATTATTTATGGCAACTCCTTTTGTGGTGGCAAATAATTGAAAACTGAGGGGATGTTGTTCAGTTGGGAAATGGCTGAATAAGTTGTGGTATATGAATGTAATGGAATACATTATGTTATAATATGTTATAAGAAATGATGAAAGCAACTGATGCTGAGTGAAGTGAGCAGAATCAAGAGAACATTGTACACAGTAACAGCAATATAGATTTAGATTTTCTCAGCAATACAATGATCCAAGACAATTCCAAAAGATTCATGATGGAAAATGCTATCCACATCCAGAAAAAGAATCACGGACTGAAGGTAAATTAAAGCACACTATTTTCACTTTTTTTGTTGTTTGGAGTTTGGGGGTGCTTTCTCCCTTTTGTTTATTTCTTGTTTTACAAGATGACTAATGTGGAAATATATTTAACATGATTGCTTGTGTATAACCTATACCAGATTGTTTGCCACCTTGATGGGGGTAGAAAAAATTTGGAACTCAAAATCTTATAAAAAAAAGAAGGTTGAAAATTATCTTTACATGTGATTAAAATATAATAATAGTTACAATTTTAAACATATTATTTGATATTATTTTAAATAAATGATACTGTTATTATTAAAAAAGAAATTGACATTTTTGTCAATAAAAATGACACTATAAAATTCATTGCCATCTGCCTGATGGCTGAGTCATGGACAACTAGGTTGGTGTGCCCTGAAGCTCTCATATGTGCTATCTCCATTAGATTATGAATTTTTTGAGAGCAAGGGTTGTCTTTCTTCTATTGTCTTTAAAATTTAGTAGTGTTTGGCACATATGAAGTAACAATTGACATATAAAAATTATACAATCAAAACTCAAAAAATAGGTATTTCTACTTCATATTTCTCATGACTTTTTCTATAAAAATGCATTTCATCAAATTGACTCAACTTGGTCTCTTCACATTTTGATCTTTGTCGTGTTAAACATTTACTACGTGCCAAGTACAGTGCTAAGTTGAAGCAATGTATAGAATGCTTTTTCATTCATGTATGCATGGATTCAAAAAACAAATATAACTGATTGAAAAAAAACATGGAATTTCTATGAACTAATGCTGAGTGAAATGAATAGAACCAGAACAAGGCTTTGCACAATGATTAGAATAGCATGAAGGAAAAGAACTCCATAGGCCTTTGGAACCCTGGTGAAATCAGTGAACAATTATAACTTCTAAAGAATAATGCCACCTTACTTTGCAATTTTTTTCATTAATTCCCTTGATATTCTTGAACTTTTCTTCTTCTAGATGATTTTTTATTATATTTTCTAGCTCTATAAAATAATTTTGGTAGTTTGATTGGTATGGCACTGAATAAGTAAATTAATTTATGCAGAATTGACAATTTTTTTAAAAATTTGCTTGGTCTACCCATGAGCAGTTGATATTTTTTCCAATTGTTTTGATCAGACTTTATTTGTATGACAAGCGTTCTATAATTGTTTTCATATAGTTCCTAGGTTTGTCTTGGCAGGTAGACACCTAATGTATTTTACATTGCCTACAGTTATTTTAAATCAAATTTATCTTTCTATCTCTTGCAGCTGTGCTTTGTTGGTAAAAATACAGAAATGCTGAAGATTGAAGTGGGTTTATTTTATGTCCTGCAACTTTGCTATAGAAATGATTATTGCATGAATAAATCATCTTTCATCCATTTTGTGTACTGCATCTAAACCCAACCTAATATATTAATCGCATAATTCTACTAGATTTCAACAGCAATAACAATTGTCAATCTATGAAATTATTTTCAGAAGTGAGAATAAAATAAATTATTTACTTTGGCATGAATCTTTATTGCCCCCAAATCATACTTTTTTCCCTTTTTTATTTTTTAGATTTTTCAAAATTGTCTTTTATCTTTGATGCTTACCAATATTAATGACAATATTTGAAGAGAAGCAAATACAGACAAAATTGTAATCAATTCCTTCTATCTTTATAAAGGTTTGTTGACTGATTGTGTACATACATAGATGAGCCACATTATTTATAATGACAATGCATAATCATGATGGAAAAAATTGCATCTAGAGTATTGGCTGCCAGAGCCAGTCTTCTCTGAATTGTTTTGCCTCAATTTTGAAAGTCATAAGGTACATTGTAAATAGGGTGGCTTATATTTTTATTCTGTAAGAAGAACTCTTGAAAGGTAAACAAAAGAAATATGAATACAGACATGAAGGTAAATTTCATAATGCATGAGGATTTACAAAATGTTTCCATTTTTATTATAGAAAGTAAATATAAAAGAAGTGACAAGCTTTAATTCATTAACTCTTAATAAACCTGACTGGTTAGAATACACACATGCACACAGATATACATATTTTTAGTTATTTGATTTATGAGTAAAAACAAATGTGTACTAAAAATCCTCTTCAATCTTGGTAATATTCCCAACAAAATGTTGGATAAAATATATGACCCTTGCAAAAGAAAAATGTTTCAGTCAGTATGTTTTGTTTATAAAATTACAATAGAAAATAGCCTGAATTTCAATAATTCTAAGAACCAATCATCCATTATCTGAACAAACTCTTGGATTGGTAGATTTTGAATAAAAATGTTTACCTATGATTTTACACAGGAAAATTCATTTTTTTAAAGCAAAATGAGGCTCCATGGATGATAAAAAGAATTATTACTGTTAAAATAGTATATTCTAGGGATGGGTCATCAAACTGGCAAGTTATTTTCTGATTTTATGATTCAGTAAAGGATGTGATTTTTTATTATGAACAGCAAGGACTAGTTTATACTTAGAAAAGTGTCAAGGCCAAGAAATCACTCAAGAAACTAAGAATAATCTTACTATTTTCAAATAAACATTCGTGCTGGTATTGCTACTCCCAAGAGAAGGAAAAATATATATAGTTTCCAAGAAAAAAAGCTATCAGTAAATTACTATCAAAAGTGGTATTATCATAAAACCTAGATTACAGAACCCAGCAGGTAAATGCCAATTGATGAGAATGAAGTTTGTAAGAAAAGGTAATTCTTCCCCCACACACGTACATACACAATATTGCAATCCCTGACAAATATCTCAGAAGATCTACTTGTTTACGTGTACTACATTGTAATGCTTAAAAAATTAACTATAATATATCCTGTCAATAAGAAAAATGAAAACTGGTCCACAATTATATTAGCTTATATATGATATTTCTAGTGGATTCAGTATCACCTCCCTTATATTCATGATCTTATGAAAGACAGATTATAAAATAGTAGATTATATAATTAATAAGCAGCTTACTTAGGCACTTGGAATAGAGGTATGGTGGCAGTTACTCAGTCAACACATATTTATTAATTACTTTTGATGTGCCAGGAACTATATTAAGTGTTGGGGATACAAAGAAAGGCAAAAGACAATTTATTCTTTCAAGAAGCTCATAGTCAAATTGGGGAGACAACGTGCAAACAACTATTTACAAACAACATACACACATTTAACTCTGTGTGTGTGTGTGTGTGTGTGTGTGTGCATGTAAATTAAAAATAATCAACAGCCTAAGAATACTAAAATTAAGTGGGATCAGAAAGGTTTTCTATAGAAGGTTGGATTTTATCTGGGACTTGAAGGAAGTCAAGGAAACCAGGAGGCAGAAATGAGGATGGAGAAGATGCAGGGATGGCATGAAAATGCCCAGAGTAAGATGAAGTACCTTGCTCAAAGAAGAGCAAGGACAGTATCACTTGATAACAGAGTGTATGGGGAAAGGTATAGGGTATAAGGACACTGGAAAGGTTATGTAGGGGGAAGGATAGGTTATGAAGGGTTTTAAACATGAAACAGATGATTTTTTTCTGATTATAATCTTCTTTTATTCCATACTCTTCCTTATGTCTTTTTATTTTTATAAATATGTATTTTTATTTTGTTAAATGTTTCCTAATTACAAAATTTAACAATCACCTAAAATTGATTTTTAAATTCTTTCCTTCTTCTGATCCCTGCCCCCTCCTTGAGAAGGCAAGCAATTTGATATCAATTTTACATGTGATATTATGAAAAACATATTTCCATATTGACCATTAGACAGAGTATTTCACATTTGATCTTGGAGGTGAGAGGAAGCCACTGACATAGATTAAGAAAATGACATGGACAGATTTGCCTTTTTGGATTGTCTTTTTGGAAGATTACTTTTAAAGCTGAGTGGAGGACAAAATGGAGTGGGGAGAAACTTGCAACAGGAAGATCAAACAGAATGCTATTTATTAAAGTACTTCAGGTATGAGAGGATGAGGGCTACTATAGTGTCAGTGATAGTATCATAGGACAGAAGGGGGCATATTCAATAGATTTTACAAAGGCAGAATCAGTAGACCTTCAAAAAAGATTGGATTTGGGCAATGGTGGAGTGGAGAGAGAGTGAAGAGTTGAAGATGACATATAAATTGCAACTCTGGATAACTAAAATGATGTTGGTACCTTCAATAGTAAAAGGGAAGTTATTGGAGAGTGTTTTTAAGGGGTGGATAATGAGTTCCATTTAAGTCATGTTCCATTTAAGCTATCTACAAGATATTAATGACAGGTGTCCAATAAGCATTTGGCTATACAAAACTAGAGGTTCAGGAACGACATTGGAACTGAATGAGTAGATTTGAGAATCATCTACACAGAGATGATTGTTAATCTATAGGTGCTGATGAGATCACTATATGAAATGATATAGAGGGAGAAGAGGGAGTAGGACAGAGCCCTGTGGGACATTCACAATTAGTGAGTGTGACTCGGATAAAGAATCAGTCAAGGGGACTGAGAAAGAGAGATTAGATAGGTAGGAAGAGAATCCATAAAACCTAGAAAGAAAAGAATATTGAGGAGAAAAAGGTTATTAGAAGTGTCAAAAGCTGCAGAATGTTCAAAGATGAGGAATAAGAAACAGTTATTTAAGAGATCACTGCTAACTTTGGAGAGAGCACTTTCAGCTGAATGAAGAGGTCAGGAGCTGGAGCAGGAGACTGAATGATGGGTAGATATGGTGTTTTCCAGACTTCTCAGGTCACAAATGTTAAGAGAACTTAGAACGTGAATGGGAAAAGTCTTTCAGACATGGATGAGAGAGGAGCAAAGTCCAGTCCTGGCCCCAGAGCAGTTCTGGTGTGGTGGCTACAGTGGCTGCTGGCTCTGAGACAGGATTCTCTTGTTTTGCTTGTGCTTGGATCTGGGTCACAGTTCTGAGTGGTGATCTGGGGTGAGGAGGAGTGCTAGTGTGGTGGAACTTCTAGTGGTGGTGGAGAGAGAATCCTCCTCATAGTGCCAAGGCAGAAAGGAGTACTTGTGGTCACTCATAGACCAGAGCACAGGCCAGGAAAGGAATACCTTTCCTTTGATCATACCACCTTGGAAGAACTGGAAATTTACAGGTCCCAAGAAGTACCAGGATAACACAAGATTTAGCAGTTTCTACATTAAGGGATCAGAGGGTTTGGAATATAATATTCTGAAGGTGAAAAGAGATAGGATTAAAACCAAGAATGGCCTACCCAGAAAAAAAACAGTATAATCCTTCAGGGGGAAAAATGGATATTCACTGAAATAGAGGACTTTTAAGCATTCTTGCAGAAAAGACCAGAGCTGAATACAAGACTCAAGAGAAACATAAAAAGGTAAACAGGAAAGAGAAATCATAAGGGACTTATTAAAGTTGAACACACAGAAGGTGAGTTAAATATGAAGGGATGATATCTAAAAAACAAAATGTAGAGGTGAGAGAGGATTATACCAGGAGAAGGAGAAAGGGAGAGGTAGAATGGGGTGAAATAATTTCACATAAAAGAGGCAAGAAAAACCTTTTACAGTGGAGAGGAGAGGTGTAAGGTGAGAGGAAATGAGTGAATCTTACTCTCATCGGATTTGGCTTGAGGAGGGAATAACATACACACTCAATTGGGAATGGAAATATATCTTGTACAACAGGAAAATAGGGGACAAGGGAATAAGAGATGGGGGAGTGATAGAAAGGGGGGCAGATTGGGGAAGGGAGAAGCAAACACTTTTGAAGAGGGACAGGGTCAAAGGAGAGAAGAGAATAAACTGGGAGCAGGATAGGATGGAGGGAAATATAGTCTTTCACAATATGACTATTATGGAAGTGTTTTGCATGACTACACATGTATAACCTATATCAAATTGGTTGCCTTCTTAATGAGGGTGGATGGGGAGAGAGGAAGAGAGAGAATTTGGAACTCAAAGTTTTAAAAATGAAGGTTAAAAATGTTTTTATGTGCAACTGGGAAATAAGATATACAGGTAAAGTGGAGAGAAATCTACCCTCCCCTACAGGAAAATAAAAGGGGAAGGGGATAAGAGCAGGGGGGGCATGATAAAAGGGAGGAAAGATTGGGGGAAGGGATATTCAGAGTGCATGTCTTCTTGGGGTTGGGGAAGGGGAGAAAATTTGGAACTCAATATCTTGTGGAAGTAAATGTTGAAAACCAAAAATAAATTAATTAATAAAAAGGAGGCTAGGAGCCAAACTGTAGAGGGTTAAGAAAAGAGTGGAATAGAAGAAAGGGAACCTATTTTACATAGCCTTCTCAGAGAATTTAGCCCAAAAAGTGGGGGAAAGTGGGGGAAAATACGTGAAATAGCTAGCAGGGCTGGTGAATAGGCTTTTTGAGGATGAGGGAGACATGGATATATACATAGGCATTATGGAAGCAGTATGTGTATATGTGTATTGTGTGTGTGTGTGTGTGTTTGTATATATACTATATATGTATACATATAAAAATGTGTGTGGATGTGTATATGTGTGTGTTTGTCTATAAACAATGTCCCAAAGTTATTAATATTAGAATATTTGGTCAACCTGCCCATCTTTTGTTGAGAATTATTTTAATAATTAATGAAAAGACCAGAACTCAATGGAAAATATGATATAAAAGATCCTGAAGAAATACAAAAAAAAATTAAAGACTAATTTTAAGGCACTGATAAAGGTTAAATTGTTTACTTATGACATATAAATGTTATCACTATTCTTAAAATTGTTACCATTACTAAGATAGCTTGAAAGAATGGTTGTTGTTGAGTTGTGTGATAGGATGATTCTAAAAAAAAAACTTGTAGGCAAAGGTAAAAAGGAGCAATTATCTCACAAAAATGGGGCATGAAAGGATTAATTAATAGAGGAGAAACAGGTGGGAATTGGGGGTTGGTAATGTTGGAACCTTACTCTCATCTGGATTGCATATATATTATATATATACTCTCTAAGTTATTATTAATTAGAGAAATGCAGTTTGAAAAAAAATCTTGAGCTATCATTTTACATCTACTGGATTGGCTAAAATGATAGAAGGGGAAAGTGACAAATATTAGAGAGGATGTGGAAATATTGGAACACTCATTCATTGTTGGTGGAATTGTAAAATGACCCAGACATTTAGGAGAGCAATCTGGAATTATGCCAAAGAGTAATTAAACTACCTATACTCTTTGATCCAGCAATACCATTACTTTGTCTATTTCCAAAGATGATTAAGAAAAAAAAGAAAGAAAGAACTTATATGTTCTATAATGTTATTAGCACCTCTCTTTGTGGTGTCAAGGAATTGGAAATTGCAGAGATGACCATCAATTGAGGAATGGGTGAACAAGTTGTGGTATATGATTATGATGGAATACTATTGTGGGATCAGAAATAATGAGCTCAAGGATTTTAGAAAAAAAATTGGGAAGACTTGCACAAAATAATGAAAAGTGAAATGAAAAGAACCAAGAAAACATTGTATATGTATCAGCAATATTGTTTTAAAAATGACTTTGAGTGAATAAGTTATTTTTCCTATTATAAATATCTAAATTAACCATAAAGGATACATGAAGAAAAAAAATCTATCTGTATCTAGAGTAAGAACTGATAAATAGATGTATAGAATAATTTTACAAACATATGTGTATGTGTGTCTGTGTGTCTGTGTGTCTGTGTGTATTTGTGCTTAATGGTAGCCCCCTCTAGGATGAGAGGAGAGAAGAAAAAAAGGAAAAAAAATACATAATTATGTCATGTATTTGAAAAGAATAGCAAAAATTGTGCATAGTTGATTTGCATTTTCTTGTACAATCAATTTTAAATCATACTTTTGTGAAAGTACTTGTTTTATTCTATAAATTAAAAATTAAAATTAAAAGATTGGAAGCCTGGATGTTTAGGCAGTAGGGCTGGTATGAAGGTCACTGCTACAGTTCCTACACCAGTCTAAGGTATTGAGAAGGAGTGATTACTGACTTTGGATCTGGGATAACAGGTACCAGATAATGAAGAAGGTGTCTCTCCTTCCTTTACCACCCCCACTACCCAAAGGGTAGATATTTCATTCATAGTTTTCCTATTCTTTAATATTGCATTTAAACCTTCAGATTTAATTAGCACCAAAGCTGGGTACAAAGGATCACTTCTGACTGTTTCTGGTTGTGGACTTTCATTATTTCACATCACTTTGCATCTGCTTCCCTGCCTAATTTCAACTTCATGCAACAAGATGTTTCCACACAAAGTATTATTCCTTATGCTCCTCCCTTTCCTGAATCCTTTCATGTTTTGTTTCACCTTTAAGATTATAAGCTCTTTGAGGGCAGGGACCATATTTCATTTTATTGTTTGTATCCTCAGTGTCAGCATAATGCCTGGTATATAAACTGGGTTTGATTAATATATAAATGTTGGATTTGAAAGAAGGGGGCAGTATATGGAAGAGTATTGGAGAGAAATAAATGAGTTAGCCTTTCTGATTGTTGAGGTGGAAGGTCATTGTTATTATTGTCATTGTAATTGTTGTTTATCCTCTCCCACATCTCCCCTCCTCACTCTGTACTAACTGAGGGCTCGTGAACTTAATGAGAGAATATTTTAAGATTATTAAATTTTGTAAATTTCCCAAAATTAAGCAATAACTTGACAAAAATCTGAGTCATAAGTAGCAGATTGAAGTGACAGAGGGAAGCTGGGTGAATAAAGGTCAATAGGCACTTCCATCAGAGATAGGCTTCAGAGACAAGTTTACTTCCTGTATTGTTTTGTTCTGCCAGAATGACCAACACAATCTGACCCTGAATTAAAAGGTAGAGTGAAAGCTTTAGCTAAGGAAAAGTTACAGGTCTTGCCTGTATGTGGATTGTTGAAAGGAGAAGGCAGCAAATTGGTCCTCTGCCTTCTGAAAGATGGTAGCCAGGGAAGGTAAGAGGGAACAATTAATTTTCCTGTGAAACTAAAAATCTCAAATTTCACATGCTGCTGCATCACACTAGATTTGATTAGAGATTTTTTTTTATTTTAATAATGATTTGACACATACATTCCTTCAAAAGAAATCCCTACCAGTTACTATCCAGCTTCTATTTGGACATTCCAAATGAATGTCCCTGACCCCAATGAGCTGACTGCCAAGCCTCAGATTCTATGTGATTTGGGTTTTCTGTCATTTGGTCCAAAGTTAGAAACCTCATTACCTTCTGATCCTAAGACTATGATTTTAAGTTGAATTGTTCTTTGACCAATGTCGTGTTTTTTTAAAAAAAGATATATTTTTAGTTTTAAACTTAGCTTTATTGGAATAGATTGATTATGTTTATTCAAAGTTTACTTTTTCCTGGGCTGTCAGCTTATACAGGGGAACAGAAAATAAACAGAGATACTATTGGATTTGCTCTTACAGGGATTAATTATGTCAATAAAAACTTGAAAGTAAGCTTAAAATTAACCTCTAATTCAAATCCATTGCAGATTTATTCAACAATTATTTTCTGATTGTTAACATATGTATGACACTCTACCAGGTGCTTAGGGTGATACAAAGATTATCCTATCCTCAAGAAGCTTTTCTATATGATTGATTGTTGTTGCCTTCATGCTCAAAGAAGACTAAAATGGCATCACTTATGTTGGGGTCAAGGTATCGGGTGTCCCACTGTGACTGATCCGACCAATATGAGCTTGGAAGGTTCTACCTCAGATTGGGCACAAATCATCCATGTGAATATTTGGAATAAGAATGTCCCTAAATTCATGTGCCTCATGTTTGTTTTGAGCTACTGTTCGGATTTGCTCATAGAGCACAGCAACTTCTTTGATGCAAGCACACCATGCTGGGTGATTTTGTGCTAATGTCTCCCATGTCTCACAATTGATTCCAAAGTTCTTCAGAGAGACCTTAAGAGTGTCTTTCTATTGCTTCTTCTGATATCCACATGAGTACTTGACTTGTGTGAGTTTTTAAAATAGTCTTTTAGTTTCTGATAGAGGCCTGACAGAGGCTTCATTTCTAAAATATATAGAAAACTGATTCAAATTTATAAGAATACAAGTCATTTCCCAATTGATAAATGATCAAAGGATATGAACAGGCAGTTTTCAGAGGAATAAATTAAAGCTATCTATAGTCATATGAAAAAATGTTCTAAATCACTATTGATTAGAGAAATGCAAATCAAAATTACCCTAAGGTACCACATCACACCTATCAGATTGGCTAACATGACAAAACAGGAAAATGATAAATGGAGGAGAAGATGTGGGAAAATTGGAACACTAATGCATTGTTGGTGGAGTTATGAAATGATTCAACCATTCTGGGGAGCAATTTGAAACTATCCTTAAAGGGCTATAAAATTGTGCATACCCTTGACCCAGCAATACCACTTCTAGTTCTGTATCCTGAAGAGATCATACAAATGGGAAAAGGACCCACATGTACAATAATATTTGTAGCAGCTCTTTCTGTGGTGGCAAAGAATTGGAATCAAGGGGATGCCCATCAATTGGGGAATGGCTGAACAAGTTATGGTATATGAATGTAATGGAATACTGTTATGCTATAATAAATGATGAGCAGGCAGACTTTAGAAAAGCCTGGAAAGACTTATATGAACTGATGCTGAGTGAAATGAGCAGAACTAGGAGAAGAGTATACACAGTAGTAGCCACATTGTGTGATGACTGACTTTGATAGACTTGGCTCTTCTCAGCAGTGCAAGGATCCAAGACAACTCGAAAAGACTCATGATAGAAAATGCTAACCACATCCAGAGAAAGAATTATGGAATCTGAATGAGGATGGAAGCATACTATTTGTTTTCCTTTTCCTTTGTTGTTTTGTCTTATTGCTTCATTCTCATGGCTCCTCCCATTAGTTCTAATTGTTCTTTACATCATAACTAATTGGAAAATATACTTAATATGAATGTATAAGTAGAGTCTATATCAGATTACAGGCCATTTTAGGGTCTGGGGAGAGGGAGGGAAAGAAAATTTAAAACTCAAAATACTATGGAAGTGAATGTTGAAAACTAAAAATTAATTAATTATTGAAAAAAGAAGAAAATAGTCTTTTAGGCAAATATATGTTTGGTATTTGAATAAAGTGGTCAGCCTATCAGAATTCACTGGGGTTACACTTTCTGCAATAGAGTATGAATGCTTGGCTGTTCAGCTCAAGAAAGGACCTCAGTGTCAGATACCTTATCTTGCCAGGTTATATTTATAAATTACCTTAGACAGTTCAAATGGAAATGATTTAGTTTCCTGGAATGGCCTGGGGTTGTCAGGCAGCTAGACTGTTCAGGTTTTACAGGCACATAACAATGAAGACAGCACAACAACTCTGCAGAATTTCAGTTTAGTAGTCAGCCTAATGCCACTTCTCACCCATACTTTTCTTCAGAGCCTCACAAACACTGAGCTATCTCTGGTGTTGCATGCATCAACCTCATCATCTATGTGTACATTCCTGGAAAGAATACTGTCAAGGAAGGTGAACTTATCCACATTATTCAAAATTTCTTCATTTATTGTAACTGTTGGTTCTACATATGGATGGTGTGGTGCTGGCTAATGGAGAACTTCTGTTTTCATGGTGTTATTATCTGGAAAAAATTAGCTTAAGTGGCAGAGAATTGAATTGATCCATATTCTGTTGCATCTCAGCCTCAGAGGGTGCATTGAGTGCACAATCATTTTTGAACAAAAAGTTGTGCAACAACTCTCCCTTCACTTTAGTTTTGGCTTGCAGCCTTCTCAAATTACATGATTTATCATCAGTGTTAGCTGACCATGATGCTATTTCCATCCTAGTTGAAGGTATCTGACAATATTGCTGAAAACATTATGCTAAAAAGTATGGGTGCTACTTCACTCCATTGGTGAGTGGGAAAGCAGAGAACATTGATCATTATCCAGAACCTTTGAAAGCATGACATCATGAAACTGGCATAGTACTGATGAACTTCTTCAGGTGCCCAAATTTTGCCATGATTTTTCACAAGCTCCCATGACTAACAGTATCAAAGACCTTGGTCAGATCAGCAAATGTTATGTACAGACCTTTGTTCTGCTCCTGGCATTTTGCTTGGAGTTGTCAGGCAGCAAACACCATATTGACTATTGCTTGACCTCTTTCTGAAGCTACACTGGCTCTCAGATAGATAGATAGATAGAGGGTCATATTCCAGGTGAAGGATCAGCTTATTAAGGAGGACTCTGGCAAGAATCTTGTCAGCAATGATTAAAAGAAAAAACTTCCCCCTGCCCCACAATGGTTATCATAGGACAACTTATTTCATTTTCCTTTATAGAAATGGATAATGGAGGCATCCTTGCACTCCTGTGGGGTAACCTCTTCTTGCCACATAACGCGGAAGATTTCACTAAGCTTTCATATGAGCAGTAGACCTCTTGCCTTGTAAATCTCAGCTGGAATAGACTTAGCTACAGGTGCTTTGCATTTGAGTTCATCCTAAACACATTCAAAACCTTTTCTTCAGTTGGAAGTTCAGCTAGAGAGGGATTAATTTAAACCTGAGGTAAATGATTAATGACTTCAGCATTGATTGGTGATGGTCTGTTGAAAATACTATGAAAGTGTTCAGCCCCTCTTTCCAGGCTCATGTCCTTATTACTAATCAATGTGTAGTTGATGATGAGTATTTGAGATGCACAAAAGGTCTTTGGCCTATAAATAGTCTTCAGAGCATCATAAAAACCCTTTGGATTGTTACAATCTCTGTAAAACTAAATTTCATCTGCCTTCTTACTGAGTCAAAAATCCCACACCTCTCTAATCTTTGCTGGGTACTTTTGATAACAGTTAAATGCTGCCTTCTTAGAGACAAACTATAATGCTGGTAAGTCCTATAGAGTCTTCACTTTTCTTTGATAGCTTCTGAAATTCCACATCATTTTCATCAAACCAATCTTGATGTTTCAAGTTTCCTGGTCCAGCTAAGTAAATGCCGTGCTGCATATCAATCTGAAAGCTACCCACTTATTTTCTGTTCCACTGTTGCAAACCATCTATTGGTTGAGCTTTTTCTCCAAGTTAATAACAAATGCTTGGAGAAATACTTTAACGTATTGACATTAAGTTTATCATGCCTTCAGCCACTTCTTTTATTGAAAGGAAATGTTTACTTTGGAGGGATAAGTCCATGATCAGTGTAACACTCTACACTACACATTGCCTCCTTTTCGCTCACATCCTCTCTTCTTACAATAACTCAGTCTATCAAATGCCATTGTTTGTTGTGATTGTGCATACATGGAGTTTTATTTCATTTAAGTAAATGGAATACAGAATTGGTGATGAAAAGGTCATGAGATGCACAAATCTTCAGTAGTAAGTGAGTGTTGCTGTTATTCTGACTCCATTCCTCCCAAGGATTCGCTGTCATGTCTGATAGTTTGTGCCTTGTCTAATATTAAATTCACCCAGAATTACAAGTTTCGATTTGCATTTCTGTAATCAATAGTGATTTAGAGCATTTTTTCATATGACTATAGAGAGCTTTAATTTCTTCATCTGAAAATCACCTGTTCATATCTTTTGACCATTTATCAATTGGGGAATAACTGGTATTATTATAAATTTGACTTAGTTCTCTATATATTTTAGAAATGTGGCCCTTACCAGAGACACTGTTTGTAAAAATTCTTTCCCAGTTTTCTCCTTTCCTCAAAATTTTGGCTGCATTGGCTTTATTTGTGCAAAAAATTTTCAATTTAACATAATCAAAAGCATCCATTTTGCATTTCATAATGTTCTCTATCTCTTATTTGGTCATAAATTCTTCTGTTCTCCATAAATCTGGCAGGTAAACTACTTCTTCCTCTCCCAGTTTGCTTATAGAATCAGCCTTTATATCTAAATTTTGCACCCATTTTGATTTTATCTTGATATACAGTGTAAGATGTTGGTCTCTGCCTAGTTTCTACATAGTATTTTCCAGCTTTTCTAGCAGTTTTTGTCAAATACTGAGTTCTTATCCCAGAATCTGGAGTCTTTGGGTTTATCAAACAGCAGATTGCCATAGTCATTGACTACTGTGTCTTGTGTACCTAACTTATTCCACTGATCCACCACTCTCTTTCTTAGCCAGTACCAATTTTGATTAATAATGATTAATTAATAATGATTGTTCCCCCACTCCACGCTTAAAGAAAGCAATCAATGTTATACAAAACTGCACATGATTAAATGCATAATTGAAATTTAAATTGAGTACTATTAAAGAATTCAAAGGATTGTATCATGCTAAGGTAGTACAAGAAAGACTTTGTGAAGTAGGCACCTTTTGAGATTGTCCTAGAGAAAGAGAATGATTTAAACAGGTAGAAATGGAGAGTAGGCCATAGTTAGCAGTGTAAACAAAGGCATAGAAATGGGGAACAAATGAATAAATGGAAAAGCACTTATTAAGCACTTACTATGTGTTAGGCATTGTAAATACAAATAGAATAGTAAGAAAGTCCCCATTCCCAAGTTCAAATTCTGATGGACGAGATAATGCATATGGAAGGTTTTGGCTTCAAGTTGAATGCGAAGATTCCTTAACCATCAGAGGCAAAGGAGAGATTAATAACGCTTCCTTAATGTAATTTCCCACAATAGAGCCATGTCAGTTGCTGATGCTGAAACACTTGACAATACTGAAGACTTTGGTGGCAAGAGTTTTCTTTTCTGGGTCTTCAGTGAGTATGGGTATAGCAACTATAGGGACAGTTGCTGGATAGTAGTTATGGCAGTTGGGCTGGGAACACTTTTATTACAACAAGATTCTTTGGTTCAGGATCTTGGGCTTTCAGGACTTGAGGGAAGGTCATGGTCAAAGTGATGGTGGTGGTGTTTCAATTTGCTTGGCAAATGTTGACTCCTGTCTCTCCTTCAGGGTATTTTCTGCCTCAGCTACACTGACTTGCTTTTCCTGAAGAGTGACACTTGGTTAGCAGGTGGGGATGACTGAATATGTCTTCCCAGGAGTTTATTCCACAGATGATGACTGTGAATGCTTGGGTGGAATCAGAATGCTTCTGGGGAGTGCTGCCACTTTGATGGGTCTTGTGTTTACCTTTTGTGGCTGTTTGTTTTTGTTGTGTTTGTGGGTGTTAATCAGCATATGTTTCTTGCTGTGGCTATTGCTGGTGGGCTCTTTCCCTAAAGGGATTTCCTGGAATTCTCAACAATGGCTGTGAGGGCTGGGCTGAAAGTAGACCTGGTGGTTTGTGAGAAGTTTGGATCCTATAAAAGTAAAAAATCAGATATTAGACACTAATGGTAAGTTGGGATGAGAGACCTTGATAACTAAAGCTAAGGAGTTTGGGCTTTATGTATTGGTTAATGGAAAAATTGAAGGTTTTGGAACAGATAAATTATAAGATCTCATGTATGTAAAGTTGGATAAAGTTGATAGGAAAAAATAGAGCCCATATACAACAAAATCTTTGGAGAAGATAGAGAAGCATGTGAAGACTAACACATAACCCAATAAAATAAGCAGAACCAAGAAAACATGATTACGACAATATAAATAGAAAGTATAACAGCATTCTCCCTCCCTACCCCACCTCCTAAAAGGAAGATGAATGCTATGAAATTAAAATGATCTAGCTTGGCCCTAAAGAATTGATAGTCGAAGATATTTCCCCACTCTTATTTGCAAGAACCAGGCATTCTGGTTGTAGAACACTGTACATAATGGAGAACTTTTTCTATATTTTTGTTAGTTCTCCTGAACTTTCTCCTTTTCTTCTTTTATTCTTATATGAGATAGCTCTTCAAGGGGGAGAGGTATGAGGGATACATTGGGATATGTAAAAAACAAAGATATTAAAATTATTTTAAATGACCTCCAGTGTGCATTGTGGAGGGGGGCGTTGGCCTTGAAATTGTATGTAAGTCACAATAGAGTAGAGGAAAAGCAGATGCAGGGGCACCATTTTTGAAGATTAGGGCCTGGAAAAGTTTAGTGGCACAGATGAAACAAAGGCTTCAATCAAAATTGTTTGAGGGAAATGAAAGCAACTAGCAAATGAATAAATGCAGGTTTATGTATATGATAAAGAATAAACTTTGGCTTTAAAAGATGAAGATTTTAAATGCCGAATTGTAATTTGTCTATTTCATCTTTTGTGTCTTGAGATGTTGCTAGATGCGTATTTTGGTGCAATTGAAAATGTGGATGTGTGCCTACAAGTCTTTTCTATAATGCACACACATAATGAATCCATTGGATTGGAAGTGTTTTAGCTGATGGGTGGGGTCAACTGCATTTAACCCTGTCTACAGTATTTAATTCTTAAGCTGAACCTAAATTTCATTCAAATTGAGTCACTTGGTTTTCTGATTATTATAGATCAGTTTTATCTAGAGGATTTGATTCTCAACACTGAAAAGCTTTACAGTATACTGTTGGAAGTTGCATTTCTGGATCCGTAACTTTCTTCTGCCTGTTTGAACTTATGATACTCTTATTGTTCACCAGATGATCTACTTTGCTGTCCTATTACTATTTATGCTTTATAGATGTTTAGCCTACCAGAACTATGTATCAGCACAGAATAGCTTTGTTCAGTAACAGGAATTTATTGGCAATGATACTCTCTTGTCACAATGTTAAGTAGGGCTTTGAGTATGAAAACAAGTTAGAAGTTACACTTGGCATCTGTGGTATCCATATAGAAAGTTAGGTATCCTTGCCTCTCAATAAACCGTTACTTTGACCTGGAGTTCAAAGTGACATTAGTGTGACTTTCTCAGAACATTACTAATATATTTCTCTATAAAGCTACTATTTTTCTAGGATTTCTTTGTCAAGTCTCCACTATGATTTAAATATGAAATATACTGAGGGAGTAATATGAAGGCCTTCAATTCTATAGCCATTTGGTTCCACTTAAACATTTGAGTTTGTAACTGTAATCTAAATGCTCAGCTTAATTGCCTGGCTAGGAAATACAGATATTTATGAGAAGGTATTAACTGTCTGCCCTATTGCTGTCATTTAAAAGCTCTCTGGATATTCAAAAATAATAATAATAAACTAGGCATGAAGAGGAAAAAATTATATTTAAATTGATGTGGAAAAAGGTTTTGTGGCACAAAGAAAAAATAAATCAATCAGTAGGAGTCTTTTAAATTTAAGCCTTTAAAGAAAATGGGCAAGAAGTAATTTTCTTTATTTGTCTGACAGGCGACACAGTTAATCAGCACTAATTGCCCTGGCTTGGCCTCTCAGTCATGTTGGTTAATTAAAACACTTTCTAATAAATACTAACCAAATCCCCCTATAAGGAGAGTAAGCTGAAAAATGAAAGGCACATAGACTGGGACCCTCTCTCCCTTGAAAAAAAAATCATGATTGATTTAGTAGAGATAGAATTGAGTCATTTTCTCTGCATAGTCTTTTTATCTGAAGGGCCCCCTGGCCATCAGTGTGGGGGGAAAAAAAGTCATGGAACGAATGTGTTTAGCCGAGTAATCATCCTCATCACGAAGTGCTTATCAGAAAAAAAGACAAAATGCAATTAGACTAGATTTACAGTTGGGCCAATAATTACCACTCAGATGTTTCAGCTGTATGGAAATATACTATTCTAAACCGTGACTTTTTGTTCAGCTGATTCCACACCCCCATCTCCTCATGATTTCTCTCTCTTTTTTTGAGTTTATAAAATATGTCAGTCATGATGTAGTGCAGCTGAATAATTGTCATAGAGTCAAATGCTTGCAGATGGTTAATGGAAACAGAAAATTAAATGAACAGCAGTAAAGAAACTCATACAAAATTAAAGAACCCTATTGCAAATTTAAAGGGTCATTTGGTTTCATCAAAAATCAAATAATATGAATATGTTATCCTCTGCATGAAAGAGACTATGTTAAATTGTTTTGAGAGCTGAAAAATGAGCAATCAATGGTGTGCTAATGAAATTTGTGAAAAATCACGCACTATTGAAACATGCCATAAATTGCCATTGAGTACCTGCAGAAGGAAACCTACTTTGGGAGATCAATTTTTTGGAGTTTATTATTTGCTTTAAAAATTGAAAATTTGTCTTGAAATAAGTCCAGATTGTTACCACAAAAAGTAATGAGAAGAGGATTAAACTGTGTGGCCTAATCCTTAAATTTTCAAAAAACAAATGAGTATTAAAAATGCCTTGTCTGAGCACTTCTTATCAATCTTATTAATCCAGCAATTCATAAGATGTAGAATCATATTTCCAAAGTACAGAATCAGTTTCTACTTAAATCAACAAGGACTTAGGATTGTTTTATAAAACTAAGCTCCTCAACCTGGTTTTCTTGAAAGATAAAATTGATATAGCCCTTACTAGATGGACAACTATATCTCTCTTTTATAGAATAAAGGTGATGTTATGCAATATCACTTAGAAGTTATCATTTAGATTACTGATTCATTCGAAATAGGTAGTGAGAAGTTAAAACACTATATTTTTTATTCAAATTTTAAAATTTCATTATCCCTTCAATACTCTTGGAAACCCAGAAGTCAATATAAAATATTTTTTCCAGAAGAGAAATGATTGCAAACCTAATCTTTTTCATATCAAAAGAAAAGGAAAAAATAGACATAATTGAGTCCATATTAAAAGTAAGGCATTCTTGATACTTCCTTTCAGAAGGTAGTGTAGAGGGGAAAAATCTCATTTTAAAAATTTGTGCTGTATACATAACTAAAAATCTTCACCAAAAGATAGCATAAAACAGGAATATTGATAAATACTTTAAGAATTTTAAAATGGGGGCAGCTAGGTGGTACAGTGGATAGAGCACCGGCCCTGAAGTCAGGAGGACCTGAGTTCAAATCTGGCCTCAGACCAAACACTTGACATGTACTAGCTGTGTGACCCTGGGCAAGTCACTTAACCCCGATTGCCTCACTAAAAAAAAAATTAAAATACAAAGCACGATGCATATTATTTGGCATTAGTGAGAAAAAAAGATATATTACAGACATATAATTTTGTCATAAATGATATCTGATGATTAGACCTTTAAAATTGTCTCTGTAAATCCTTTTGTTCTAACTCTTGAGTAGTCAGTGAGTTGCATATAAAATTGATACTGAGCTTAAAATATTGATCCTCCTTTTGCATTAAACTAAGTACCTATGTCTTCCCTTAAATCTTCTCCTAGTGACTACATGGAACTGGATACCAAACAGGGTAGAGGTGAGTTACTTTTCCCTACATAAAACTAGGGCATAAGCATAAATTAGTCAAGGAATTATGAATACTTTGTAGAAAATAGACTCTAAATTATTTTTCCCTGCTATGATTTGACCTAAAGCTTTCAGGGTCACTTACCCTAAGACATTACTCAAATATTGGAGCTTCTCTGCATTTTTCCCTTCTGAAAAAATACTCAATTTTTAATGACAGGCACAGAGAACTTGTCTTGAGAAAACAATTTCTCCTAACTAATAAACATGAATGCCATTGACATTATATAAGTTTTTTTTTTCTGATTTAATCCTCACTATAATTTTTAAATGTTCCTGGTAGCATGATTAGGATTTTTTCTCCTTCTTAATACAATCAGTCTTTAGCTTATCCTTCTTGCAAAAGAAATGGCAAACATATTAACATTTTATCTCTCCATATAAAATGTAGCATTTTCATAGAATAAAAATATTTTAATTTGATGTATTTACTATTAAGTCTGTGAAAATCTGAACCAAACTGAAAGACTATATTCAGTGTCAATTTTCACAAAAGACAAAGTTCAAGTAATTTTCACTCAAAGCATATCTAGTACTTGAGGAAGCATTATTTTTTATGATTAACTATAGAATCCTCAACACACACGAATATGTACATATAAATATGCAATGAGCTTGTGGAACATGTCCACACTCCACTAAGGTGATATCTTCCGAATGTAGGATTCTTGGGAACTGCTTTCAAGAGAATCAAGATGACACATAAGTAAAGTATCTTGAAGATACATTTTCTGTCTACACATCTATTATGCATAGACATTCTGTAGCTGGCCCCAGTCAGAAAACCATGTGCTAAAGAGGAGTCTCTTTGATTTGGTTGCGAGGTAGTCAAAAAGCCCAATCAGTTTAATTTCAGTAATATTCTTTCTTATTGCTCTTGGGGAATCTCCTTACCTACTGAAAGGATTGCAGCCTATAATCTTATGGATTCAAAAGGTCCAAAAGACTCCTAGGCATCCTAGCATTATGGTTTGCAGGCAATGTAACGCCTTTGTCCTGAAAAATTAAGAAAGTAGAGCCTCCTTTGGCATCTCATTGTTTCAAAATTTGGATTTTTCATTCAGCAGAACATCAGCTCCCCAAAGGTCAAGGAATAACATTTGAGAGTGGCTTTTAGAACCCCATTACAGCAGTAGCTGAGATACAGGCCCAAATAAAAGTCATGATGAATCTTGATGTGATCTTGGAGAGACCAAATCTTATGTAGGAACTAAGTTAAGTTTCAAGATACGTTTCAATCTCACCAACAAAATAATATTAAAAAAAAAAACCTTCTGATTATACTGAGGAAAAAATACTCCTAAAGTGTTGGGAGGAATTGTTCCTCCTACATTTTTTTTTAAGTAAACATGTCTGTGAGAGCTAATTTAATATTAAGTGGTTAAATGGAAGTGGGAGTGTTAAAAATGGCCAGCTGGAAATCAAGCCAATAGCAATAGAGAAACACAAAGAACACCAGAGAACTCTCGGGTGGTGATGAAATAGACATGATCCTGAGAGAGGAGTAAGAGTCAAGGCATGTTACTTTTTGGTAAAATGTAGAAAAGTTGATGATTTTGGGTGGTTATTTTATGTCCATCTACTTTACTGAAGTTACTGAACATTTCTAATATTTTATTGTTGGTTTTGTTTTTTTTTTTGTGAAGGTTGTTCAGTCATTTCAGTCATGTCCAACTGTTCATGACCCCATTTGGGATATTCTTGGCAAAGATACTGGAGTGATTTCTCATTTCCTTCTCTAACTCATTGTGTAAAGGAGAAAACTGAGATAAACAGGGTTAAGTGACTTTTCCAGGATCACACAGCTAGTAAATCTGTGAGGCTAGATTTGAACTCAGAAAGATTAGTCTTCCTCACTCCAGACCTTGCACTCCTTCCACTGCACCACCTAGCTGCTGAAGTTATTGTATCAGTTAATATTTAATTTCTAGGATTCTCTAAGTAAATCATAATATCAGAAAAACATTATTTTTCCTTTGCCAATGTTTATTACCTCAATTATTTTCTTGTCTTATTCCTATATGAAATCATAGTGGTGTCGGTGGATATTTTTACCTTAATCCTGACCTTATCATAAAGCCTTTTAGTATGTTTCTGTTACAGATAATGCTATCTCTTGATTTTTGACAGATACTGTTTCCAACATTAAAGAATGTTATTTGCTCCCATGCTTTCCAGTATTTGTAAAACAAATGTGCTATATTTTTAAAAATTATTTTTTGATAAGTAGACTATCATTAAAATTTCATTTGAATTTTCAAATTTGACAGAAAAAATATTTTATAATAATTTATAAATATATGACATTTATAATTATTTTTCATTTTTATATGTATACATATTCATTGATTCATTTATTTCATTCATTTATCTCTTCACTGACTTATTTACTCACTTATTTGTATATCTATCTATTTATCTACATAATTGTTGAGTGTCTAATCTGTCTTTAATGTACTTTAAGGTGCTACAGGAAATGATACCAGGTCACATTTATTGGGAGCCAACAGTTAAAGAATGGGATATATGAGAGCTAGTGAAGTGTTTTAACATGTTGCTATATTAACAATTTGTACTTGTCTGACTTTGTGTGTCGATGTGATGTGCTTCTGCATATCATATTATGAACAGTTTTTTTTTAGCTCTTAACAAAATAGACAGAAAGAAAAAATCATTAGAAGGAAACATTGTCAGTATAACAAAAAGATGCTTATTATTACAAAAGAACAAAAATTATATAAATGCACATGGTTATACTAATTTTTGAAAATAGGATAAAATGTAGGAATGCCTGAATTGTTTTATATATATGTAACAAGCAGGTAAAAGCAATTAGTTGTATCAGCTTTTTGTGGTTTGCAAATAATTAAAAGGAATAGAAGCATTGCAATGATAGAAATGGGCATCTTTTAATTTTCAGGGATAGAAGACTCTAATAAGAATTTCATTCCATTAGCAGAGATGTCGCTCTGACAAAAGTGTAAAGTTTATTTATGACAGTGAAAGAAAATGGAGATGAAATGGATAATGAATAAACTTTTAATGAAAGCATTGGCTAGTTCAATTACTTTAAAACTGGTTTTATTTCCATAATATGAAAGATCCTGAAGAGGTGAACAGTGTAGACTAAGACCTAACAGGTAAATATCCTGATATTTTGCAGAAAATAATCAAAGAAACTGGATACGCTTATTAGCAACATTTTAAGGTTAGTGAAATACATTTATTCTAGGAGAAGATGATTTCCAGAACTTTTCTTTCAAAACACTTCTAAAAAAGAAAAAAAAAGGGGCAGCTAGGTGGCGCAGTGGATAGAGCACAGGCCCTGGAGTCAGGAAACCTGGGTTCAAATCTGGCCTCAGACACATAACACTTGCTAGCCGTTTGACCTTGGGCAAGTCACTTAACCCCATTGCCTAAAACAAAAAAAAAAAACTAATTGTTTTTATATTTTATTAGTTTTTCATAAAGCCCCTTCATAATTTTACAATATTAGTTCAATGTTTTTTTTCCTACTTTCAATTTTATTAATCTGTCTTGTCATTTTTTAGGATTTCTCATTTCATGTTCAATTGGGGATTGTTAATTTGTTCTTTTTCTAGTTTTTTTTTTGTTGTTGTTGCATACCCAATTCATTGATCTGCTCATCTTCTTTTTATTGATATAAACATTTACAGATACAAATTTCCCCTAAGTACTGCTTTGGCGGCATCCCATAAATGTTGGTGCATTGTCTTACTGTCATTCTCTTTAGTGAAATTATTTGTTGTTTCTATAATTTCTTCTTTGATCCCCATGTAATATTTTTAGTGGTTTGGCTAAAATTTGACAATTGAAATCCAGACCTTGGAAATAGTTTAGTTATCTATGTTTTCTTGTTTGACTATAATAGAACTGGAAGTGATTAATGATTGTAGTCTCTCAGAGTGACACAGATGTAGAGGCCATTAAACAAACACTTATTTTTACTAAAATGACCTTCCACATTATTTTCCATTTAAAGTGCTAAATGATCCTTAGACACTTTAAATGGAGATGAAGCTTGTGTTATCCTGATTGTGTTTCCACAATACTTGAATTGTTTCTTTCTGACTGCTTGCAATATTTTCTCCTTGACCTGGGAACTCTGGAATTTGGCTACAATATTCCTAGGAGTTTTCCTTTGGGGAACTCTTTCAGGAGGTGATCGGTGGATTCTTTCCATTTCTATTTTACCTTCTGGTTCTAAAATATCAGGGCAGTTTTCCTTAATAATTTCTTGAAAGATGATGTCTAGGATCTTTTTTTGATCATTGCTTTTAGATAGTCCAATAATTTTTAAATTCTCTCTCCTGGATCTATTTTCCAGGTCAGTTGTTTTTCCAATGAGATATTTCACATTGTTTTCTATTTTTTCGTTCTTTTGGATTTGATTTACAGTGTCTTGATTTCTCATAAAGTCACTAGCTTCCAATTGCTCTATTCTAATTTTTTTTGTATTTTTTTTTCCTTTTCTGGCAATTGGGGTTAAGTGACTTGCCCGGGGTCACACAGCTAGTGTCAAGTGTTTGGTCTGAGGACAGATTAGAACTCAGGTCCTGCCACCTAGCTGCCCCTAAACAGAGGAGTTCCTTTTTCCTTTGTATCAGCAATTCCATATTTTTTTTTTAATTTTTTTTTTGGCTAGGCAATGGGGTTAAGTGACTTGCCCAGTGTCACACAGCTAGTAAGTGTTATGTGTCTGAGGCCAGATTTGAACTCAGGTCCTCCTGACTTCAGGGCCGGTGCTCTATCTACTGTGCCACCTAGCTGCCCCACTCTATTCTAATTTTCAAGGAAGTATTTTCTTCAGTAAGTTTTTGGACTTCCTTTTCCATTTGGCCAATTTTGCTTTTTAGGGCATTCTTCTCTTCATTGACTTTTTGGACCTCTTTTGCCATTTGGGTTAGGCTATTTTTTAAGGTGTTATTTTCTTCAGTATTTTTTGGGTCTCCTTTAGCAAGCCATTGACTTGTTTTTCATGATTTTCTTTTTTCACTCTCAGTTTTTCCTCTACTTCTCTTACTTGTTTCTCAAAATCCTTTTTGAGCTGGGACTGAGACCAATTCATATTTTTCTTGGAGGCTTTGGATGTAGGAGGTTTGACTTTGTTGTCTTCTTCTGGTTGTATGTTTTGCTCTTCTTTGTCCCCAAAGCAAGATTCAATTGTCTGACTATTTTTGCTCTGCTTGCTAATGATCTCAGCCAATTGCTTGTGGTATAAACTCTTTGTTAAGGTAGGAGTCTGCTTCCAACATGGAGAATGTACTGTCCCAAGCTTCAGGGGTTTTGTGCAGCTATTTTCAGAGGTATTTTTAGGGACCTGTAAATTTTCAATTCTTCCAAGGTAGTAGGATAAGGGACGAGGTGTTTACTCCTTTCTTGGCCTGTGCTCTGGTCTATGAGTGACCACAAGCACTCTTTTCTGTCTTGGAAGTGTGAGGAGGATTTCCTCTCCACCATCAATACAAGCTCCACCACACCAGCATTTCTCCTTGCCCCAGGACCACCACCCAGAACTGTGACCCAGATCCAAGCAGGACAAAGCAAGAGAATCTTACACCAACAGAGAGATCTCTGTAATCCCTGCAATTTCCCTCTGATCAGCCACTCAATTCCCCCTCAGTCAGTGGCCCAGAAGCTCCAGAGGCAGCCACTGCCCCGGGGCTGAGCTAGGGTACTGGGGCTGGCTCCACATTTGTCTCTCTCTCACCACAGACACAGACTTTTCCCACTGACCTTCTAAGTCGTCTTTGGTGTTTTTGGGTTGAGAAATCTGGAAACCACCGCAGCTACCTGTGATTCAATCCTCTGAGGCCTACTCCTGGTTTGCTTTGACCTGCCTTGCCTGTGTACCCACGCTGAACTGTGCTCTCTCCCTGCTTAGCAAGATGTACCTTTCTGATCAACCATCCAGGTTGTGTTGGGCTGTAAATTTGTTTCATTATGTCTCTTTGCTGCTTTAGAATTTGTTTATGGTCATTTTTATAGGCATTTGGAGGGGTTTGGGGGACAGCTCAAGCAAGTCATTGCTTTTACTCTGCTATCTTGACTCCGCCACCCTCAACTTTGTAGTTTTTCAAAAGCAATCTAGTTATACTCTGCCTTAATCCTTGTTTGGGTATCAATCCTTTTCCCTATTTCTAGTGTTTGGGATATCATTCTTCAATTCAAATCATAGGGAGACACTGGTGAAGAATGAAAGAGTGGCTATATTTTTAATCATATATGAGATATTTCTACTCTTGCTACCCATCTTATAGCCATAAAATTATTTTTACTGTAGCTATTTTCATACAGAGATATCTCATTCTTGTTTCTAATAAACATGTGTTTATATATAAACATACTTGTTTCTAATAAATACGTGTATATATATATAGTATATATGTATATATAATTTCACCTAAATATATATTAAAATAATTTTTAACATTTTTTAAGTTTTGAGTTCCAAATTCTTTCCCTTCCCTCCCTGCTTCTTGAGACCATATGCAGATATATGTTATACATGTGCAATCACATAAAACATTTCCATATTAGAAGAAGACTTGAATAAAAAAGACAGTGAAAATAGCATGCTTCAGTTTATTCAAACGATATCATGTCTATTTTAATAATAAACAATCCTTTGGTCAATTGATAAGGACATTGATCAGGCAGTTATTAGGAAGGATAAAAGAACAGAAACAAATATTTTGCAGCCATTCCAAGGATTCCTTTGTAAAAGACATTGTAAGAGCATTGTTAGTAATCTGTTTAAGATAATCAGAATGCATAATTTAGGGCAACTGGAAATTTCTCCCTGTGTATAGGTATTGAAATTACCAAGAAAATGAGTTATCTTTCACAACTTATTTGGAATATTTCCTTCCCCAGGTAAACAGAGACCATTGCAAAAATAGTTCAGAGGAAAAAACACACATGCATGCACACATACATGTATATTTACACACACATTATATATATGTACTACATATAGGTATTTATGTATATTTTTTGAAGAAAAAGGAGAACAAAAAGAAAAAAGAGAAGGAAGAGGATTCAGGGAAGGAGGAGATGATGATTTTTAATTTTTTCCATGAGATAATTCTCTTGGTTTAATATCCTAATGAAATACCCAATCCAAATCCATTCTTTTATATTCATATATTTATAAAACATTTAAATCAAAGCTAACTGAATATCTTCAATTTGTTTTAGGTTTTTACATTGGTACAAAATTTTGGATTCTCTCTAAATAATAATAACTAAAGCACAATTGTTTACAAGTGACCTGCCCTGGCTTTACAGCTTATATAAGATTATAATTTCCAACAATAATATTAATATCGTTTGACCCCACCCCTACTATTTCTTAAAAATGTCTGTATATGCCCAGCTTTTTTCCCCTGTGTTCTCTCTCTCCTACTTTTTATTATGATGAAGAGTTTTATTTTTATTACCCCTGGGACAAAGAATGGACTGAATATATATTAACCTTTATAAAAATTTGTGTACTTTTTTTCTTTACCTATTCTGAAACTATCATTCATTTAATTCATGTAAACTTTACCAAATGTAAGTGTTGTTCATGATCCCTAGAATAATGTGAACATTTAGTTAATTTTAATAACAATGTATTATATCTGCTACCCTCTCCAGACCTCACTATCCTGCTCCCACTCTCACAGACAAGTGTTGGTTCCTCAAACAAAGCCACATCATCCCCTCAGAGTTCTAGGTATATCCTTGAGGAGTTGAAAGTGATTCTGTAACATAGTCAAGTCAAATACTTAGTGATGTTCTTCACATAAACAATGTCCATTTAGAATCATTTTAGCCAGCTAGCCTTAAGTAGCTTTTAGAAATGGGTATTTAATATAGTGGTGTAGTAATAAAAGTTGATACAGCATCCTCCCCCCCCCAAAAAAAAAGTTATGACATTCTGCCATAATCTAATACCAAGTCTAGTCTAAAGTAGTAGGCTCAATTACACAAGGAAACTTGTAGCAAAGAGGTAACTCAAAGTTCCTCATTGCAGGAAGTAGTTTTCTTCTATTCATAGGGAACTCAGGAAGTTCCCTTTAAACATGATATATTTCCTTTCCTATGTCCAGTTCATCTTTGGGTCTCAATATAGGTACTGTCATCAACTGACCTGATGATACTACTAGGACACTGATGGGACAATATTGGGGGAAACTTCAAATTTCACAAGACCTCCCTCTTCTATCCAAAGTTGTCCAGGGAGTGAGAGGGTTGTGTGGAGATCAGTAAAGGTGACCTAGATAAGGCTGAGTCCAAGATTTGTTTTTTCTCCTGCCCCTACCAGACAAACCTCTTCAAGGTTTGTTTGTTTGTTTGTTTTTTTGTTTTTTTGAAAAACATATTTGCTTCAAGTCTTGATGATTTTTAAATAACCCTGGGTCATGGCCAAGTTTCCTTGACCTATCTAAACCTTTCTGTCTATGTAATACTATTCTAGTTCCAAGTACTTTAAGTACTTGGTCTAAGATCTGTAATTGAGTGTGATGGGTCATCTTATTTACTTTGCATGAGGTGGGTTAAGTTGGTTCAGAGAATCATTCTACTCCATATTTATATAAGGACAGAAGACAAAGAGGACTAAACAGGTCTATCATTTCACTTTTATGGCTTAGCATTAATGTCTGTTTTCTCTTCTAAGAGTCTAACCTTCTAAGAGCCTGAGCCAACCAATCTTGGGGTAACCTTCAAGCATTTAGACTTATTCAGGAATTTTTTTTTCTTTTAAAAAGATGAGATTAGACATGTTCATATCCTGCAGGAAGAGTCATGTATAATCTAAGATTCCAAATAAAGTTTCACTGATCTGCAAACTCATCATATTGATCTGGGAAATCCCATGATCAACCCTTCTTGCACCTATGACATTTTCTTATTTTAAAAGAAAGAGAGGAATTTTGGTTGAAGTCTTATTTTTTTTAATTTCCTCTGGAAATAGTTTCCTAAGTTTTGTTAGTTTTAAGTGATAATATATTTTAAAAGTCATCAAATACTATTTCTGAAAGATTACTTTGATTACAGAATTGCCTACCAAACTTTAATACATTGGTTCTGATGTTCTGATTGAGCTATTTAAAAATGATTTAGCCTTAGGAAAATGCAAAAATTGAAAGCTGTTCTAAAACCCCACCTGTTTTACATGTCATGTCTTTTTCTTTTAATCTAATATTGACTTCCTATTATTAGTACCATCCTTTAGGTCTAATTTTTTTTAAAGTAGATAATAATAATTTCCTCTAATAATTTCCAGAAGGTCATCTTTAAAATGTATTTCCCTTACCTATACTAGGGAGACAGAAAGAAGAGTAGTGTCTTAGTATTTGTTGCCCTAAGCTTTTTCTACTAGCACAACAACAGAATTTGGCTTGTTAAATTAACATATTATTAGCACCACCTGGGAAATATAGAGCAAATATTTGGTAGAGTTAGGAAATGGAATAGGGAGGAGTAAAACAACATAAGGTTCAGAGTCAATGGCATATTCAGTGTTTAGGGCAGGAAAGAGCAGGTGGAAGAGAGAGGCATACAAGTCTACATCCTTCAGGCTATTTTAGCTTCAGAAGCTTTCTACATAGTTTTGTCCCCTCCTATTCCTTGTAGGAAAACCAGTAGGATTTCTGATAGTCTTGTTCTCAATATAAGTTTAGATTGCCAAATCCTATGAATTCTATCAATTCAAAATACTTACACAGTTTCTAATATTACTTATTTTTCCTGACTTCAACTTTTGTTTCCATTTAAAAGGAGAGAGAGGGCTTACCAAATAAATAAATGATCCTTAGAATGGGTATGAACTTCATGCAGGATGCCACAGCTATATTGAATGACTTTTGCCAGATCTTAAAGTGTTTTCCATTCACAGTTTGAATTTTTAAAAAATCATGAAAACTCAATTTGTGTCAAATGCAATACTTTCCTGACATCACTGGGATCACATAAACACACACACACATATACACATGTACATACACACATATATATGTCTCTCTCTCTCTATCTCTCTCTCTCTCTATATATATATATGTATGTATGTATGTATAGACACAAATATCCCATGAAATTCCCCATAGACCTGGAAAATACATTCTATTTGATTTATTTATAAAAAAAATTAGCCTTGTGTGAATGATGCAAGCTGCTGAGAAACTTTCTAACAAAATATTTAAGTGTCAAAGTGTCAGAGCTGGAGGTATTATAAGGCAGTTTGTCTCATTCAAATTGCTTAGATTTCCTTAAGTAGAAATGACTGTTTGCAAAGACTGCTAAGCACGTAGCATTTTTTTTCCACACCAGTTCCTCTCCAAACACTTCCATGACTATTCTTATTCATCTCATCATACTAACAAGTTATGGATAAATTTGCAAACCACTTTTTCAATCATAAGCCTACTGATGCTTCAGTTTTAGATTTCTTCCCACATTGGTGTGTAATGAGTTTACGAAATGAGGCTTGAAAATACCTTAAGCTTTATTTCATAGTATTTAACTATAATATACTGCATAATAGAAATAAACATGCTTATTTGTAGGTAAAATCCAATGCTATTCATCATTATCCATTAAGAAACTGAATCAATTGGGGCAGTAGGCTAATTCCTCTTTATCATTTTCTTATACTGAAACTACATTATTTATTGGAATATTGTGCACTCAGGAAAACTAGGAAATTGTAACTGAAAGTTTTAGAAAATGAACTTGTTTTAGTGTGATTTTTACATATGTTAGAAGACACATTTTCCAGAATTTTTCTCAATACATTTTTTCATAATTTCTTATGGGTAAGATATTGTCTGGGACTGACTTTTTTTTCAGGGAGAAATATAAATATTACTCTTGCTTTAACTTTTATGGAAGGAGAAGATGGATAAGTTATAATTGGTATTTGAGCTCAAGAAATACATAAAGATCTTGAACTAAAATCAAAGAGATATAATCAATACTTATAGTAAAAGCATTATTAACATATTAACAATTTTGACTCTCATAATTTTCTATCAAAATTACAGAGGCAACTTGTTGAAAATGCATGTTTCATACCCTAAATCTTCCAAGATCATATGTGTGTCATTTATGAAACACCTAATCTTTTGTATACATGTATGCATATCTATATGTAGATGGGTAACAGATATGGACCTATTGATGATATAGCTATATACACACACTAAAATAACCAAATAAATCCATTGTTAATACATACAAAAGTGATATCAGTGCTGGATCTGATTGCAGACTACATAAGCATTGCAACAGTCATGGAACTAGTTTATTTTCTCTGAAGCACAGGAACTCAGCCAAAATCATCAAAATTATATTGAATAGTTTTATCAAGCTTTGGTAATAAGACATGCTTTTAAGTCATAAATTAGTATAACCCTCTCACAATGATGTTCACTACTGATGTTTATGGTTCTTCATGGCATTTATATAAGACAAGCATCAATGTCCATTATGGATATCAGACTTTAGAATAAAGCATAATGTTTAGGTTATCAATGACACTTTTAGTAGATCTTAATGCTTAGCCAAAAATGGGGCATGTTGGGTGTGGGGAAAGCTGAATAGGAGAGAAAAGCAAAATGGACAGAAGAGAAAAAAGAAATATTGATGATAGGAAGAAGAGAATGCCTCCAACAGTTCTTTAGGAGCCACTTGGCAATTCATTGAACTCCAAGTTCAGTATTTAGCTTACAATAATTCTCTCTTTTTCAACTCCTGCACATATTTTCTTTTTTTAAAATGTTGACTTGCAAATTATCTTTCCTCTTGTAGTCCCTCCACCCAATGAGAAAGCAAGTGAAAAGTTGTCAGTTATACATGTGAAATCACACAAAACATTTTCATATTAGCCATGTTGTGAAAAATGCAAGAAAAACAAAGTAAAAAAATATATTTCAATTTGCATTTAGAGCTCATCAATTTTCTCTCTGGAGGTAGGTAACATTTTTCATCATAAGTCTTTCAGAATTGTCTTTGATCATTATATTGATCAGATTATCTAAGTTTTTTTCCCAGTTGATTGTTACAATGTTGCTGTGTAAAACCAAATCTTAGTTCTGCTCACTTTTCTTAGCATCAGTTCACGTAAACCATTCCAGGTTTTTTTGAAACCATAGCCTTTGAAAATTGTATTCCATCACAATCATATAAAATATTTTGTTCAGTCATTCCTCATTTGATGGGCATCCTCTAAATTTTCAATTCTTTGCCATCACAAAAAAGGAACTCTTATAAATATGTGTGTACCCATAAGTCTTTTTTCCTTTTTTTTAATCTCCTTGGGATACAGACTGAGTAGTGATTTTATTAAGTCAAAGGGTATGCTCAGTTTTATAGCTCTCTTGGCATAGCTCTTAATAATTCTTTAGAATGGTTGGAAAAGTTCACAACTCGACCAACTTCTTGATAGTATACCTGTTTTCCCACAACCTCTACAGCATGTCATTTCTGATATGTATGAGATGGTACCTGAGAATTGTTTTAATTTGCATCTCTTTATTCAATAATAATTTAGAACATTTTTAAAAGGCTATAGATACCTTTGATTTCTTCTTCAGAAAACTGACTATTCATATATTGAGTTCATCCCATTCATTCACATTCACCATTATGATTACTAACTGTATATTTTCCTCCATTCTCTTTTCTTCTGTTTGTTACTCTCTTTCTCTCTTTATCATGTTCCTCCTTTTGCTTCTGACCACTGCCTCCCTTAATCTGCCCTCCCATTTATCACTCCTTCTTTCCTCTTATCTCTTCTCTCCTATTTCTCTGTTCAACAAGATATATTTCTATAAACAACTGAATATGTGTGTGTATTACTCTCTTTGAACCAATTCAATGAGAATGAAGTTCAAGCACTGCCTGCCACCTCCTTTTTTCCCCTCCATTGTAAAAGCAACCAACAAAACACTGGTTAATCTTGTGGGCCCAGTGAGATAGTGGTAAGTAAAGCTGCCTTTAAAATAGTTGTGCCAAGTTTATTGTTCAGCCAATAAATTGGTGCTGGGAAAGAAGAGAAAGGACTTTAGTGGTTGTAACTAGCATTAGAAAGAGGTGTGAATATGAACTGAATCCATCAGAAAACAATGTTAGTCATTGTGGCTAAATCATCCTGGTAGAAGGAGAATATATTTAAAAAAGACACTGGAATAATTAACTCCATATATGGGGTATGAGGAAAAGTAAAATGAATTCTGGTAGTTCAGGGAAGGGCAATAATAACTGGAAGAATTTCTGGTATTGTAGATGCTTGATTAGCAAAATCTTATGATTAATGTGATATTCCACTCTTAAACTAGTAGCATAAGTTATACACTTGGAACTAAATATGAATAAAGCTGAATCAAATGAAGTGCATAGATACTAAAAAGCTCACTTCCTTCTCTTCTCCATAGAAAAAAATAACCATGGAGTGAACTAGAGCAATAAAGGACCTCTATAAACATGTTAACAATTCTTGGGAAATCTGTGTATGGCACCAAAAATAAATAGCAGCTTTTAAATTTAAAAAAAAGGTTCCTGGAGGTCACACCCAAAGGTATAAATAACCCTTGAGCCTGGAACAACTTTTATCCAAGGTTTAGATCTCCCCTTGTAATGAGGAACTTTTATGTCCTTTGGGGGAAGAGCATTTATCTAGTTCATTTTCAGACAACATAGTGGCTGAAACCTAGGCTACAGCTGTTAGTGGGCTGGGCTGAGAAGGGACCATGTTTTCATTGATAGGACAGGACCTCCTGGGAAACATGTTTAAAAGCAAGGGGGGAAAATGTTACAACTACTACTGACACTTACTAAGGGCTTAGGCCTGTAAGAATGGTGTTCTTGGTAGCCGACATAGAGACTCCAAGGGAACATCTGTATGTATTCACAGAAAAAATAAGTCACAAAAACTATGTAGTCCTGTCGCCCAGACTCTCAGTGTCCAGTAACAAATGAAATCACAACTTCAAGCAGTGCAGTGGAGCCATAGACTTCTTGGCAGCACAAACTACATGAAAGCAAACTTAACATTTACTGATCAGAGAAGTAGTTGTAATTTTGCTCAGTCATTCTGCCTTGGTCATTGCACATTTGTAGCATTGTGTGCAGTTCTGGGCACCACATTTTAGAAAGGATGTCAGTAAACTGAGTATTGAGAGTAGATAAGCATGATGGTAACAAGACTCCAAGTCATGCCTGAAAAGGCAGAACTAGAAGTATTAAATGGAAGACTTAGACAGGTAGATACAGACAGATTCTGTATAGAGGAAAGTTTGTGGGCAACACATAAAGTCCATAGAGATATATCTAATACGGAGCAATTAGACAGAAGTCCTTCAGAGGGACTAGGTTGAACTCCTTTTGTCAAAATGCTACAGACAGAGTTCCTACTCAGTTAAATGTCCTTTGAGAGGACTCATAATTCTATGATTTCCAAGAATACTGAGAGCCACTAGAAATTGTAGCTATTGTTCCTATAAAGAGAACAGATCATCCATGAATTTCAGCCAATTCTATATATTGACCTGGCTGCCTGGTTTTGGGTCAGTTGCTGAGTGACAGATTGGAGCACCACATGGATGATACAAATCGGCTAAATAAACAGTCAAAATAATCTGACCAATCCAATCTAAACATGTGGTAAGACAGTTGGTTTCTCAGAGACTACATTATGAGAGGAAAAGAAATTGAAACAATAGTAGCTTACATTCTTGCATATTTTAAGTAACCTTATTTTGCAAAGTTTTTTCCTCACAAAGACTCTGTGAAGGAGAGAACATAGCTATTTTAAACCTCAGTCTAAGAGAGGTTCAAAGGCTTGACAAAGGTTACAAAGAGTTAAATAGTGGTAGAGCCAGGACTAAAACCCAGATCTTCTAATTCCATGTGGTATTCATCATCCTTTTTCTCTCCTTCTCTGCATGTAAGCATGCAAATGTACTTACAAATATACATACAAATATATGGATGTATAAATATATATGCATATACATATGCATGTATTTTAAAACTTTGCAATGAATCAGAAAAAGAAGTTAATCTATAACCATACATAAGGCAGGACCAACATAAGTAGAGTGAAATCATTATCTATAGTTACAAATTAGGTTAACTAGGACTTATACTTAATCCATTTGTAGGTCATTGTCCGAGGAAGTTCTATAATTTGAGCTCCCTGGCTTTGTGCTTTCAATCTTTCTAATCTGTAATTTTCATCTGGGGCTGGAGGGATCAATCTAGATTCAGTAAGTGATTGGTATAATAAGGAATTTCTAAACAATTTTTTATAAAGCAATAATTCCACAAGTACAATTAGTATAGTTGAAAATGAATGGAACAATTCAAACCTTTGTTTACAGGAGAAACAGGGATGCATAAAGCTTCTCCTGCAGGAAGTGAGTTTTAAGCTGAATTTCAAGGAGGTAAGGGATATGGATTTGTGACAAAATTATATCCAAGATATAAATGATTATGTGAACTTTCAGGGAAACTTAATTTGTGTCTCAAATTTTGTCATTGAGCAGTATATCTGAGATTAACTTGTTTGAGATTAACATTAGAATAGCAACAACAAAAAATTAAAATTCCAAAAGATATTTTTTTTAAAGGACACTTTTGGTAGTGAAGCAAATGACTCTGAGATAGGAAAATAACAATTCTCCTTCAATAGATGGCTCAGTGGATATAGAACTGAGACCATAGTCAGGAAGACCTAAGTTCAAAACTAGGCTCTGATACTTACTAGCTGTGTGGCTCTGTGTAATGACTCTGGGTAAGTCGTTAATTAAGCCCAGATTTGCTTCAGTTTCATCATCAGTAAAATGAGGGTAAAAATAGCACATAATTCCAAGGGTTGTTCTAAGGATCAAATGACATAATTGTAAGGCACTTAGCACTGCACTTGACATAGAGTAAGCATTATATCAATTTTAGTTATTATCATTATTAATAATTTTTAAAGTGAAGAGTTGAAGATGATTGCTAATTGAATATTTTCTGTTTCTATGTTTTTTGAGTACTTATTTTAATGCATCAATGGATCTATGATCCAATTAATATTGGTGATATAGATTGCAATCCATACATGCTTTCGTTTCCCATGAGACATTTGTCTATGTGAAGATTTGTGTAGTATATATGAAAGATAATTATTATTTTTCTCCACAAAATTTAAATGCTAAACATAGTAGTATACCATTGAGAGCACCTTGATATTTAATAGCATATCTCTTTCTACTTCTGGTAAAATTAAATGATTGGAAGAGTGTCAAAAGGCATGACATCAGCTTTTAAACTTTTCAATTTACACTTGGAATAACTAGAAGATATTCTGCAGATTGAAAATTTGCAATATTCAACATATTAAAAAAACCTACCACTATCAGTTTCAATGTTTCTAATAAAAATCCATTTTATGTTTTTTTTTAATATTATTATGGGTCAGGATCATTTAGTGAAAATGAATTTTGCATAAAAAATGGAAACTGATCATTTCTTCTGAAGATTTTGTTGGAGAGAAAAAATTATCCTATTTAAGTAATTGTATGACATAAAACATGCCATTGATTACCCCTTGCCCCTTGACTAATGAATTGAGATTAAAAAAACTCAATTTTTAAGAAAATGATAAGAACATGACTTATTCTTCCACATCATAAAATGAGCCTTTCTGTCAAACTGCAGTCTACTGTAAAAAAATAATATGGGTACTCTAAAGTATTTATAGTGGCACTTTTTGTGGTAGCAAAGAATTGGAAACAAAGTAGAAGCCTATCAGTTTCAGAATGGTTAAACAAATTGTAGAACATGAATGTAGTGGTTATTACTTTGCTGTGAGAAATGGTGTGTATGATGAATACAAAGAAGCATAGAAATATGTATATGAATTGATGGAAAATGAAGTAAGCAGGACCCAGAAAACAATATAAATGTAAAGAACTATACAACTAAAATTAAAAAAAATAAATGCAATAAAATTATTAAGATCAAGCAGGACTTGAATTAAGACATATGAGAAGACACTCCTACCCTACACTTTCATGGAGATGGGAGGTCCACAGGTGGTACACATTCTACATGCTTTTGGATTTTTCCAATGTATTAGTGAATTATGCTGCTTTTTTTCCTCTTTAAAAATACTCTTTGTTATACAGAATGGTTCTTGGGGATGGCAATGGGGAGGGATATATAGGAAACAAAAAGTATGAACAAAACATATTAAAAATGAAAATGATGTGGGTAGGAACTGAATCTGTACTTTCATTAGTATAAAGAACTCTCAGATGAAACTTATCCTACCATTGTAGGTCAAACCTTCTATTGAACTTAGAGTCTTAAAAATCTTTCTTGATCACTGTCAAGAAAACGTAAAGTAGCTGAGTCATATAGTCATCAGAGACAAGGCTGGAAACCAGGTTTTCTTGGCTTCAAAGCTAATTATCTGTTTCTACACTGAAGGTCATAAAAAAGAACACTCTACAAATTATTTTCAACATAAAATGAAAAATGAAAAGTATGGAATCCTGCTTTAACTTTGCTCTCTAGTACAGAAATTAAGGTAACATCAATGAATTGTGTTCCTTCCAACATAACAATTGCATCGAGAAAAGTTCTGCTTTGTACAAATAAATATCGGGAATAGGATTAACATAACTAACACTAAAATTATAAAAGGCTTAGTTGGTATTAATGCAGAAGTTGATATAAATCCAACACACTGGAAATGACATGCTGACTCCTTGAGAAAGTGACATCATTGATGTTAATGGGATGTCTGAGCATATTGGAAAAAAAAATTTGTGATGTCCATCTGCTGACCTTTAAAAACATTTGGTAACTTCTCAAGCATTATTAAAACAAAAAATCATCTACCTATAGCCTCCAAATATTTTTAAACCATCCATTTGGACCTTTTTTATTCCAATTCATTTACTTCTTGGCCATTTATCTTCATGCTACTTCAAGGATTTGTTTATGGATCACTTGAGTATGGCAACATCACATGCTCCTTCAGAGTATTCTGCTGCCAGTTGAAATCCTCTAGATGATCATTTGAATATTTACTCTCTCTTGGCTGAATGAAAACTCTTTATTTGTACAAGTAGAACTAGGTATTATTAAGAGATGGGTTAGCCAGGGACAGAACCAAGATGGTAGAGTAGCTAATTGCCTGAGCTCTCTCAAATTCCAGTACAAAAAAAAATTTAAAGTAACACTTCAAAATGACTTCTATAATGGCAGAACCAACAAAAGGATGGGGGTGAAGCAATTTTCCAGACCAGGATAACATAGATCAGCAGGAAAGGTCCATGTCACTGGGGAGAGTTTGTGGTGTAGTCCAGCACAGGCCAAACCTAGAAAGCTAGAAGCAGGGCAAGCTCCAAAAGCCAGTAGTGGGCCTTGGTGTGGTATGCATGTGTGTGTGTGTGTATGTGTGAGACTGAATCAGCCACAGTTGCAGTTTTGGAAGCTTTCAGCCCACTGACAATAAGGGGGTTGGGCAATTGGTAAGGCGATTACTGGACACCCTTAGTTGACACTGAAGACAAGACTCTGTCACATTGCAAATATACAGTTCCCAGTCCCAATGCCAAGGTGAGGAGGAGAATTAGTGCCCTAGAATGTGCAGCTGCAGGTTACAAAAGAGGGCATGTGTACAGAGAATGGGCCAGGAGAAAAGTGACCACACCTCTCCTTAGATCATATCATCTTGGAAGAACTGAAAACTTATAAACCCCCCAAAATAACAATGAAAATAGCAGCATGAAAAACATGAATCTTGAGATAGTGCCCCTCTTACCCTGAGAACTAAGCCAAATTTTAACATAAAATTAAAAGTTGAGAAGCAAGCTGGAAAAATGAGCAAACAACACCAAAAAGAATCTGACTGTAGAAAATTTCCTTGACTGACAAGGAAGATCAAAATATAAACTAAAAAAAAAAAGACAACAAAATCAAAACAGCTGCATGCAAAGCCTCAAAGAAAAAATGTGAATTGGTCTCAGGCCTATAAAAAAGTATTACTGGAAGAGCTCCAAAAGGATTTAAAAGAAATAAAATAAGAGAGGTAGAAGAAAAATTGGGAAGAGAAATGAGTGATTCAAGAAAATCATCAAAAGAGTCAACAGCTTGGTAAAGGAGACACAAAAAATATTAAAGAAAATAGCATCTTAATTGTGGGTTGAATGTGATGGCATGATTATCTAAAAAAATAAAGTTAAGGTATGAGAAAGACAAACACACTGGAAGCAGGGGAAGAGAGAGGTAGAATGAGATAAATTATCTGACATAAAAGAGGCCTGAAAGAGATTTTACAATGGAGGAGGAAATGGAGGAAGTGGGGAAGGGATTGCATGAACCCTACTCTCATCAGAATTGGCTCAAAGAGGGAACAATATATGCACTCAGTTGGCTATAGAAATCTATCTTAACATACAGGAAAGTAGGAAGGGAAGGAGACAGGAGAAAAGATTGGAGAGCTGAAGGAAGGGAGGGCAGTTTGGGGGAGGTAAGAGTCAAAAACAAAACACTTCAGAGAATAGACAGGGTAAAAGAAGAGAAAGAGTAGAATAAATAAGGAAAAATAAGATGGAAGGAAATATATAGTTGGTAATCATTACTGTAGGAAAAAAAAAACTTTTTACAGTGAGTTTCTCTGATAAAGACATAATTTCTCAAACATAGAAAACTGAGTTAAATTTATAGAAATAAGAGCCATTTCTCAAATGATAAAGGGTCAAAGGATATGAACAGGCAGTTTTCAGACAAAATGATAAAAGCTATCTATAGTCATAAAAATGCTGTAAATCACTATCGATGAGACAAATGCAAAATCAACTCTGAGCTACTGCATTAATACTGTCAGATTGGCTAATACAATGGGAAAAAAATGACAAATGTTGGAGGAGAAGTGAGAAAACTAAAATACCAATTTACCATTGTTGAAATTGTATACTGTGCCGGTTGCGCCGTGCACTCTCCTCCTATAAGGAGCAGGCTGCCAAGGTCATACTTACCAGTCTTTGGAGCCCACCCGGATAAACACAGAGATGAGCCGATCAGGAGGTGCAAACACTCGAACTTTATTCAGAGGCCATCACAGCAAGGCCAAGCAAGAAAGCAAGAGCAAGAGAGCAGGAGCAAGAGAGAGCGAGCTCCGACCCCTACTGCACCTATATAACTTCCTAGCCCCTCCTCCTCAGACTGCCTACCAGTGAATGATTGTAGGATCAGATACCGGAAGGAGACATCTGGGGTTAGCACTGCACCTAGGGAGAAGACGTGACAAAGGAAGCTAGGCCCAGATACAGGAAGGAGACGTCTAGGGTTAGCGCTGCACCTAGGGAGAGGACTAGACAAAGGGAGCTCGTTCTCTGCCATCCCACTCCCACGTGGCACAGCCCCCTGCCTCAGGAGCACATGCTCCGGCTACTTCCCCGTATCCTGTTCCTACCTCAGTTCACCACAACTCCACATGGCACAGCCCCCTGCCTCGGGAGCTTGAGCTCCAGTTACTTCCTAATATCTTGTCCCTGCCCCATCTTGCCACAACCCCCATGTGGCACGTAGCCAACATCAGACAATCCCTCACAGTATATTGATTCAACCATTCTGGAAAACAATTTGGAACTATGAGAAAGGGGCTATAAAACCATGCACACCCTTTGACTAGGCCATACCAATACTAGATCTTTATCCTAATGAGATTTTTTAAAAAAGAAAAGGACAAAAATGTTTATAGCAAGGCTTTTAGTGGTGGCAAAGAATTGAAAATTGAGGGAATGTCCATCAATTGGGAAATGGCTGAACAAGTTGTAAATATTTGTGATGGAGTACTATTGTGCTTTCAAAAATGATGAGCAGGATACTATCAGAAAAAAAAGACATGGAAAGATTTACACAAACTGATTCAAAGTGCAATGAACAGAACCAGAAAAGAGTTCACTGTACACAGTAACAGCAATATAGTATGATGATCTACTATGTATAACAGCTAATTTCAACAATGCAATGACCCAAGACAGTTCTGTAGGACTTATGATGAAAGGTGCTGTCTGTCTCCGGAGAAAGAACTGGTAGAGCCTGAATGAAGATCAAAGATACTATTTCTTTTCTTTCATTAATTTTCTTGGTTTCTTTTGTCTATGTTTTCCTTTACAGAATGACTTACATGGAAATGTGTTTTGCATGACTACACATGGATAACCTATGCCAAATTGTTTGCCTTCTCAATGAGTGGAGGAGAGGAGGGAGGGAGATATTTTTAGTAGTATTCTATTTTTTCCCCAGTTACATGTCAAGAAAAGTTTTAGCATTCATTTTGACAAGATTTGAGTTCCAAATTTTTCTCCCTCCCTTCTCTCCCCTCTTCAGAAAATGGTAGGCAGTTTCACGTAATGTATATATATGGTATCATGTAAAAAGTTTTCCACATTAGTCACAGTTGTGAAAGAAGAAATAGATCAAAAGAAAAAAATGAGAAAGAATAAAATAAGTAAAGTAATTGAAAAAGTTTCAATCTCCAATCAGAGTACAACAGTTCTTTATCTTGATATGGAGAAGAGTTTCCTTCAGGAGTCTTTTGTATTTGTCTTGCATCATTCTGTTTCTGAGAAGAATTGAGTCATGCATAGTTGATCATCACACAATATTGCTCATATTGTGTACAATGTTTTCCTGATTCTGCTCATTTCATTTTGCATCAATTTTTATAAATCTTTCCAGGCTTTTCTGAAATCTGCCTATTCAGATTTCTTATTGAAAAATAGTATCTCATTACATTCATAAACCACACCTTGTTCAGCCATTCCTCAATTGATAGACATAATTATTAATTCTTGGGCATGATAAAAGGGCTGCTATAAATATTTTTCTACATTTGGAAATTTTCCCCTTTTTATGAACTCTTTGGGATACAGAACTAGTATTGGTATGGCAGGATCAAAGGGTATGCACAGTTTGGTTGCCCTTGGACATAGTTCCAAATTGCTCTACAAAATGGTTAGATCCATTCACAACTCCACCAGTAGTCCCAATGTTCCCACATTCTCTCCAGCATTTATCATTTTCTTTTTTTTTATCATATTAGTCAATCTAGTTGTGAGATGGTACCTCAGAGTTGTTTTAATTTGCCTTTCCCTAATCAAGAGTGATTTAGAGAACTTCTTCACAATCCTATAGATAGCTTTGATGCCTATTCGGTCCTTTGACTACTTGTCAATTGGGGAATGGCTTATATTCTTATAAATTTGACTGAGTTCTCTATATATTTGAGAAATGAGACCTTTATCAGAGAAACTAATTATAACAATTGTTTCCTAGCTTTCTGCTTTCCTTTTAATCTTACTTGCATCAGTTTTATTTGTCCAAAAGTTTTTTAATTTAATGTAATCAAAATTATCAATTTTACATTTTGTAACAGTCTCTATCTTTTTTTGATCATGAATTTCTTCCCTTTCCATAGATTTGACAGGTAGACTACTGCTTGATCTTGTAATTTGCTTATGATGTCATCCTTTATGTCTAAATCATGCCAAAGACCTGTCATATCTAAATTTTCTAATATTCTATTTACCTCTTTAGTTTCTTTCTTATTTATTTTTGGTTGAATTTATTGAGTTCTAAGAGAGGAAAGTTTAGGTCCTTCAATAGTATAATTTTGCTGTTTATATCTTTCTGTAACTCACTTAACTTCTCCTTTAAGAATTTGGATGCTATACCACTTGGTACATATATGTTTAGTATTGATATTGCTTCATTGTCTATGGTACCTTTTTAGCAAGATGTAGTTCATTCCCTTATCTCTTTTAATTAGGTCCATTTTTCTTTTAATTTGTCTGAGACCAGGATTGCTATCCTTGCTTCTTTTACTTCAGCTTAGAAATGAAATGCTTAAATACCCCATTATAGAAAAAGAAATTGAACAAACCATCAATGAGCTTTCTACAGAAAAATAGCGGAGAGGCAGAGCCAAGATGGCAGAGTAAAAGCAGTGACTTGCTTCAGCTTTGTCCCAACCCCCTCCAAATACCTGTAAAAATTGCACTAAACAAATTCTAAAGCAGCAGAATCCACAAAAAGACAGAATGAAACAAATTTCCAGCCAAAGACAGACTGGATGGTTGATCAGAAAGGTATATCATGCTGGTCAGAGTGAGGAGTGCAGTTTGGCCTGGGCGGGCAGGCTGCAGCGAACCTGGAGAAGGCCTCAGAGGACTGAATCACGGGAAGCTGTGGCAGTTTCCAGACTTCTCAACCCATGAAAGAGAAAGACAACTTAGAAGGTCAGTGGGAAAAGTCTGTGACTGTGGTGAGAGAGGAGCTAGGTCTCAGCCACAAGTCCTGAGAGCAGCCTCGGGGGCAGCAGCTACCTCCTGAGCTCCTGGCCCACAGACTGAGGTGGAATTGAGTGGCTGATAAGAGGGGGATTGTAGTGATCTCTCTGCCAGTACTGAGGCAGGAATCTCTTGCTGTGCCTGTGCTTGGATATGGTTCGCAGGTCTGAGGGGTGGTCCTGGGGCGAGAAGGAGTGCTGGCCTGGTGGAGCTTGTTGTGGCAGTGGAGAGGAAACACTCCGTCCCTTATCATACCATCTTGGAAGAACTGACACTTTTCAGGTCCCTAGAAGTACCTCTGAAAACATCTATACAAACCCCCAAAGCTTGGGATAGTACATTTTCCACATTGGAAGCAGACTCTTACCTTAACAAAGAGTTTAAAACTCAAGTAATTGACTGGGATCATGAGTAAGCAACACAAAAAGAGTCAGACTATTTTACCTTACTTTGGTGACAAAGAAGATCAAAACATACAACCAGAAGAAGACAACAAAGTCAAACCTCCTACATCCAAAACCTCCAAGAAAAATATGAATCAGTCCCAGGGCTTGGAAGAGCTCAAAAGGGATTTTGAGAAGCAAGTAAGAGAAGTAGAGGAAAAACTGGGAAGAGAAATGAGAGTAATGCAAGAAAATCATGAAAAACAAGTCAACAGCTTGCTAAAGGAGACCCAAAAAAATACTGAAGAAAATAACACCTTAAAAAATAGCCTAGCCCAAATGGCAAAAGAGGTCCAAAAAGCCAATGAGGAGAAGAATGCCCTAAAAAGCAAAATTGGCCAAGTGGAAAAGGAAGTCCAAAACCTTACTGAAGAAAATACTTCCTTAAAAATTAGAATAGAGCAATTGGAAGCTAGTGACTTTATAAGAAATCAAGACACTGTAAAACAAATCTGAAAGAATGAAAAATTAGAAAACAATGTGAAATATCTCATCGGAAAAACAACTGACCTGGAAAATAGATCCAGAAGAGAGAATTTAAACATTATTGGACTATCTGAAAGCCATGATCAAAAAAAGAGCCTAGACATCATCTTTCAAGAAATTATCAAGGAAAACTGCCCTGATATTCTAGAACCAGAGGGGAAAATAGAAATTGAAAGAATCCACTAATCTCCTCCTGAAAGAGATCCCTAAAGGAAAACTCCTAGGAATATTGTAGCCAAATTCCAGAGTTCCCAGGTCAAGGAGAAAATATTGCAAGCAGCCAGAAAGAAACAATTCAAGTATTGTGGAAACACAATCAGGATAACACAAGATTTAGCAGCTTCTACATTAAGGGATCGCAGGGCATGGAATATAATATTCCAGAGAACAAAGGAGATAGGATTACAACCAAGAATCACCTACCAAGCAAAACTGAGTATAATCCTTCAGGGGAAAAAATGTTCATTCAGTGACATAGAGGACTTTCAAGCATTCTTGATGAAAAGACCAGAGCTGAATAGAAAATTTGACTTTCCAATACAAGACTCAAGTGGAACATGAAGAGGTAAACAGGAAAGAGAAATCATAATCGACTTATTAAGGTTGAACTGTTTATATTCCTGCATGGAAAGATGATATTTGTGACTCATGAGACCTTTGTCAGTATTAGGGTAGTTGGAGGGAAACAGAGTCAAAAGAAAGAATAGAATAAGTGGGGGGGGGCAGGATAGGATTAAGGGAAATAGAGTTAATTTTTCATAGCATGTCTACTATGGAAACATTTTACATAACTACACATGTATAACTTATATTAAGTTGCTTGCCTTTTCAATGAGGGTGGGTGGGGAGGGAGGAAGGGAGAAAATTTGGAACCCGAAGTTTTGAAACACATGTTTAAAAAAAAATGTTTTCACATGCAACTGGGAAATAACAAATACAGGAAATGGGGTATAGAAATCTATCCTGCCCTACAGGAAAATAGAAGGGGACACAGATATGTTACTGATGCCTAAACCAGGAAGAGCCAAAATAGATATAGAAAGTTATAGACCAATTTCTTTAATGAATATTGATGCAACATTTTAAAATAAAATTTCACTTAGATTGTCAGATTTTGTGACATACGATTGGTCAAAATAGTCCCTAATTACTTTTTAAAAATTTTCTCTTCATTGGTGGTGAATTCACCTTTTTCAATTTTGACACTAGTAATTTGGTTTTCCTTTTTCTTTTCTTTAAACAAATTAAGCAAAGGCTTATCTATTTTATTAGTTTCCTCATAAAACTAGCTTTAGTTTTCTTTATTAGATCAATAGGTTTTTTTTTTTACTTTCAATTCTATTGATCTCTCCTTTGATTTTCAAAATTTCTAATCTGTTTTTTTTTTTTTTTTGAGAAGAGGCGGTCTTTAGTTTGTTCCTTTTTTTAGCTTTTTCAGTTGCATTTCCAGTTCATTGATCTTCTCTTTATCTATTTTATTCATGTAAGCATTTAGAGATATAAAATTTCCCCTAAGAACTGCTTTGACTCTATCCCATAAGTTTTAGTATGTTGCCTCATTATTGACATTCTCTTTGATGAAATGAATGATTGTTTGTATGATTTGTTGTTTGACCCACTCATTGTATAGTATCAGATTGTTTAGTTTCTATTTAATTTTAGTCTATCTTTTGATGGCTTTTTTACACCTAATTTTTATGCATCATGATCTGAAAAAAATGCCGTTAATATTTCTGCCTTTCTGCATTTCATTGTAAGGTTTTTATGCTCAATACATGTTCAGTTTTTCTCTAGGTGCCAAACACTACTGAGAAAAAGATATATTATTTTCTATTCCCATTCAATTTTCTCCAGAGGTCTACCATATCAAACTTTTTCAATATTCTATTCACATCCTTAACTTCTTTCTTTTTTTATTTTGTGGTTACATTTATCTAATTCTTAAAGGGGGAGATTGAGGTCCTCCACTAATACAGTTTTGCTGTCTATTTCTTCCTGTAACTCACTCAACTTCTCTAAGAATTTGGATGCTCTACCACTTGGTGAATATATGTTTAGTATTGATATTACTTCATTCTTTATGATAATTTTTAGCAATATGTAGTTTCCTTCATTATCTTTTTCAATTAGGTCTATTTTTGTTTTCACTTTGTGTGAGATCAGGATTGTTACCCCTGCTTTTAAGCATTGCTGATGAAAAAAAAAAACCAACAACCCAGAAGTGAAAGGAAAATTAAACATTCAAACACAAAGACTCAAGAGAAGCATAAACAGTTAAACTTGAATGAATAAACATAAGGAACTCAATGAGATTTAGCTGTTTGCATTCTTATATGGAAAGGTTATATTTCTAACTTCTAAGAACTTTATAGTCATTAGGGCAATTAAGGAGTGTATATAGACAAAGGACATGGGAGTGAATCAATTATGTTGGAATGACTTCCAAAATATTAAGACATAATAAAGAGGAATTCAGTGGGAGAAGGAAAATGAGAAAGGTAGAATGGGAATTTTTTTTCACATTTAAGACTCACACAGGGAAGTGTTTTTAAAATGGAAGGTGAAATGAAGGAGGTGGCAGGCAGTGTTTGAACCTAATTCCTTAGAATTGGTACAAAGTGGATAGACTGACTATCTGTCTATCTATTTATCTGTCTATCTATCTATCCATCTATCTGTCAGTTGTGTATAGAAATATAACTTACCCAATAAGTAAATAGGAAGGGAAAGGGACCAAATAAAGTGGGAGAATGATAAAAGGGAGGACAGATTAAGGGAGGAAATAGAAGCAAAATAGACGTTTGAGGACGGACAGGACTAAAAGAGAGACTAAACAGAAGAAAAGAAGGTTAAGAGAAATACACAATTCATATTCATAAAATTGAAGCAGTTGTGCATATATATATATATATACATATATTAGTACATATATGTGTATGTGTAAATGCATGCATATATAAATGTGTGCATGTGTATATATGCACATATATTCATGTGTGTATGTGTCTGTGTGTGTCTGTGTGTGTGTCTGTGTGTATTCTTCTAATACAGAACGGTTGGTAAACAGAATGCTAGGTATCTTTTCCTATCTTCTATGTCTAAAATTCTATGATTACTTTTTTGGGTACAATTCACAAAGCCTGGCTATCCAGGAGAAACATAATACTTTAAGTACAGGTCTTAAATACATTTGGGGTAAGCTTTTTATTTTACAGATACTGTCATCATCCATCCAACTTCACAGCAGTATTAGGTGGGTTAGCCAGTGTTACACACAAGATATCCTTTGACTTGAATTATTTAAGTGAAGATGATATGACTTTATATGTGGGTTTATTTTGTATCCTGCAACTTTGCTAAAGTTGTTAATTATTTCAACTAGTTTTTTAGTTGATTCTCTAGGATTCTCATCATATCATTTGCAAAGACTGATAATTTTGTTTCCTCCTTGCCTAATCTATTTCCTTCAATTTATTTTTCTTCTCATTGCTATAGCTAGCATTTCTAGTAAAAATATTCAATAATAGTGGTGACAATGGGCATCCTTGCTTTACTCCTGATCTTATGGGTAAGGATTTTAGCTCATCCACATTAAAAAGAATACTTGCTGATAGTTTTGTGTAAATATGATTTATAAGTTTCAGGAAAGCTTCATTTATACTTATCCTTTCTAGTGTTTTTCATATAAATGCCTGCTATGTTTTGTCAAAAGCTTTTTCTGCATCTATTGAAATAATCATAAGATTTTTATTAATTTTATTATTGATATGACCAATGATGTTGATAGTTTCCGTAACACTGAATCAGCTCTGTATTCCTGGTATAAATCTCTACTGGCAATAATGTATTATCCTTGTCATACATTGCTGCAATCTTGTTGCTAGTATTTTACTCAAAATCATTGCATCAATATTCATTAGGGAAATTGTTCTTTAGTTTTATTTCTCTTTTTTTCACCCTTCTTGGGTTTGGTATCAGCACCATATTTGTGTCAGATTCCTTCTTTGATTTTTTTTCCCAAATAGTTTATCTAGTATTAGGATTAATTATTCTTTCAATGTTTTGCAGAATTTATTTATGAATTCATCTGGCTGGCCCTAGGGATTTGTTCTTAGGGAGTTCATTGATGGTTTGTTCAATTTCTTTTTTTTCTAAAATGGGTTTAAGTATTCTATTTCCTCTTCTATCAACATGAGCAATTTATATATTTTTTTGTAAATATTTACCTATTTCACTTAGATTGTCAGATTTATTGGCATATAATTTGGCAAAATAGCTCTTAATAATTATTTTAATTTCCTCCTCATTGGTGGTGAATTCATCTCTCTCATTTTTGATCCTGGTAATCAATTTTTGGTTTTTTTTTTTACTTTTCCTTTTTAAAGTTAAATTTGCCAATCATTTATCTAAGTTCCCTCCCCCATAAAATGAAGTACTAAATTTATTTATTAGTTCAATAGTTTTCTTATTTTCCACTTTATTAATCTCTTCTCAGGTTTTCTGGATTTCCAATTTGGTGTTTAATTGGGGGGTTGTAAATTTGTTTTATTAATGTAAATTTTTAGAGATATAAATTTTCCCGTAAGTACTGTTTTGGCTGCATTCCACAAATTTTTGTATGTTGTCTCATTTTTCTCATTTTCTTTGATGAAATTACTCTTAGTTTCTATGATTTGTTCTTAGACCCAATCATTCTTTAGGATGAGATTATTTAGTGTTCAATTAATTTTAATCTAACGATGCCCTTTATTAAATGCATTTTTTATACATCATAATCTGAAGAGGATGCATTTAATATTTCTGCTTTTCTGCATTTTTTGTGATGTTTTTATGACCTAATAAATAGTCATTTTTTTTGTAGGTGCCATGTACTTATTGAGGAAAAGATTTTTTTTTCTATTGCCATTCATTTTTTTTCCAGAGGCTATCATATGTATCTTTTCTCAAATTCTATTCACCTCCTTAACTTGTTTCTTGTTTATTTTGTGGTTAGATTTATCTAGTTTTGAGAGAGTAATTTGAGGTCCCACACTAGTATAATTTTATTGTCTATTTCCTTCTGTAACTCATTTAACTTCTTAACAATTTGAATGCTATACTATTTGGTGCATATATGTTTAGTATTGCTATTAATTCATTGTCTATAGTACCTTTAGGAAGACATAGTTTCCTTTTTTTAATTTAGCTCTGGTCTTTTAATTAAAAATGCTTAAAAATCCTCTATTTCATTAAATATCCATTTTCCCTCTGAGGAGTTATACTCAGTTTGTCTGGGCATATCATTCTTGGCTGTAATCCTAATTAATTTACCTTCTGGAATATCATATCCCAAACCCTCTGGTTCTTTAATGTAGAAGATGTTGAATTCTGTGTATTCTTGACTCTAACTCCATGATGTTTGCCTTGTTTCTTTATTGCTGCATGCAGTACTTTTTCCTTGACCTGGGAACACTGGAGTTTGGCTATCATATTTCTAGAGTTTTCATTTTGGGATCTTTTTCAGGTGGTGACCGGTAGATTCTTTCCATTTCTATTTTACCCTTTGGTCCTAGGATACCATAGTTTTCATTGATAATTTCTTGAAGGATGATGTCCAGGCCTTTTTTGTTCAATAATAGCTTTAAGGGGAGTAAAGATGGCAGAGTAAAAAACAGTGACTCACATGACCTCTCCCCTTAACTCTTCCAAATACCTTGAAACAATTACTGTAAACAAATTTTAGAGTGGCAGAACACACAAAATATGGAGTGAAACAGTTTTCCAGCCCAAGACATCTTAGAAGATTGGCTTGTAACAACTGTTGCACCAGGGTGAGAGAGGAGCATAGAAAAGTGTAGGTTGGGGGCAGCTAGGTGGTACAGTGGACAGAGCACCGGCCCTGAAGTCAGGAGGACCTGAGTTCAAATCCGGCCTCAGACCAAACACTTGACACATACTAGCTGTGTGACCTTGGGCAAGTCACTTAACCCTGATTGCCTCACTAAAAAATAAAAAAAAAGAAAAGTATAGGTTGTACCAGCACAGAATGGACTGCTGCAAACCAGGGCCAGGCCTCAGGGCAATTGAATTAATGGCAGAAGTCACAGTTTTCAGACCTCTCAGCCCACAGACAACTGAGAAGACTAGCAAGAATGGTCTGTCACACCACAGTGAGGGTGGAGCAGAGTCCAACCAGGGCCATGTCAGCACTGCTCCAGTGCCAGCAAACCAGAAGTAGGCCTTGGGAGCCACTGACTTAGCCATGGCAGGAGCAGCTTACAGAGCTCACAGCCCACAGACTATAAAGGGGTTGAACAACTGGTCAGAAGAAGATTACAGGGGTCTCTTTGCTAGCACTGAAGGCAGGACTTTATTACTTTGACCACAACTCAGATCTGGTTCTCAATGCTGGGTGGCAATCATAGGATGAGAAGGAGCACTAACACATCACAGCTTGTGGCCACAGTGGAGTGCAGGCCCTTCTTATAGTTTCAGGGCAGAAAAAGAGTGTTAGTTGTCACTCACAGACCGGAGCACAGGCCAGGAGAGTAGTAAACACTTCTCCTTATATCATTTTTTCACCTTTAAAAAACTGAAAACTTGCAAGTCACAGGATACATCTCTGAAAACAGCTACAAAACTCCCTGAAGCTTGAAACACTGTGCCCCCATCCTGGAAGAAAAGTCCAACTTTGACAGAAAGTTAAAAGTCAACTAATAGGCTGGGAAAATGAGCAAAGAATGGAAAACAATTCTGATCATAGAAAGTTATTATGGTAACAAGGAAGATAAAAACACAAACTAAGAAGAAAAGAGTAAAGTCAAAGTTCTTAAATCCAAAGCCTCCAAGAAAAATATGAATTGGTCTCAGGCCATGGAAGAGCTCAAAAAGTATTTTAAGGTAGAGGAAAAATTTGGAAGAGAAATGAGAGAGTTGTAAGAAAATCATGAAAGATTTGTCAACAACTTGGTAAAAAAGACACAAAAAATGCTGAAGAAAATAACACCTTAAAAAACAGATTAGGATAAATGGTAAAAGAGGTCCAAAAAGTCAATGAGGAAAAGAATCCTTTAAAAAGCAGAATTGGTCAAGTGGAAAAAAAAGAGGCACAAAAATTCACTGAAGAGAAGAACTCCTTAAAAAGTAAAATTGGTCAAATGGAAAAGGAGATACAAAAACTCACTGAAGACAATAATTTCTTACAAATTAGAATTGAGCAAATAGAAGATAATGACATTATGAGAAATCAAGAAGCAATAAAACAAAATGAAAAGAATGAAAAAAATATAGAAGACAATGTGAAATATTTCATGGGAAAAACAACTGACCAGGAAAATAGATCCAGGAGAGATTTTTAAAAAGTGTCAGACTATCTGATTTAGCTCTTCCAGCAGTTCTTTGTGGGCCTGACACCAATTTACTTTTTCTTTTGAGGCTTTACATTTAACCATTTTGACACTACTGTCCTCTTTTAAACTTATGCCTTGATTCTCCCTGTCACCATAGTAACTTTCTACAGCCAAGTTTTTTTTTCTCATTTTTTTCTGCCTATTTTGTGACTTTGTGTTTTTATGAAAGATTTGACCTCTGTTCCTGCACTGTCCCAAAGTTCATGTGCTGTAGCTTGGGACCCTGCTGCTTACTTTCACTGGGCCTCAGGGTCTAGCTGCTGGCTTACACAAGAAGGGCAGGGGTCTTTCTTTTGGTTTATATTGGGATCAAGGCCTCACTGAATCTTCCTATGGAGGTGATGCCTCCTTGCAGCTTGCTGTGGTTGGGGAGAGGGGACCCTGGTGGCTTGCCCTGGGGGCAGAGTCTAACGATTGGCTATGCCAGAGTATTAGGATTAGCAATTGGGATTGACCCTTGCTGTGCTACTGGTCTAGAACTGCTGGTTTGCCTCTGGGGCTGCTGGCTTGTGTGTGTGTGAGGCCTTACTGGTGGCTTTCCCTGGGGCTCAGAGCCTAGCTACAGGTTTCCTACTGTGCAGCCTGCTGACACTGATACTGCTGCTTGTTTATTGGGCTCCCCTCCTACCCCAGTGAGACAGACCTTTCTCGTACTAAGCTGGTAAGTTGCTTCCCCAATAAGAATTGGTTCTGAGACATTTTTCAAGGTTGTTTTGAGTGGAATTTGGGAGATTTCTAGGAGTTCCTTCCTCAATCTGCAGTATTGGCATCTGAAGGCTTCTTACATGTTTTTTTAAAGGCATACAAGGGGTTCTGCTAAGTGAGTCATACTGGTTTGCCTTTTCCTTAAAGTTATAGACAGGGAACTGAAAATCAGCTAGGAAAGTAAAAGTTACCAGCCTGAATTTTCCAAATATGTTTTCCTGGGAGATTCTATATATAAGAGAACTAGAGTAGAAATATGGAAGAAAAGAAATTTCTTTGAAATCATGTATTTCCTTTCTACAGCAAAAAAATATTCTACCACATTCATATATCAAAATTTGTTCAGACATTCCTCAATTAATAGATAATTTTTTATTTCCAAGTATGTTTGTTTTTTGTCACCTCAAAAAGAGTGGCAATAAATATTATTGTTTATAAAGGACCTTTTCCTCTTGCTTTGATTGCTTTCCCTGTTGTTATACCATTCCAAAATACCACAGGGATATTCTCAAGATTAATGTATCAAAAATATTGAGGGACTTTTCCTCCTTAAAATATTCAAGCTTTAATTATCAATGCTAACACCAAAGTATCATCTACATCTCTCTCTTCCATTTCTCTCTCTTTTTCTTTGCATCTCTGTCTGTTACTCTCTCTCTCTCTCTCTCTCTGTGTGTCTCTGTCTCTCTCTCTTTCTATCTTTCTCTTCATCACACACTCACGCACACACACACAGACAGAGGCATTCCAATCTACTAGAGCAAACATTCCTTAAGTGCATCCTTTGTGTTTGAGTATGGAATAAAGCAGGACAAAACCATTATATTTTGTCCTACAGAAACAAAGATTAAAAAAAACAAACTTCTAAGATTTCATCTTATATCCTGTAAATTTGGAGCAAAACACAAAATCAATGGGAAGGGGGCCCTGGGGAACAAATCACATTAAGTACTATTAATGGAGCTGTTCATTGATCCCATAATTCTGTTTAGACATTAAGAGTTGGAAGGGGCAAGTAGATGGCATTGTGGATAGAGCCTTTGAGTCATGAGGACTTCAGTTCAAATATAACCTCAGACACTTACTATCTGTGTGATTCTGGGCAAGTCACTTTGCCCCAATCCCCTCCCTAAAAAAGAAAAAAAGGAAATTAAGATTAGGGGGAAAAAAAAAACTAATCTGCTCTTACCTGTTGCTCCAGGTCATTACTTGCACAACTTTCCATGTACTCCCAAAGAGGTCAAAGGTAAAAATAAACATCAAACATATCCTCAAAATATTCATAGCAACATTTTTGGTATTAGTAAAGAATTGAAAAAAAAGTGGTTGACCAACAGTTAGAAAATGCCTGGGGGAAAAAATTAAATATAGAATATGAATGTGATGCAACTTTATCAAGTAGTAGGAAACGAGAAATAGGGGGAATTCAGAGAAAATGGGAGGATTTTTATGACTTGATGTAGAATGAAAAGGCTATTGAGAGAAATGTCAGGAATTCTTATTAATTGATGTAGAGGGAAATTTGTGAAAAAATACAAAAGAAAAATAAACCCTATAATTTTTACACTATAAATATCACTGAAAAGAAAACCAAATTCTTAGTAGATATAAAAACTTGTACTGGTTCAGGAAAAATGATGAAACGTATCTCCCTCTCTCAGAAAGGATTTGGGAGATTATAAGAATAAAATATTTTATATATTGCTACACAGTTTGTCTAATGGGTGTTTCTTGCTTAAGTATTTTTATTTGTTATAAGAAGTTCATTTTGGAAGGCAAAAGGAGTAAATTTCCAGAAATAATTATGACATAAAGACAAAAACCCTAAATGAAAATTTTAAAAAGTGACATTAGATATATGTCAAATGATAAAGTAATACACATAGCTATAACATATATGTATTTTTTAATCATATAAACTGGTTCTCACAGAAAAACATTACTGAGATTAAGACCATTATCACTTATACCTGTGCAGCTTTCATTACAATGAAAATTATTTGACCTCCAACAAAACAATGTTGTCAGATAACTTATGATTTCATCCTTACTGCATCTAGGAGAATGAAAAGTTTTTAAAAGTAATTTTGTTTTAGTTCTATTGCTCACAATAGCAAATACCTTCTTTAATTAGTAAATGTAAAATGATTTTTTTTCCAGAGGCCTTATCTTTTTAGTTATGTTATCCCATCTATGCATCTACTGAAAAGAAATAAAATATGTATAATGCTAATTAATTTTGTACCACATTAGAGCTGTTAAGCCAGGTATTCAAATCTTTTTTTCTGATTCAAATGCAATCTGAAGCTTAAAGTTATTATTGCTAATGAGTAATTTAATTTACTTTAATTTAATTAAACTATATTTAATTCAGTTACACAAAAACCTTCTAAAAGTCTTTGAAATTACATATGATAATAATATCCATGGATTTAAGGAAAAATATTGTGTTGCAAATATAGTTCATTATCTTATAGAATCACTGAGGTATAATTATTGCTTGGATTCTGAACCAGTTTCTCTGAAAAATGATGATTAAAAACAAACCACAGAACAAACAATGCAGGGTAAAATTTACATATAAAATATAATTTCAAATTGAACAAGGAAATCTGGATAACACTTAAAGCTTACTCCAACAATATCAATAGAGCATAAAAGAAGCAATTTTCCAAAAGAATAAATTAAAAGTCAGAAAAATCCAAAACAAAATGTCAAGTCAATGTGCTCATTCTTCTTTCTGAATTCTTCATGAATTATGCATGACAGAAGCAACATCATGTGAAAGTTTCTATTAAGTTCCTTTACACACACTTTTTAGGAACTCACATTGTTATCAAAGCTTATCCATATGCATGTATACATGTGTAGTAATAGCTTTTCTGTTTTTTTGTTAGGCAATGGGGTTAAGTGACTTGACCAGGGTCACACAGCTAGTAACCGTTATGTATCTGAGGCCAGATTTGAACTCGGGTCCTCCTGACTCCAAGGCCGGAGCTCTATCCACTGTGCCACCTAGCTGCCCCCCCCCTTGTAGCAATAGCTTTTCATGCTTTACTAAAGCCTATATGTTGCATGGATGCCTCCAGAAGGAAGGAAACCTTTTCCATTTCTGAGAATTATTGTAAGATTTGGATGTGTTGGCCGTGATAGAATTTCTATGCAGTCTACCCTAGCTATTGTACCAACTATTGCACTCCAAGTACAAAAGATCTTTTCACAGCCTATATCAATTATCTCTTCCTCAACTTAATTTTTCTTTAGAGTTTTTTGTTATTATATGTGTCTTTGACATAGCTAAGCTATGTGATTATTGGCAAGTCATTTAGCATTGCAATTCCCCTTCCAGAATATTAGGAGATACAGTACAGAAGAGTGGCCCTTCAACTCTACTAGTTGAAGGAGTTTCAAAAATGGGAAGAGCTCCTTACACTAATGAAGTCAGAAGTGCACAAAAGCAGGCATATATATTTTTCATTTCATATTCATTGCATATATTTCAATTACATTTTGACCAGTCTTCCTACATTTTTTCCTCTTATGTGCTTTCCTCTTGCATACAATGTAGTATAATATACTGCATATACAGTATATTATAATGTATATTTATTTCTATTGTATTTGGCTTTATCATTTGTTTATTTTAATTACTTCTTTCCTATGTCATTTTTAAGTTTATTTTCAGTTGTCTTATTCCATTTCTTCTTTTTCATTCTTATTGTTATCTCTATAACTCTTCTATCTTATAAACTTTCCTATATAACAAAAATAGATCTTTTATGTAGTTACTGTGTTCATTGTATAATGCTGAAAGAAGTTATTCTTAAATAAGAGGAAGAAAAGGAAAATCATGACCCTGTGGTGTCTTTGAAGTATATAGAACTGGAATTTAGGAAGACCATAAAAGAGAGAAGTACAATAGCAGAGGATGAGGTGATTAATGCATAAAGATTCAGAAGATAGAAGGTAAAGGTAGGACAATTCCGGGCAATGTTTCAAAGGTAATGATAAGTAGATAAGGGAAATAAATGTACATGGGAGGAGCAAGAGATGGGGTAAAAGAAAAGTTCAAAATGAAGAATGATTTCAAAATTTCTAGCCGTGGGAGCAAAAGTAATGACTGAGTAACGGAGAAAGTTAAAAACAAGAAGATATCTTTAGGGGGCTAAAGTCACATTTAATTAGGGAATTGGGGAGAAAATAGAAGATTTAACAAACTGAGAATGTTAACAAAGAAATAGGTGGGTTGTTTTCAGACTTTGAGAGGCTTTATTTTGATGAGGATTGTAAGGTAAGATCTTTTACCTACGTATGTGAAGAACTCTAGTGGTAGTTGGAAATATAATTTCAAAAAAAATTACTCAGCCCTTTGCATTATGCAGGGAATATGTGCTATATCCAGGATCTCACAGTGATAGATGAAGTTATGGGATTATTACCTATTTACAGGAGACATTCTCTGATGACAGAAAGTGAAATGAATTCATCCTCAGATGAAACAAAACATACAAACACACACACACTGCACACACACATGCACACACACATGCACAATGTGACTAACATACATAAAAGGAGACTGGATCCCATACCCAAAAATATCTCCAGAGAGATCATTGGAAGGCATAATAGTAATAGTACAAATTTTCTAGACTGCATTCCTCACAATCATGTGAGGAAATTATTAAAAAGATTTTTTTTCAGTTAAAAATGAAGCTTAAAGAGTTCAGTTCATCTACTCACAGTCACAATTTCAAACCAGAACTCAAATCCAAACATTATGCCCAAAAACTCAGGGTTCTTTCCAGCATCCCACAGCTACCATTCTAATTGCAGTCAGATTACAGAACAGTGGCACTCTAGGATCTGAAGCACCTTGGTGTTTCAGCATAAGGACCACTTGCTATTTTCTTTGATGTTACTGATGTTATTGATGATGATGATGATGATGATGATGATGATGATGATGATGATGATGAACAAAAACCAAAAAAAAAACCATACTGCTCTACTAAGTCCAAGTCAGGAAAGATTTGGCTTTTGGGACAGCAGCCTTATACTTACTTTAAGAACACAGATGCATTCTCATGTATTGGTCATGTTTTGCTACAGAACTCATTTTATTTTTCTTTGGTCTATTTATCTTTTGCATAATGTATACCTTCCCTAACACATGTGGCTTTATTCTCTGCTCTTTTTATATCTCCTATAAATTTTCCCATAGCTATACTTTCAGTAAACTGAGTATATAAACATTTTGGAAGCAATTTATGAAAGCAATGATCATCACAACTTCCCCAGGAAAGAAATTAGATGGACAGGTCTCGTAATTAATGAGATGGTAGAGTAGAGGCTTTCAGCATCATTTTGCCAATCTAATAACCTCAAAAGTAGGGAATACATCAAATAGGCAAATACATAGCAATTAAAGTTGAATCAACAAAATAAGTCAAGTCAATAATCATTTAAACACCTACTATATATCAGGCAGGGAAGTTAGGTGGCACAATGGATAGAGTGCCAGAGACAGGAGGACCTGAGTTCAAATTTGGCTTCAGACATTTACTAGCTAAGGGGCAACTAGGTGGCACAGTGGATAGAGCTCTGGCCTCAGAGTTAGGAGGACCTGAGTTCAAATCAGGCCTCAGACAAATAACACTCACTAGTTGTGTGACTCTGGGCAAGTCTCTTAACCCTGATTGCCTCACCAAAAAGCAAACAAAACAAAACATACACTTACTAGCTGCATGATCCTGGACAAGTCACTTTACCCTAGTTGCATCAGTTTCCTCATCTGTAATATGAACTGAAGAAGGAAATGGCAAACTAGTCCATTATTATTGCCAAGAAAACTCCAAATTGTCTTGTGAAGAATCAGACAAGACTAAAAAATGACAACAAAAACAATGTATCAGCCACCTACCAAGCACTAAACATTCAAAGGAAAAGGATAGTCCCTACTTTCAATGATCTCATAGTCTAATGGGAGAAACATAATATGATATGGTATGACATGATATGATATGATATGACTACATTATATTGAAATATGATACATAATACAATAATATATTTTATAATAATAATATATATGTGTATATAAAGGGGTGTGTGTGTATGTAGGTAGGTATTTAGTAAATACTTAGGTGGCTAGGAAGCTAGATGGTGAAGTGGTTAGAGTGCTGTGTCTGGCATCAGGAAGACACATCTTCTTGATTTCAAATTTTACTCCAGACACTTCCTAGCTGTGTAACCCTGGACAAGTCACTTAACCTTTTTTGCCTCAGTTTCCTCATCCGTCAAATGAGCTGCAAAAGGAAATGGCAAACCACTTCAATATCTTTGCCAAGAAAATGTAAAATGAAGTCATAAAGGGTTGGACATGACTGAAAATTGACTGAACAATAAAAAAATTAATTAATGACTGTTGACTTATCTTGTCAATTCAACTTTAATTACTATTACTACGTATTTGGTTTATTTACTTTTTTTTTTAAAAAAATGTATTAGTTTGATGAGGTTATGCTGAAAACAACTACTCTACCATTTCATTAATCCCAAGGCCTAATTTCACATATAGACATACATACACACATATACATATGTGTGCTCATACACACTGATGCCCAGACCCACCCACATATGCTGGGTAAATTAGAGATAATCAAAAGAGAGGAGGCATTAAACACCGTAAAATGTAAGTGGAAACATTTCAGAGAATTAAGTACTTTAAGTTTCAACCCATACCCTGAACTACAATATCTTACACAACCACAGGCTTCTGTGTCAGGATGGCATTTATTAACTCTTAGTCACTGTGCTAAGCACTGGGGATACAAAGAAAGGCACTCTATAAACTACACCCACCATAGAATCTGTTACCAAGTACTTTCAATTCTACCTTTATTGCATCTCATGTACATGTCTCCTTTCCTTTGTCACTTCTACCTAGTCTCAAGTTTCTCTTCACTTATGTCTATCCATCCTATAGTCAGCTTATGAAATCGATCTTCTTAAAGCATGTCTGATCATATAAATAAGCTTCATTGGCTCCCTATAAACCCCAGGTACAAATATACGATACACTGTTTAGCATTCAAAGCCATTCATAACCTGGCCTCTTCTTATATTTCTAGTCTTCTTACATGGCATATTTACCCTCCCCCATATTCTGTCTTCTGCCTATTGGATATTTACAACTGCATGTCCTGCAAAATCATCAAATTCATGTTTTCCAAATTAGAACTCATTATCTTTCCTCCAGAGCATAACTTATTTTATTTACCTCCAATCTCATCATTCTTCTCAACTTCCTCATCACTGTTGAGAACAAACAACAGCCTTTTGGTCCAAATCCAGCCCATTGCCTTAGGACATAATTTGCTGACCCCTTGACATTACCATATCAAAATGGTTTTTATATTTCTTTTCTTTCTACACTCATAGTCATCACTCTAGTTGAAGCCCACATGAACTCTAAGCTACACTATTGTTCTATGAAAAAAGTGTTTGATGAAATAGATGTGTTCTATGAACTTTCAGTACCACCCTTCTTCAATCCATCCACACAGATTTCAAAATTATTTTCTTAAAGTGTGTGACAGAACATGTCACCCCTTCCCATTCGATAAGTATTGGTTCTTCATTACTATTGGATGAAATATAAATTGCTTTCTTGGCATTTAAATCTGTTCACATTCCAAACTCTTCCTATAATTCCAATATTCTTATCTGTTGGCATGCAGTGTAGCAACTAAAAGGCAAAGTAGATAGAGCACTGAGCCTGGAATCAGGAAGACCAGAATTAAATTTGCCTTTAGACAGTTGATCCTAAGTAAGTCACATATTGCACCTCAGTTTCCTCACCTGTAAAATTGGAATCATAATAGCATCTACCTCTCAGAATTGCTGTAATTGTGAATGCAGTACCTAACGCAGAGTAGGTGCTTAGTAGAGTCATGCTCCCTCCACCCCCACCCCAACATGATGCACCCATACTATCCTTCTTAGTATTCTTCAAGCATTATGATATCTTGCATGTCTTCACCTTTGAACTGACTAACCTCCCATCCCATTTCTGGAATGGTCTCTTTCCTCATTTCTACCTGTTAGAGTCCTTGGCTTCCTTCATGAAGATGATTCAAGCCCCACTTTGTGCAGGAGGTATTTCTTGGTCTTCCAATTGTTTGTGTATTCCCATTTTAAAATACAAATATTTTGTATTTTTCTTTTATGTACATATGTGTGCATATGTGTGTATATATATATATAAAGATGTTTGTGCATATATAAATATACATATATATACACACATATGTTGGATGTATATAGTACATGTATATTTTGTCTTCCCCAGTAGAATGGGAGCTTAAGATTAGGGAATGTTTTGTTTTTCTTTTTATCTCTAGTGAGCAGTGTCTGAGATGTGGTAAATGTTAAATGTTTGTTGAGTTATTGTTTGTTTGATGAGGAAATGCACTTGTGTCATTGGCGAGGGGAGAAACTTCAAGGTGTGGAATGTTGCCACTGTCCTATGTGGTTAATGTGTCCATTGATTTTGGTTGGATGGTTTTCTTTGTTACAGGAGTAGGCTCCCTTTTTTGTGTTTGTGTGTGTCTAAGCATATTTATAAAATACTGTGATATAAAACCAAAAAATATCAAACATGTTTAAAATAAATTAGATACATAATGTGTAGAATGTTCAACTATTTTCTTTTTTTAATTTTTTTTTTATATTCTGAATCCTTGATACCATAAGGTCTTTGATAGTGATGGATAGTGAATGGTGTATAGTGGTTGATTATCATTGTGATTTGGAATAAAAGTACATGATAGAGTGGAGAAGGGAGAATTCCTTTATTTTATTCAAGGAGAATAATTCTGTAGAGTTACCCATCTACTTTCTTTTTTTTTAAGTCAGAATAGAGAGGGGCTTTTTTAATTTTTATTTTTAACATGTGTTTTCAAAACTTTGGGTTACAAATTTTCTCCCTTCCTCCCTCCCTACCCACCCTCATTGAAAAAGCAAGCATCTTGAAACAGGATATAGATGTGTAGTCATGCAAAACACTTCCATAGTAGTCATGTTGTGAAAAACTAAGTAAATTTCCCTTCATCCTATCCTACCCCCCCATTTGTTCTATCTCTCTTTTGACCCTGTCCCTTCTCAGAAGTTTTTGCTTTTGATTACCCCCTCCCCCAACCTGCCCTTTCCTCTAGCAACCCCCTGATCTTTTGTGTCCCTCCCCCCTTATTTTCCTGTAGGGTAAGAGAGATGTCCATACCCCACTGTGTATGTTATTCCCTCCTTAAGCCAAATCCTAGGAGAATAAGATTCATTCATTCCCTCTCACCTTCCCCCATTTCCCCTCCACTGTAAAAACCTTTTCTTGAATGTTTCATGTGAGATAATTTACCCCATTCTACTTCTCCCTTTCTCCTTCTCCCAGTATAATCCTCTCTCATCCCTTAATTTTATTTTCCAGATATCACCCCATCATCTTTAACTCATCCTGTGCTCTCTATCTATACATACATATAATTTTTTCCCTCCCACTACCCTAATACTGAAAAAGGACTCATGAGTTACAAATATCATCTTTCCCTGCAGGAATGTAAACAGTTCAACCTTAATAAGTCTCTTATGATTTCTCTTTCCTGTTTACCTGTTCCATGTTTCACTTGAGTCTTGTATTTGAAGGTCAAATTTTCTATTCAGCTCTGGTCTTTTCCACAGAAATGCTTGAAAGTCCTCTATTTCATTGAATGACCATTTTTTACCCTGAAGGATTGTACTCAGTTTTGCTGTGTTACAACCAAGTGATTCTTGGTTGTAATCCTATCGCCTTTGCCCTCCAGAATATTGTACTCCATGCCCTCCGGACCCTTAATGTAAAAGCTATTAAATCTTGTGTATCCTGATGGTGTTTCCACAATACTTGAATTGTTTCTTTCTAGTTGCCTGCAATATTTTCTCCTTGACCTGTGAATTCTGGAATTTGGCTACAATATTCCTAGGAGTTTTCCTTTGGGGATATCTTTCAGGAGGTGATTGGTGGATTCTTTCAGAAATACAAAATAAACATACACAGAAATACACATGTACACTCAAATGCTTATACACAAGAGCATATTATGCTTATTTCCACTTATAACTGTTTTTCTGAAGGTAAATAGCATCTTTTTTTTATAAGTCCAAGTCTTTCCCTATTTTTCTAAATCTACTAGCTCTTCATTTCCTATCCCACAAAAATATTCCAACCCAATCACATTCTATCTGGTAGATTGTTTATGAGAGTTTTTTTTCCCTAATTTTTCTATATCCTCTCTATTCTTGGCTACATAGGTTTTATTTACACAGAAAAATTTTAATTTAAAATAATCAAAGTTATTCATTTTACACTTCAACACTGCTCTCAACTTATAACATGGTTTAAAGTCTGATATTACTGAATCTAGTTCCTTCACATCTTTTCCCCTTGATTTCCTTGAAGTTCTGACCCTCTGTTCTTCCAAATGAACCCTGTTATAATTTTTTTCCTGACTCAGTAAGACATATTTTAGTAATTTAATTGGAATAGTATTACATAATTAGATTAGTTAGGTAAAAATGTCATTTTTAACCATTGTTAGCTTTACCTACCCATGCACAATAAATATTACTCAATTATTTAGATATAACTTTTTTTGTGTAAAAGGTATTTTGTGTTTATAGTTGTATAGCTCCTGTGTCTGTTTTGGCAAGCATACTCATTTTTTTTTATGTTATCTAGCTATTTTTATGTGGTCTAAAACTACTGATTAATATGACTGACACATAGTGTAGTTTGTCTTTTTTCTCTTTCGAGCAAAACTGATTTTATGTTTAACTGTTATCTAAGATCAGGGTTACTATCCCAGCTTTTTTTTTTTTTACAAAATAAATTTGACTTTTAGACTTTATTATGTGTGTTTTTGTGTATCTCTAACTTTTATAGCATTTCTTAAATGTAACATATTGTTGAATTCAAAATTTTAATCTGCTACCAGTTTCCATTTTGTGGTTAAATTCATCCCATTCTAATTCTAAAGTATAATTACTTATATATTTTCCTCCTTCCTATTTTCTTCACTATCAATCTCAACCTATTCATATCCTCCCACACTCCTCTACTTTTTTTCTCCCTGCTACTTTGCCCTCCCCTTCAAGAATCCCTACCTTATCCTCTCCCTCCACCTTATCCTCTCTTACTTTTTTATTTCTTTCTGAATTTAGATTTTTATACCCTTCTAAATACACACACACACACTTGTGTGTGTTTGTGTGTATATGTATATATGTATGTATGTATATATATGATGAGAGTGGGTTTCCAGAACTACCTGGTCTCCTCCTCCATCCAATTCCTCTGTATTAGTTCTTCCTTTCATACCTCATTTGTGTGTGATAATTACCCTTTTTTACCTTTTCCTACATCATTTTACTTTTTAGAAACACATCATACTCAGCTCTATTCCACTCTTTTTTTTCAAACTACCAAATTAATAACAATCTTAGACATAGGGTTTACATTTTCACTCATTAAAAGTAAACAATTTGCCCTTAATGAGTCCTCTGTAATTGGTCATTTATATTTACCTAATATTTCTCTTGGATCTTATACGTCATATTTTCTATTTAATTCTGGTCTTTTTGCACTAAAGTCCTGAAAGTCTGTCAATTCGTTGAATGTCCATTTGTTGTTGTTATTGTTGTTGTTGTTCAGAATTATACTTAACTTTGCTGGATATGTTATTTTCAGCCATAACTCCAGTTCTTTTATTCTTCAATATATAGTGTTCTAAGACCTACAATCTTTTAGTGTAGCCAGTGATAGTTTTTATGTAATTCTAATTATGGCTCCACCATATTTGATTTTTTTCTTGTTGCTAATAATATTTTCTCCTTAATCTAAGGGATTCAGATTTGGCTCTGATATTCCTGTAAGTTTTCCTCTGAGGATTTCTTTCACGTGGTGATCAGTAGATTTTTTTTTCTATTTCTCCTGTCCCCTCTTTGTTCTACCACTTCAAGACAATTTTCTTTAATTATTTCTTGTATTATTGTATCAAGATTCTTTTTCTTTCTTGATTGTAGCTTTCAAATAGTCCAATTATTATTATGTTTTCTTTACTTGCTGTGTTCTCCAGATCAATTGTTTTTCTTATAAGATGTTTCACACACACTCTCTCGCTTTTTTTTCATTCTTTACATTTTGTTTTATTATTTCTTGGTCTCTTATAACTTCACTGGATTTGTCTTGCCCAATTCTAATTTTCAAGGAGTTTTTTTCTAAAGATTCTGAATCTCCTTTTCCATTGGTTGACTTTCTTTTCATAATCTTATTTCTCTTGGAATTTTTTTTAATTCCCTCAATCTCTCTTATTTGATTTTTGAAGTCTTTTTGAATTCTATGAATTCTTTTTGGGTAGATGACCATTTGACATTACACTTTAAGTTAGGAGGGTTTTTTCTTCAGTATCCTCCTCTGAATATGAACCCCAGTCACTTCCATTTCCATAATAACTGTCTATGGTTGCGTTCCTTCTCTTTTGCCTGTTCATTCTTTTAAAAATAATTAGAAGCTAATTATTATAATCACCTCTAATCCTGAGGTGTGGGGGATGGTGCCTCTGGCCTAAGATCCTTCTTACTGCTATTTTTAAGCTTTATCCTGGGCCCAACCTGTGTACTTCTCTCCCCCCACCAAGCCATAGCTACAGACCCTGGCACACTATTCTCAAATTTTTCTTGCTCCCTGAGAACCCTTCAGTGGCTATGACCTTCAACTCTTCCTTGTGACCTATAGTCAATACCAAGAGTTTAGCTCTCCTGCAAGTACCCATAGTAAGTGCCCCTCAGTGTCCCCATCCCCCACTGCTTCTCCACTAACTGCTCATTAGATATCTATTGGTTCTTTCTCATCTGGCACTACCTCTCCAAAGTACAGCTGGGCCTAGTGTTCCTTGTTAGCAGAGGCTCCCTCAGACTTCCCTTGCTCAGCCATCTGATCCCTCACACAGTCCAGGAAGTAAAAGTTTCTGTGACTGAGGTTCAGGCTATCTCCTCACCCAGCTTGCTGCAGGGCTCATTGCTTACTGTTTCAGTAGAGCTAGCCTGGAAGTGTTTACACTTCACTCAGGTCAAACCTTTGTCCTGGGATATTTCTTTGTATCTTCTCCAGTTGTCCCAGGGGGATCACTGTTCTGCCCCAACTCTTATTTATTTTTGCTGCTATATGTTGACCCTGAGGTGCTCTTTTGTCTTGTTCATGGAGGAAATCTTGGGAGCTTGGAATTTTCTGACCTACTCAATCATCTTCTCAGAATTATAAAGAACCTTGACATCAACTGATGCTGAGTGAAGTGAGCAGAACCACAGGAACATTTTACATGGTAACAGCAACATTATGTGACAATAAACTATGCTAGACTTAGCTCTTCTGATCAATACAATGATTCAAGATAATTCCAAAAGACTTGTGATTAAAAATGCTATCCACATTCAGAGAAAGAACTATGGAGTCTGAATGCAGATTGAAGTAAATTATTTTCACTTTTTAGTTTTTGTGTGTATTTTCTGTTTTCTATTTGTTTCTTTTGTTCTGATTCTTCTTTCACAATATGATTAATGTGGAAACATTCTTAACATGATTGTACATGTATAACCTGTATCAAATTGTTTGCTATCTTGTGGGTGAAGAGTAAAGGGTGAGTAGGAGAAAACTTTGGAACTCAAAATCTTACAATAATGAATGTTGAAAACTATTTTTATATGTAATTGGGAAAAATATTATGTGCAAAAACAAAACAACAAAATTTTTATGCCTTAACATGTGGTTAACTTTTATAAAGGTACCATGTGCCACTTAGAAAAAAGTATATTCCTTTCTATTCTCATTTTCTTCTTTTTTGGAGATCTATCATATCTAGCTTATCTCCTTGACTTTTTTATATGTTTTTTGTTTGGATTTATCTAGTTCTGAGAGGAGTAGGTTGGATTTCCCCACTATTATGGTTTTGGTACTTATTGGTATCTAAAATTCATTTAGCTTTTCATTTTAAAATTTAGGTGCTATAGCATTTGGTGCGTATAGGTTAGTATTGCTATTACTTCATTATCTATGGTATCTTTAATCATGTTATAGTTTCCCTGTTTATCTCTTTAATTAAATCTGTTTTAACCTTAACTTTGCCTACAATCATGATTGCTACCTCTGAAATTTTTGCATCAGCTGAAGCATAATAAAAATAATGAGTATATGGAAGTACAATAAATAAATATGTATGAAGCATAATGAATATAATGAGTGTATGGAACATACATTTTGGTATCCTTTGAATTCAATGTGAAATAATAAGGTAATAGTGAAGTTGCAGACTAAAGAGTGGGATTTCATGTATTTCTTCTGAAAGCATGTGAGAAATATTGCACAGAAACACCTGTGGTCTTTTCATCAGGAATACTTAATAATCTTTTATTTCATTTTATAAACACACACATACATACATATATACATATACATATGAACAGATAAATTCTACCCCCTACTGGATTATACTTAGTTTTGCTGGGTAGGTTATTCTTGGTTGTAAGCCTAGCTACTTTGTCTTCTGGTATATCATGTGCCAAGTCTTCTGATCTTTTAACATTAAAGCCACTAAAACTCATATGATCATGAATGTGGCTCCAAGATATTTGAATTTTTTTTCTTTCTAGATGTTTTCAATATTTTCTCCTTAACCTAGGGTATCTGAAATTTGGCTATGATATTCCTGGGAATTTACATTTTGGGATCACTTTCAGCAGGCAATTGTTGTATTCTTTCAATTTCTATTTTACCCTTTGGATTTAAGATCTTACCTGGTACAGTTTTCTGTTATAATTTCATGAAACATGGTTACTTAGTTCTTTATTTGATGATGGCTTTCTGGTAGTCCAACAATTCTTAAGTTATCACTTCTTGATCCATTTTCAGTTCAGTTGTTTTTTTTTTTTTTTCCAATAAGGTATTCCACATTTTCTTCTATTTATTTTTTTCATTTTTTCTCGGTGTCTCATAGAGTCAAAAGCTTCCACTTATCCAATTCTAATTTTTAAGGAACAATTTTCTTCAGTGAGATTTTTGTATCTCTTTTCTCCATTTGGCTAATTCTGTCTTTTAAAGATTTTTTTTCCTTTAATAATCTTTATGCCTCTTTGATCATTTAGGCCAACTCTGTTTTTTTAAATGTTATTTTCTCAGTATTTTTGTACCTCTTTTACCAAGGTGTTATTTCTCTTTTCATAATTTTCTTGCATCAATCATTTATTTTCCCAAATTTTTTTTCCTTATCAGTAAATTCTTTCTTTAATAATTTCAGGAATTCTCGTTTGGCTTGTGCCTAATTAGCATTTTTCTTTGAGCCTTTGCTTGTAGTTGTTTTCACATTTTTGTCTTCTTCTGAGTTTGTGTCTTGGTCTTCCCTGCCACCATTGCATCTTTTCATGGTTAAGCTCTTTTTTGTTTGTTTGCTTATTCATCTTCAAGCTTATCTAGGTCAGCATACATTCTGGCTGCCCTATGTGAACATATTTCTCTTTTTTGTTCATATGAAATGTAGAAATGTACCCCTCTATCTCTCAACCTCGGTGTGTCTATGTGTGTGTGTGTGTGTGTGTGTGTGTGTGAGAGAGAGAAACAGAGACAGAGACAGAGAAACAAAGACAGAGACAGAAACAGAGAGAAAGAGATAGAGAATGAGAGTTGGAGAGAGATTATATATTATTTAAATGTTTGTGTATAGTTATGTAATTTTGTACATATATAATACTGTCTATTCTAGCCCCCACTTCTTGAAGGTCCCGTATGTTACATGTCATCCTTCCTCCAAGGTTATCCAGTAAATGTAAGGGAATTGGAGATATGCAGCCTCTCCACCAATGGCTCTGGCTCCCTGAAATAGTGTTTTCTCAAGTGTAGAAGTTTATCCAATTTACTTCAATTCTATATAATCACTAATCATAAGATTAGCTTTTCCAAAGAAGTATTTACTTCAAAATTATTAAAAAGCACTCTACAATACACAAGAGACATAATCCTCCTCCTTCCTTAAACCATCTTAGTTCTGGAAAGAAAAAAGGAATTAGGTTCATAGCTTAGGTTATTGCCTGTTAAGTATAGTCCTAAATACAACTCTAAAGCACTCTTGACCCCAAGTCCCAAGCACCCAGGCTTTTTCGTACTTCTCCGTGGAATCTTATCTCCAAGGTTTCCTTGGTTAAAATTCCTGGTTCTAGTGGACATTAACCCTTGCATTTGACAAACAAAACAGAACAGAAAAAGAAATCCCAGACCTATTTCTTGTCATCAGTGGGGTAAAAGAGAGATCAGTGAACAAAGGAAGCCATCCTTTTCATTCACTGGTATAGTTTACAATGCAGGTTCTGTGAGTGAATTATGACATTGACTCTTTGGGAGTAACAGAAAAGAGAACTCGAGAAAAAGAAAGATTTTCCCAGACTGAACAGTTTTTAGTGATATAACCTGTCCTTAGAATGTATCCAAAGGAGGCTACTCCTACCCATGTGGTGGGGGAACTCATATAAGCAGCATTCCTCAATGTTGTGACCTGGGAATGTTCAGAACAAGCCCCCATATATATGAGCGTGTGTGTGATGCAATATATATGCATACATAGTTGTACACATCTATACATATATGCATATACATTGCATACTATACAAAAATATAGAATAAAACACAGAGATATATGTAATTGTCTCAGTTATACTATTTTATATTTAATTTTTATCTGGGAAAATCATTGTATAAGGAAATACTTTAAGAGTGAATTTTTATTGTCTTTTTTGGTTTATATATGCCTTTTCTTTAAAAATTAGTATCAAATATATGTCAAATATAAAAATAATTACAAATTAGGCAGAAACTATTTACAAAAGGAAACCTATTATGAAAAATAAACACACAGATGCTTTATGAATAAAAGTGCCCAAGAAGAGAACAAATTTATCAATGACTTTCTTTTCCTTTTTTTCTTTATTTTCAAATAATGCTTCATTTTTAATCGATAATTTTTTTTCATTTATATCACCAAGATTCCCCCCACTATCCCTCTCTCTCTTCAATCGGAGAGAGCATGATAATATTTTGTAGAAAAAAATAAAAAAACTTATCAACATGCAAGAGTTTGAAATTATTATGTTGATTATTTTCCTAATGTTGAATCATCTTTTAAATTCTACCAACTAAGTCAAAATGAATAATTTCTTCAATCAATTACTGTAGTTTATTTAACAAGAATTAAAAAAATAATATTCATTAATGACATTGGTCTAGAGGTCTTCTTGTGTGATTTCACCTTCCTTTATTTAGATATTGGGTCTATATTTGTCTTTTAAATAGATCAGATAGAATACATTATTTCCCACTTTTTTACAACAAATTGTGCAGTACTAGTGCTATTTTTTAAGTGGTCTTGTGAATTCATAAGGACCATGAAATTTCATTTTGTTTTCTTTTGACGTTCCAAGACATGTAGTTTGACTTTTTATTCTGAGTTGTATTATTTCAGATTTCTTTTGGTATTTTATTAATTTGGGTACTTTACATTTTGAATATACTCTATTTCATGTTCTCATTTTCATCAGCACATTACTGTTCATACTACATTCTGAAAATTATTTTAATTCTTCTCATTTTGTTGTGACTTGTTTGCTATTTTGTTGATTTGATTTTCTGTCTTCTTTTCAGACAAGTAGGCTAATGGTTCACCCCTTTCCTTAGTTTTGTTTGTAATTTCTTTTTTGTTTATCTAGTCATCTCATTCTTCTCTTTTATTTTTTTCTAAGTTAAATGGTCAAAAACACTGATTCACCTACAGTCAGGGTATTTTGAAGTTTAGTCCATGCTGTTATTTCATGCCTTACCCTGTACCATCCCTTCTATTTGATTTCTGCTTTTTTTCTTGTGCATTTTGGAAGATATGTCAGAATGACTCCTCTGTTATGCTGTTAACTCTATAGGTATCTTTCTAGATTCCCCCCTCCTTTTATCCACTGTAATTTATTGCATTATTGGTACCTTCCTTAGTAGTTCTATTTGATTATCTTTCCTTTATTTCTATTACCTGTCACTTTTGCAAAGTAAATAATCTAGTCTGGTCTGATTTACTTTGTAGTAATGCTACAAATGTCTCTTTTTAATGAATGTCCCTCTTTTATTTTAAAATTAATTATTAAGATTCTTGATGCCTTAGACTAGAGAGACAGCTAAAATTGTTTTATATCTTGTGCACATTCCTATTTTGAAGAGGTTTGAGGAGGTGTAAAGGTCATAGAAAATGTCTAGTATTCTAACTTGTTAGCTACATGACCCAGCAGTCATTGAATAGGACTTTCATAGTAATCTGTATTTTTTCCACTTCTTATCATAGCTTCTAAAAAACTATGTACTCTATACTCATATCCCAGTGTGATAGGGTATTCAGGAAGAACTAACATCACTGGTGTGATGACTTGCTGAGCCCTTTTCATGGCTGTTTATCCACCTTTGGTGTTCACCTTCACCCAAATCTCACCTGCAGGTCCAAGGAACTGTAGGATGTACAGCAGCTACATTCTAGTGAACTATCTTGACAGGCAGGATAAAGAAGGTTGAGCATAACCCAAAGACCTCAAAAACATCAGAGAATTGCAGTGATGTCTACTTCAAGCAGGTAAAGACTTCTCCTGGTGGAATGGGAAGATGAGAATAGTTTATTACAATGGCCATTAAGGCAGCAGAAGAAGGTGCTCTGGAGCACTTAGAGCTCTGGAGCACTTAGAGCTTGGTCAGACATCAAAGACATCAAGGTCATCCACTATATTCTAGGATATTACCGGTAGTACTGACTTCTGTCTTATCACAGAATTTCTATGACTCTGGAAGAGAGAGGGAGCTGACAGCTTTGTGCCACTCTGCCTCACTTAAATACAATTTGTACAAGTCAAGACATTACCCCCATGATGGCATTCATCCTCTTCAAAAACAAAAGACAAACAACAACCCCAGTGTGATTCATGGTTATACTATTTACTAAGGTGCAAGCAACATAAAACCTACTATATTTCTTTGCAGATCACAAAGCAAATCTTAATTGTTTTATATGGTCAAACAAAGTATATCTTTAAAAGATTTAAAGTGTCTCCCATGTTTATGTTAAGGTCGTATAAGATTAAAAAAAAAGTTCATATAAGATTCTATGACAGAAACATCCAGAGTGATAACTATTCAATCATCATGCAACATCATTAATGTCACTAGAAAACAAATTTAATAAGCATTTGTATGAGGTTGCCCTAGTCCCTATAGAAAGTAAGCATAACTGGCATAATATGTACTCTCCAGGTATTCCTATTTACATAAAAGTTTGACAGATTAATGATTAATAAGAATCACCTCAAAAGTTTAAAATATTATGTGACATATGTTGTACAAAACCAAGGTGATTATTGATCTTGCTAATGATGGGTTGAAGGTGTGCAAGACACAGAATGAGGACACTTGGGTTCAAATCTCAACTACGATATTTAATGACACAGGATTTGGGAAATAAAAATATTCTCTTGACTTTTGAAAATACCACTTCATTGCAGAGTGCTTAAGTTTTTAAAAGTTGTTTGTCTTTAGATGTATTTGTATATTCTCTTCTTCTTAATCTTATCACTTAGCTCTGTGGATCATACAGTGAATACAAGCCTTATCATGTTTATCTCTAACCAGCCCTTTTGATATTTCTTATGGAACAGTAGCATTACACTACATTCATAAAATGTGATTTGTTCACTGATGAAAAAAATTATCCATATTCTGAGAGAGAGAGGTGGTAAACTCAACAGGAAGAATAAGTCATATTTGTCCAATTTGAAAAAAAAATTAAATATGCTATTTCTTACAAAAGTTTTGTTTTTCTTTTTTTTCCCCAGTTCTAAAGGGAGGTGTTTGGGGGGGAGAGAAATCAATGTTTGTTCTTTGAAAAAAAGCAAATTTAAGTAAAAGTTATATTTCAAAATGAATTGATTAGCAGGCTATTAAAAGTTAAATTGAAAAAGACAAACCACTGAAGACTGGGGATAAAATAATAATAATAATAATAATAATAATACTTGCTCACATCTACATAAAGCCCTTAATTTCTCAAAGTCCTTTGAGAAATGTTATTAAACTTGATTCTCCCAATAGGCTTATGCTGTAGGAGATCATACCCATACAAATTAGGAAAATGAGACAGAGAAAGATTAAGCGACTTACCCAGAGTCACATAGCTAGCAAATATCTATAGCCAGATTTGAATCCAGGTCTTTTGACTCTAATATGATGACCACAATGCCATATGGCTCACTCCTCAACTCCTACTGTTGCTAGGAAGAAAGTATCTTTTAAACTTCTAAGAGCTAAATAAACTTGAATAATTATTTAGTCAATTTATTTACTGAAAAATTGCTACCATTACTAGGATCCAGCTGAAAGAATTTATGAATTAAAAATTAACATACAGATGACAAGGTGGTAGAGTGGAATGAGTACTACATTTAGAATCAGGGCATCAAGATTTAAAATCCCTTCTCTGCTATTCACTAATTGTCTGAACTTGGAAAAATCAATTAATATCTTCAAGCCTTTCCTTCCTTATCTGTGTGTTGGATAACACCTAAAGTCACACCAAACTTTCCATCCCTATGCCTATGATTCTGTAGAAATGATACCACGACTGTGCTGAGATGTATCTATCACCAAATACATCTAAGTAATTCTAACAAAATTATTAATGCTTTGGCTATATGTGACTATGAAGAGGGCATATAACATCACATGGGGAGAGGCAGAGAAGGGAGGAAAATGTGGACTTTGGTTCTGATTGTCCTTGTATATAATTGAACAAGTAATTTAAACTAACTGGGTTTTGTTATTACTTTTTAAAATACCTCACAGAATTCTTGTAAGGCTCAAAAGACAGAATATGTATAGCACTTTGTAACTTTAAGGGACTATATAAATTAAAGTTATTTCTATCAATATTGAAAATACATATTTTATGTTTACCTTTGAGCAATGTCCTACCAGCAAAAAAATGGTATAACCTTCTTATAAATGTTTTTTTCTATTGTGTGTGTATAAATGTGTGTGTGTCTAATGACTATTTTTGCTTGAAATATTTAATGTAATTTAATGTAATTTAATGTAAGGTATGCAATGTAGATCTAACTTTTCTTGCATGATTATGAAATTGAATAAACAGTGAGTCCAATTTTTACAGTGAACTTATTGCATGAATCAATGAGAAGGTAAATCCCTTTGATATTTCATGGCATTGTATAAGAGGTACGGGGAAGTACTGTGTTAGCTGATTGAAATGTTTTAATAAATCCTAACCCTTTTAAAATATTATGGTTCCAAGTTCACATAATTTTGTGCTAAATTTATGAATCCCACTAAATTTAGTGCGAAGACAGTGGTGACAATTTTTCAATACCATTTTATATCAAATGTTGAAATCTAAAATTCATATTGAAAATAAACCTTGGTGATGTTAAAATTAAGAGTTTTGATTGGATCAAGCATATTAAGAGTTTCCAGACACCATCTTAATGGTTCAGATTAGATCAGTGGCATTGATATTTCAGTCCCTGGTACCCAGTGATAAGTAAGATTGTATGTAACAAAATAAATGTATGTAAATGATTTTTCAAGTGAATCTCCATTTAAAACCAAAGTTGTGTAGTTTTAGAATATTTTCTTGATCTGAAGATTCAAACATTTCTCTCAAAGAATTCTATGTAGAATGTGTTTTAACTATGGAATGAATATGTTCATTTAAGCAAACATGAAGCACTATGGATGACTGATACTAAAGCATAAATTCAAAACACATATACACAGTGAATAAAAAAATAGCAGTGTTCTATTGGCAATCTATTATGGAGGGGCTGCAACATATAAGTATTATACTGTAGTGTATTCCCCTTTAAGGCTTGTCCCAACTGTAACCAGTATGAAAGGGGGATGCCAGACAGGAGTATGGATGGATGCTGAACCTTCTACTTTGGGCATAGATCTCCCTCACTTAAAAGATAACAGAGGAATTTGTTTTTTGAATTGAATTTTATTTTTTCCTATTACAAAGATAATGTTAACATTCATTAAAAGAAACTTTTAATTTAATTTAATTCATTTAAAAGAAACCTAAAACAAAAAGAAATTTGATACAGATTATATATGTGCAATCATGTAAGTTATATTTCCATATTAGTTGTGTTGTGAAAGAAGAAATAGGCCAAAAAGAAAAATAAAAACAGCAAGCAAGCTGTATCCTGAGCTTGGCATAACAATAATCCTTTCTTTTCACCCTCTGAGTGATCCTACCCTCTGGCAAAATCACATAATTATTGTGTTGCTTTGACCAGCACCAGGTTTTCTCTGAACTTGAAAAAGCACCTGTTGTATCCATCTTCTGGTCATGAAATCCTGCTCTCAATCAAACTTGTTTTATGTGTTGTATCACAGCTCACTGTGCAAGTGAGTACAAGTACTGAGATTTAGCCACACCAAAGCAGGTCCCTCTCCCACTAGACATGGGTCTTCAACACATGTGTCCTTGCTTGTAAGCCATTTCTCTCACTTTGAAATTAAACTTCTCTTTGATTCCTGACTCTCTTGTCTCTAGCCTGCTTTGTTTAGTTGCAGCTATCCACAGGTTAGAGACTAGTTCTGTCCATTTAACAGATGTAAACAGCTTAATCTTATTGAATAACTTAATATTTTTTTTTCTTTCCCATTTACTTTTTTATGTCTCTTTTGCTTCTTGATTCAGCAAGTCAAATTTTCTGTTTAGGTCTGTTCTTTTTATCAGGAATGTTTGCAAGCATACTGTTTTCATCTTTTTTTTCTTTCTTTCTGTGTTTTCTTTTGTTCTTTTTTTTTCTTTCACAATATGACTAATATGGAAATGTTTTACATGATTGCACATACATAACCTATAAACTTATATGTTTATGGATTATATAAACCTAGATTGCTGTTTTGGGGAGGGAGTTGAGGAGGAAGAGAGAAAATAAAGAAGGTAAAAAAGAAGTGGGAGAGGGGACTCAGCAATCCAACACCATGATGGAAGGAGGTTATGTCCCTGACTCTCCAGCCTTAGCTCCCATCCAGCTGAAGCAGGAGCTCCCCAAATACCTGCCTGCCTGAAGAATTCCAGTGTCTGAACAGGATCGAAGAATGCATGTATGATGTGGTATACAGAGCAAAGAACAAAAAAAAAATATGAAATTGTGGCTCTGCAATGGTTTAAAATGGAAAATGAGAAAGGCTTCCCAATTACCTCCCTCAGGGCAACAAATACCATTCCAAAAGCTCAGCACCCAAACATTGTCACTTTCTGGGAAACTGTGGCAGGCAGCAACATGGACATGATCTATATAATGATGAATTATGTGGAGCACCATGAAGGAATCCTTCCTGTAAGGGGAAGTAAAGACATTGATTACCCAGCTCCTGCAGGGAGGGCATGGAGTGGTGAAACATATTCATGCCACTTGGGAACCTCCACCAAGACCTGAGAACTTCCAACCTCCTTCTCAGTCACATGGACATTTTACAAGTTGGTCATCTGGGGCTAGCCAGAGAATATAGCTCCCTGTTAAAAGCTTACATGCAAGTGGTGGTAACCTTATGGTAATGGACCCCAGGAGCAAAGGAATATTCCACTGTGAAACACATGGCCAGTGGGGTGTATTTTCAGAAACCTGGTAACTCAGGACTCATTATTTCCAGGGAAATTGGAGATTAACCAGACAAACAAAATTCTTAATAACCTGAGAACTCCAAGTGAGAAGATTTGACCTGATTGAACAACAAGCAGTGAAGAAAATGACTTTGACAGAAGATCTCTATAATAACTTGCAGAAAAGATTAGGGGTCTCCTTTATGACCAGTGCTTATACCTGATAAATGAATTCTTAATCTATTATCCCTGACAGAGGATCAATGCACAAGAGGGCCTGAAGCATGAGTACTTCTAGAAACCTCTTTTCCAATCAACTTTTCCATGTTTTCTGATGTGGCTGGCCAAGAGCAAGGAGTAGAAAGTTAAGCAAGGCACCAGCCTCTGTCCTCCAGAAGGAGGACTTGGCTACAGCCAGACTGGGGAATGACATTAAAAATTGTCTATATATGTAATTGGGAAAATACTAATTAAAAAAAATAAATGATGAACAGGATGATTTCAGAAAAACCTAGAAAGATCTACATGAACTGATGCAAAGTGAAGTAAGCAGAATCAGGAAAACAATGTACATAGTAACAGCAATATTTTGTAATGGTCAACTGTGAATGATTTGGTTACTCTTGACTTGATTATATACAATGATCCCAGACAATTTCAAAGTATCATGATGAAAAATGTTATCCATATACAGAAAAAGAACTAATGAAATTTGAATCCAGATAAATAATACTATTTTTCACTTTATTTTTTTTTGTATTTTGTCTGTCTTCTTTCATAAGCTGAGTAATATGGAAATACATTTTACAGAATTGCACATGAATAACCCATATCAAACTGCTTACTGTCTAAGGGAGAGGGGAGGCAGAGGAGAGAGAGAGAGAGAGAGAGAATTTGGAACTCAAATTTTTTAAACATGAATGTTAAAAATTGTCTTTAAATATACATTTACAAAAAATAAAATATTAAAATATAGTTTTTTCCAGAGTGTATTTAAGAAAAAAGTTTATTGGCACTAAAATTCAATTGGAAATTTGCCTGAAAGTTTATCTAATCAAATTTCTTCTCCAATGTACCATTTGCAATATTTCTCGTAGATGGTTATTTATCTAGATTAACTTGGAATGCATAAAGCTTCAAATGATTGAATAAATATCAGGTTTAAGAAGAAAAATAGCTGTTGTCACAAAACCCATGTTTTGTTTCTTTTTTTTTTAAATTTTATAGAAAGATGTGATCCTCACTCCTCAGGCCAAAGTCTTATTATTGCTTGTAATTTAAGTTTACTAATATAATATGGTATACCTGGAACAAAACACACAGGTTCCCAGAATGAAGCTCCCAGTTCTTTTGGACATCCTATCCTCTTGGCCCTCAGGTGAATGTGTTTCCATGGAAGCTGACAGGCAGTGGAGAGGCAAATCCTGTAGCCACTACAACCTTCCTGTCCACATGTGCTTATAGTCATAGCTGGACTGCAACTTAGTCAGGGTTTGTTTCATTCTGTGGCATGATGTGGAGTTTACAATTTGAGGCTGAAGCCTGGGCCAGTGTCAAATGCTCTCTGACTGGTGGTGGTGAGATGGTAGTTGGTGTCTCAGTCTTCCCACATAATCTCAAACATTTATTATTTTTCTTTTCTGTCATATTAGACAATCTGATAGGTATTAGGTGGTACCTTGGCAGTGTTTTAATTTGACTTATTTTAATCAGTAGTGGTTTAGTGTTCTTTTTAATATGATTATAGATAGCTTTGATTCTTTTTTATCTGAAACTGCCTGGTCATATCCTTTTACTATTTATCAATTGAAGAATTATTTGTATCCTCATATATTTCTCTCTATATATTTACACATAAATATAAATACATATTTCTATGTATTTCTATATATGTGTGTATGTATGTATATGCGTCATTTAATTTTTTAACTTTTTAATTTAATGTGATCAAAATGATCTATTTTTACATTTTGTATTGATCTCTATCTATTGTTAGGTAAAAAACTCTTCACTTCTCCATAGATTTGACAGAAACTACTTTGCTCTCCTACTTTGCAAACAGTATCACCCTTTATGTCTAAATCACGTATCTTATTTTGACCTTATCTTGTAAGATGTTGGTCTATACCTAGTTTCCACCATCCTGTTTTTCTAGTTTTTGTTAAATATTGAGGTCTTATGCCAGAAACTGGGGTCTTTGGGTTTATTAAAGACTAAATTACTATTATCATTTACCATTGTGCTTTGTGTATCTAATTTATTTCACTAATCCACCACTGTATTTCTTAGCCAATACCAAATAGTTTTGATGATTATCACTTTATAATATTGTTTGAAATATGGTACAACTAGGCCATATTATTTTAATTTTTTTCATTAATTCCCTTGGTAATCTAGATTTTTGTTCTTCTACACAAATTTTATTATTTTTTTCTAACTCTATAAAATAGTTTTAGGTAGTTTGGTATGGCACTGCATAAATAACTTAATTTAGGTAGTATTTATTGTCTTTTTATTATATTGGTTCAGTCTACCCATAAGTAAGTGATATTTTTCTAATTGTTTAGATCTGATTTTATTTGTGTGAAAAGTGTTTTGCAATTGTGTTCATATTCTTCCTAGCTTTGTCTTGGCAGGGAGACTCCCAAGTATTTCATATTGTCTACAGTTATTTTAAATTGAATTTCTCTTTCTATCTTTTGCTACTGGGTTTTTTTTTTTGGTAATATGTAAAAAATTCTGATGATTTATGTGGATTTATTTTGTATCCTGCAATTTTGCTAAAGTTAATTATTTTGACTAGTTTTTTTTTCAGTTGATTCTCTAGGTTTATCTAAATATTCTATGATATCATCTGCAGAGTGATAGTTTTGTTTCCTCATTGTCCATTCTAATTCTTTCAATTTCTTTTTCTTCTTTAATTGCTGTATCTAATATTTCTAGTACAATATTGAATAATAGTGGTGATTAAGGACATCCTTGCTTTACTCCTGATCTTACTGGGAAGCCTTCTAGCTTATCCCCTGACAGATAATGTTTGCTGATGTCTTTACATAAATAGCTCTTATCATTTTAAGGAAAGTTTCAATTAGTCTTATGCTCTCTAGTGTTTTTTTTTTGATAGTAATGGGTGTTTTATTTTGACACAAAAACTTTTTCTGGGGTTATTGAGATAATCATATGATTTCTGTTGGTTTAGTTATCGATATGGTCAATTATGCTGATAGTTTTCCTAATATTGAACCAGCCCTGAATTCTTGAAATAAATCCTTCCTGTTCATAGTGTACAATTCTTGTGCTATATTGTTGTAATCTCCTTGCTAGTATTTTTCTTAAATTTTTTGCTTTGTTATTAATTAGGTAAATTGGTCTTTTGTTTCCTTTCTCTCTTTTGGCTTTTCCTGATTTATGTATCAGTATCAATATGTGTCATAAAAAAATGTGGTATACCCTATACCAAGATAAAGTCAACATGGGGACATGATTTAGATATAAAAGCTGATACTATTGGCAATGTAGGAGAGAAAGGATCAGTCTACCTGTCAGATCTATGGAGAAGGGAAGACTTTATGACCAAACAAGAGATAGAGAACATTATGAAATGCAAAATGGATGATTTTGATTACATTAAATTGAAAGGTTTTTGCACAAAGCCAATGTAACCAAGATTAGAAGGGAAGCAGAAAGCTTGGAACCAATTTTTACAGTCAGTATCTCTGATAAAGGCCTCATTTCTAAAATATACAGAGAACTGAGTCAAATTTATAAGAATACAAGTCATTCCCCAATTGGTAAATGGTCAAAAGATATGAACAGGTAGTTTTCAGAGGAAGAAATTAAAGCTATCTGTAGTCATACAAAAATGTTCTAAATTAAAATTGATTAGAGAAAGGCAAATCAAAACAACTCTGAACTATCTCATCACAGATTGGCCAACATGACAAAACAGGAAAACTTTAAAGGTGGAGAAGATGTGGGAAAATTGGAGCATTATTGCATTGTTGGTGGAGTTGTGAACTGAACCTACCATTCTGGAGGGCAATTTGGAACTATGCCCAAGGGGCTATAAAATATTTTTGACCCCATACCCTCTGACCCAGAAATACCATGACTAGGTCTATATCCTAAAGAAATCATAAAAATGAGAAAAAGCATCCAAATGTACAAAAATATTTATAGCAACTCTTTTTTGGGGGGCAAAGAATTAGAAATTGAGGGGATATCCATCCACTGGGGCATTGCTGAATGAGTTGTGATATATGAATGTAATGGAATACTATTGTGTCATAAGAAATAATGAGCAGGCTGACTTTAGAAAAAATTGGGAAGACTTATATGCCCTGAAGCTGAGTGATGTGATCTGAACTAGGGGAACACTGTATGTAGCAACAGCCACATTATATGATGACTGACTTTGATAGACTTAGCTCTTCTCAGCAATGCAAGGATCTAAAAAACCTCCAAAAGACTCATGACAGAAACACAGAAAAACCTTAGGAGTCTGAATGCAGATGGAAGTACACTCTTTGCTCTCCTTTTCTTTTGTTATTTTGTTTTGTTTCTTCTTTCTTGTGGTTCCTCTCATTAGTTCTAATTCTTCTTTACTTCATGATTAATGTGAAAATATGTTTAATAAGAATGGATAAGTAGAGCCTATATTAGACTGTATGTCATTTTGGGGTCAGAAAAGGAGAGAGAGGGGGAGGAAATTTACAAATCAAAATCTTATGGAAGTGAACGTTGAAAACTAAAAATAATTTTAAAAAAGAGGAAAAGAGAAATTTGGTAGGAATCTTCCTTTACTTATTTTTTTCAAATAGTTTTTTATAGTATTTGAAATAACTTTTCATTAAAAATTTGATAGAATTCACTTGTGAACACAAGTTCACTGGCCCTGGTGATTTTTTTTTTAAGGAAGTTCATTGATGGCTTGTTCAATATCTTTTTTTCTAAGGTTGGGTTACTTAAGTGTTGTATTTCTTCTTTTTAATGTGAGAAATTTATATCTTTTGTAAATATTCATACATTTCACTCATATTGTCAGATTCATTGTCGCATAATTGGGCAAAATATTTCCAAATAATTGTTTATTGTTTTTCTGTATGGGTGGTAAATTCACCTCTTTCAATTTGATTTCTTCTTTCTTTTTGTTTTAATTAAATTAACCAAGGATTTATCCATACATTTTTGTTTTTGGGTTTTTTTTCCAATAAAGCAGCTTTTATTTTTGTCCATTACTTCAATGTTTGGTGTTTTATTGGAGAATTTTAATTTGCTCTTTTTCTCAGTTTTAATGCAGTTGTTGTTGTTGTTGTTGCTGCTGTTGTTACATGCTCAGTTCATTGAACTGCTCTTTCACTTTCTGAGTGATTTAAGCATTTAGGGATATAAATTTAACCTTATGTTTTATTTAACATCATGTTTTGGCTGCATCTCATAGGTTTTGGCATATTGGCATTATTACTATCTATTTCCTCCTGTTAATGATTTTTCTCCCTTAAAAATTTGAATATTATACCATTTCATGTGTACATGTTTAGTATAGACATTACTTTATTGTCTATAGTATCTTTTAGCAAAATGTAGTTTCTTTCCTTCTTTATGTGATTTATTTTTGCTTTTACCTTGTCTGAGATCATGATTGCTACCTCTGCTTTTTTTTTCTTCCGCTGAAGCATAATGGATTTTGTTCCTGCTCCTTACTTTTATTCTATGTGTGTTTGTGTGCTTCAAATGTGTTTCTTGTAAAGAACATGTTGTAAAATTCTGGTTTTTAATCCACTCTACTATCTGCTTCCTTTTTATGGATGAGTTCATCCCATTCATATTCACATTTATGAATACCAGTCCTTCCATTTTATTTTTCCATTTATAATTCTCTCTCTTTCTCCTTTCACACTGTTCTTCCTAACCTGTGTTTTACTTCCAACCACCACCTACCCCAATTTGCTTTCCCTTCTATCTGTTCACCCACTCTCTTATCCCCCTCTTCTCCTACTTTCCTTCATGGTGAGAGAGATTTCTATATTCAAATATATTATATTTTATTCTCTTTGAGACAATTTCAATGATAGTAATGTTCAAGGTATCCATCTCCTCCCATTGCTCCCTCTGTTGTAATAGGTCTTGTGTACCTCTTCTTGTAAGATAGTTTACTCCATTCTACTTCTCCCTTCCTTCTTCTCCCAGTACAATCTTCTTTCTCATCCCTTAACTTTTTTTTTCCAGGTCAGCTCTTTTACCAATGAGGTATTTTATGTTTTCATCTATTTTTTCATTCTTTTATTTCTGTTTGACTGATTATCTCTCTCTCTCATACAGTTATTGGCTTCCATTTGCCCAATTCTGATTTTTAACAAAGTGTTTTCTTCTATTAGATTTTGTACCTCCTTTCCCATTTGACCCATTTTATTTTTTAAAAGAATTCTTCTCTTCAGTGAGTTTTTGTTCTGTTTCCTTTTGGCCAATTCTGCTTCTTCAGGAGTTGTTTTCTTCTGTGTAATTTTTTTTCCATTTGGCCAATTGTATTTTTTAAGGACTTGCTTTCAACAGTTAATTTTTGTCCTTCCCTTTCTAAGCTATTGACTCTCTCTTGCATACCTCTCATTTCTCTTCCCAATTTTTCTTCTACCTCTCTTATTTGACTTTTAAAATCCTTCTTGAGCTCTTCCAAGAAGGCTTTTTGGACTTCATATTCCCTTTTGAGGTTCCAGATGGGACTTTGTTGACAATGTTGTCCTCTTCAGAATTTCTGCCTTGATCTTCACTGTCCCCATAGTAAGAATCTATGGTACATTTCTTTTTGCTCATGGCATTTGCTTATTTCCTGGCCTTTAAAAAAATTGAGCTCTCCTGCTGGGGAGCAGGGGTCACTGAACCAAGCTTCTTGTTCTAGGAGCCCAGGGCCTGGTCACTGGATTTGTGTGCTGGGGCCTCAACTGCTGGCCATTGGAGGCTGTAGGGTTCAGGCAGGTTACCTGGTGTTGGGCTAGAATCAGCAACACTGGAACTCTAGGAATAAGATTGGGTAGTCTGGTCCCTGGATATTGCCTGCTTACCCCAGCCTTTCCTTTCCTTCCTTTCACTTTCTTTGGCTCTTTTCAGATGGATGTTTCACTGCTGCAGGATGTTTCTCTGCCTGGGGCTTTCCCCCTTGGAGCACTTCCCAGAGTTTTGCGAGGCACTGGGAGACTTGACTGCTATAGAACACCAAGGCACATGGTGATTTTCCTATCTGGTTTCCACTGGTTCCCCTGCCCATACTGAAGCACTCGGGAGTTGGTGTTTGGTTGCTCCATCACCTGGGGTTTAGGTGTTATGCTGAGGTGGGACTTTCTACTAGCTTGCTGGGATGACTCCCATTCTATACTGCTCCCCTTCCCCCAGGGCAAAAGGAGCCTTTCCCATCAATCCCTCAAGCTACCTGGGCTAAGCTACTGGACTGCTGCACCCCATCTTTCTGCTGGTTCACTTGTTTCAGGTTTTTCCTGGGGTGATATTTTCTGGGCTTTCAGAGGTTAAGAAGGGACAGTAAGAGCAACTTACTTCTTACTCCACCATCTTGGCTCCCAGAAGTGGAACTTAAGTGATCATTTTCTTTTTTTTAACTTTGGTATCTCCTTTTCCCTTTGGCCAATTTTACTTTTTAAAGAGTTCTTTTCTTCTGTGAATTTTTGTATCTCCTTTTCCATTTGGCAAATTCTACTTTTTAAGGAGTTGCTTTTATCAGTAAATTTTTGTACATCTTCCCCAACATGTACAAATACCATTTCTTGCACTTCCTTTAAAGGTGTTGACTTTTTTATGATTCTCTTGTATCTCTCTCATTTATTTTCTCAATTTTCTTTTTACCTAGCTTATTTTTTTTAATATGGTTTGTGCTCTTCTGAGAGTTCTTTTTGGCCCTGAGATCAATTTACATTTCTTTGAGGCTTTGCCTATAGACATTGTTGTTATTTTCTGAATCTGTGTTTTGATCTTCCTTTTCACTATAGTAACTTAACTCTGGTCACATTCATTTTTTTCCCCTCATTTTCCATCTTTTTTTTTTTTTTACTCTTACAGTTTGACTTTGGTCCTGGGGTGCAAGGGATACTGTCCCAAGCTTCTTGTCCTGAGGGCCTGGGGTCTGGCCTCCAACCTGTCATTTTAAGGTCTCAAGGCCTTTTTGCTGGCCTTCTGTGTTGCTGTTCTGCTGGTCCAGGATTTTAGGGACTCATGGCTGACCTGAGCCTGACCTGCGTACCTGTTCCTGACTTGCTTGACTGCTTCTTACATCAGATTGCACTGTCCTTTCACCCTAATGAGACAGCCTTTTTCTGCCATACTTCCAATTTGCCTTGGGATGAAAAATTGTTCCCCTCCATCTTTTTGTTGGTTCTGTTACTCTAAAATTCATTTTGAGGCAAAATTTTACAGTTGCTTGTGGGTGGAGTTTAAAGAGTTCAGGTGAGTTTCTGTCTTATTCCATCATTTGGGTCCACCCTTTCCACTCTAGAAAATATTTTCATAAAACACTTAAAATGACTTGAATGTTTTGTCACTTGGACAGGGAAGTTTTATTTACCCAAAATTTATACTAATTCAGAGTATCTCCTTGATAATACTCAATAAAAGGGTATTTTATTAGGATTTAGAAGCCTTGTTTTAACTTTAGTTCTGCTAATTCCCACTTGTGTGGCTTTTGGTGTCAATTTTCTCATCTGTAAAAGGACCAGGATGAGCAGGTTGAATAGAGCTAAATTATCTCTAAAGTTAAACAAAACAAACAAAGAAAAAAATGCAGGCTTATTTTGTACCAGGAACTATTTTAATCACTAGGAATAAAAAAAAGAGGCAAAAATACTGTTCCTCCTCTAAAGAGTTTACAGTTTTAATGGGAGAGACAGCATGAAAACAACTATTACATAGATGATATATGCAATGTAAATGTGTATACATGCATATAATTTTAGAGGAAAGGCACTAACGAGGGTGAAGGGAAGGGAGTTGAAGTAGGTAGTATTTTAACTGCATCTTGAATGTAGTCAGGGAAGCAAAGAGGTGTAGATGAGGATGAAGTGTATTCCAGGCATGAGAAGATAGTGATTGAAAAGGTATATAGTCAAGGTGATCATGTATCCCTGAAACTTCAAGAAGACCAGTGTTTAAAAGTCTTGGAACATATGAATGGGAGTAAAGTGTGAAAAGAGGCATCTAAATGGTACCAAAATCTGGGGCTAGAGGAGTCAGTAACTCCTACTTTTGGTTTTCCTCTTAAACACCAACCTTAGCAGAATATGCCATCTATAGGTTACACTGCAGGTTACCTCCCTTCCACTTTCTTTGTTTTATAGATGCTAGATATATTCTTCTAAAATTAGTATGAAAAACTGATGATCTACTTGATCTGTATCAGCAATTACAACTATCATTGTCTGAGATTTAAACCCTACATTGTTTTTGGTGTTCAGTTGTGTCTGACCCTTTGTGATCCCATTTGGTATTTTCTTGGCAAATTACTGGATTCTCCAGATCATTTTTACAGATAAAAGAACTAGGGCAAACAGACTTACGTGTCTTGCCCAGGATCACATAGCTAGTATGTATCCTAGGCCAGATTTGAACTCACGAAAGTGAGTCTTCCTGACTCTATACCTGGCACTGTGCCACCTAGCTGACTGAAAACTCACATACAGTTAGTAAATTATAAATGTGTGGATTTGACTTCAGTTTAAATGAGTAATGAATCATATAGCAATTATGACCATTCACTGTTCACTGAAATGAATATTTTACATTGAATATTTTACATACATATTTTACCATATAAAAATATCTCATTCTGTATCAGTATGTTTTATGTTATATTTCAGAAATGTAAATAGGATTTCTCTGTACATTGTGATTGACATAAATTTCAATATAAATTATAGAATAAGATATACTATTAAAGTGGGTATCATAGCCATAGTAAGAAGTCACTAGCAAGTTTATTCTAGCATGCTGTGTGAAGTCCAATTTATCTACTGTATAACAGGAAAGGCCAGAACATGTACAAAATTGTTCAGTTGTCCAGTAAAAACTTTAGTTGGTCTCAAACTATTGTCAGTTGTGTGCTAGGCATCATTGGGTAAGAATTATGATTGTTTTAAGCCTTTTTTCCCAAGTGTTTTATACTTCAGTATATTTTTTAAATTCTCAGTGTGCCTCATAAGTATGTTAAACCCCAAAATAGTTTTTTTAATTACTATTATATATTTAGGAAGCAAAATTTTAAATCTCAGAGACAAAATGCAAGCTTTCTCTTTTGGTTGCAAAACTGTTGAATGGAACAAACCTTGGATCTTTCACCTGCAGTGCATCTCTTATTAGATTAATGAATATTTAAAAGTATTGATAATTATTTATTAAAAAGCTTTTTCAAACCCCTTGAATATCTGGACTCATGGATTTCACCATATGTCATTTATGGTTCTAGTGCTTTATAAAGAACAATAATAAAAATGAACACTAACCAGATTTCTATTTTTGCTTAAACAATAAAATTGTCTTCCCTATATTCTAATATAATTACACTAAATGATGTGCAGATATATTACTTGTTTTAAACCTCAAAACTGCTAGAAACTTTGAACGAAAATGATTCAGATCACTGAGGTTGTGGTGATATTTGGCATGCCAAGATAGGAGACTAACAAGATCATTAGATAATGAGTCAATAAAGTCAAGGGATCTAAAGAGGTTATTGGGTCCTAAACTCTCATTTTACACGTTATGTAACTCAGGCTGAAAGTGATTAAATGACTGGCCCAAGTTTACAAAGCGAATAGTCATCCAAGGTGATTAGATGTGAACTGAAGTCCTTTGACCCCAAAATGATGGTTCTTTCACCCTGTGTCACAAAGTAACCTTTCAATGCTTTGATTCTCTTTTAATAACTGAAGTAAGTCATCTCATTTTTCATCTTATTGTATTGAAAAAAAAGTTTAAAAAGCTTAACTTTTGGCTTATAGCCTGAAAATATGGAATCTTCAAGAAGAAGCACCAAAAGAAGTTTAAAACATGAAAATTATCTTGAGAAGGATTAAGTATGTACAGTTTTCTTAGCAAATGTGAAGAGATTTAAAAGTAATTAATCTTTAGTCAAATTACAGTTAAGAGTACCAAAGACTATTGTTTACGTAATAATGGAACAAAACAGATAAAAAAAATACATTAAAAACTTTCCATCTCATAGGAAAGAGCTGATTCCAGGAAAACAAAATATAATGAACTGGTCATTTTTTTTTTGATCTTGGAAAAAATTCTTACCGCCATTACACATTGAATTCACTTGGTGAAAATATTTTGTAAAGGCAATAGATTGAAATGGTGCAGGATTTTTATGTAGGGAATAGGAGATGACTAGCAAAGTGATCCGGAAGAAAGAGTTTAAACTTTTTAATTCTCCATTTCTTGATTTCTATTTTTTTTGTTTGTTTGTTTTCATGTTTTGGCTAGGCATTTGAAGTTAAGTGACTTGCCCAGGGTCACACAGCTAGTGAGTGTTATGTGTCTGAGGCTGGATTTGAACTCAGGTACTCCTGACTCCAGGGCCGGTGCTCTATCCACTGCCCCACCTAGATGCCCCCATTTCTTGATTTCTTAATCAAACAAACAAAAATAACCTTTTTTTCCATTTCAAAGATTTATCTGTGAAAAAAGCTTGGAAAAATACTCTTAATAAAGAGCTACAAAAATATCAGGAATTAATAACAATAATGATAATCATGGCCTTCAAGCAACCTCTGCATTATCTTTCATCCATATAGGCAAGCCATACCTAGAAATCATTCATTCATTTGATTAAAAAGCACTATGCTATATAGTGTCCTCATTTAGCCATTTGTTGGGGGTGGGGGAGTGAAACAAAGAAAATGAAACACATCTGTACCACAAGGAATTTACAGTCTACTGAAGGAGATAAAGCACATACACAAATAATTGTGATGCAACATAGAATATGATAAATATATGATATATGAATTAGGTGCAGTGAAGATTCATTGGAAAAAGAGATCACTTATGGCTGAGGTATATGGATGTGGATCTTTTGGTAAGGGCATTGCTGGAAGCCTTTTCCATGTATTTAAACTTCCAGTCAGAGGATAGATATCTTTAGTTTGTTCATTCTCTTATTCTCTCCTGAAATATGAAATTAATAATAATAATTCATTATATATGTTAAATTTTCCTACCCTATGAGATACGTAGTTGGGGTACCATTGTTTCTATTCACAAATGATGAAACTGAGACTGAGAGGATTAATGACTTCTTTTTTATTCTACATGTAGTAAGCATCTAAGGCGGGATTTTATCTTTTCCTAGTCTAACATTCCATCAATTATTTTGTGTGATCATTAAATATCTAATATTAATATTAAAATGCTACATATGTCCTCAATTTTTTAGAGTACTTGTAATTTCTCCTTTGCTCCATCACACTTATCTGTGTATAAGGTATTTTCCCTACAGCAGACTCTAAGCTCCTTGAAGAGATGGAGCATATTAAAAAAAAAAGTCATATTCCCCAGTATGCAACAGCACTTTATACAGAATAGGCACTTAATTTTTAACATTAAATTGAAGGCATAGATTTCCAGTATATTATTTGATTGAGGTCTAACAGCCTTGCCATTGCCTGTAATTAAACTCCAAATAAAATGTTCATCTTCCATCTAGTTTGGAGCTTTTGTTGTTTAGGTGGTGGTTATTGTTTGTTTTTGTTTGCGTCTGTTTTTAAATGAAAGCTTTTCCAAACAGATTTTTTTTGTTAATTTTTTTATTTGTTTTTAACAACTGACACTTTAAAGCATGAGTTTTTAACCTAAAGTCATTGGAGAAATTTGAGAGGATCTATAAAGTTGGATGAGAAAAATAATACATCATTATTTTCACTAATTTGTTACTGAAATGTAGCATTTCTTCAATTGTAAATGTAGACAACATACATAATTATGAGAAAGGGTCAATAGGTCTCATTATCAAAGTGACTCTATAACACACATGTGTCACGAACACACATACACACAAGTTTAAGAAAACTCCTGTGTTAAAAAAACATGTGATTTTCAGAATTAAAAAAAAATACTCTAGAATTTTTACATAGTCTTTAGGTAAATTAGGTATATATATTCCTAAAACCATTCACACTGTTAAGTCCCCAAAGTGAAAGCTATGTACTGCACCCCTTCTGGCTTCTAGGGATAATTTTTCTTAGAAAATTGTGGAATCTTTATGATGCTGTTTGATAGAGCCTCCATCCTAGTGTGATGTCCCCCCAATATCAATTGCCTGTTGTAACTCTATACCCAGTTTCTTTGAAGTAATATTAATTATCTTTTAGAAAAAAAATATACCAAGTAGATATGACAACAGAAGTTACAAAGCATTTCCATCCTACATCTGAAACACTATTTCCCATATCATCCTGTAACCTGGATCCAGTGGGATCACACTTAAAGCAGTTTCTACAAAGTATTTTCTCACCAAGTTCATGCCAGAATGCAGCGTAGACTTTGGATGAGTTTCTGCCTTTGATTAACTCCTATTTTGGGTTCAGCAGATGCCTCAGATCTTTGCTCTTTACTAGGTGGGGCTATCCTAAAAATCTGACATGGAGATTAGCTTTAGGAACTCTAGTGGCTTGCTCACCTCCCTTTTCAGTGGTCACAAAGTAGTAATCTAACATAATGCATACACTCTGACTTGTGAGCAGGAAAAAATAATTTGAAAGAAGATAGGCCTGTCTTCTCATGCTCCCAACCATGTAAAAAAGGGAGGCAGCATTATCAGATTCATGCCCTTAGTAAGCATTCTTATAAGGACTAGACTTTAATTGGCTAATTCCAGTCCCCTGTTAGATATATTTCACCAAAGTCACAGGTAAAGCATTTGAGCAAACCTATTTTTTTAATGCACGAGTCTTGAGAAAACTTTGTCAAAGACTGTTTCTAGCATTTGCTTAATGCAATAAAGAATTGTAAATGCACTTCATCAGCAAATGTTGCTAAATCAGAAAGATTTTTGTTGTAAAATGCTCTCAATAGGCCTCTAATACTCACAGTAGCAGTTTTTCATAGCAGAGTATTATTTCTCTTTTTTATTATTCTATAAAGATCCCCATAAAGGAAATATATGCTGATGTTGAGAATGGCTTACAAAAATCCTTTTCTCATACACACATATACACACATACCTATATAAACATACATTTACACACACACATACACACATTTACATAAGAATGTATGGAAGAGATAATTGTTCTTTTTTCTTTGCTAATCTCTTACAATGTTTGAAAACATACCTTCAGGTATCAAATTGCTTGATGTCTGTTGTCTTCTCCCCTACCTCACCCCACCAAGGACATGCCAAAAATATTGGCTGATTTCATACTGTAATACACAGGCTTATCCTCAAATAACATAAAGAAAAAATACTTCATTGATGCTAGCAACAGTTTGAAGGTCATAATAATTTCTCAAGGTCAATTTATCAAACTACAGTTCAGTGCTTTTGCTATATGCTGGGATGAGCTTGGTGTTTCGTGGCAGCCTCTTTCAATCTTGAGATAACTTGTGAATAATAAAAAAAAATACTTCACAAATACTTCTAAGCTCCACTTTCCTAATCCAAAGGTGTGATAGGATGCAACCAACCATGATGATTCAACTTGGAACAAGTTATTATCAGATAGAAAGCCTGATGGTTGACTGAAAGGTGCTTGGGACTTTAAAGCCTACAAATGTTCAGTGAAATACAATATGCTCCATTCTATTTGTCTGTTTTCCTAAAATATCTTTTTTATGTTGAGCAATTCAAAACTTTGTGTTAAAGATAGCTGAACAAATTAGGAAAACAAGAGAGCAAATCTAACCCCATTTTATATAATCTCTGAACGATTATTTATGTATTAGGCAGTAGATGTGTTGGAAATAACCTCTGGTGCCCAAATAGGCACAGTAAGTTAGTCAAACTTGGGATGAGTGAAGCAGTCAAACCTTTAATACACTTGCTGCAGGAAGCAGGTGTGGAACTCAAGATGAGTACACACACCCTACAGAAGCCAGAGTGAACCTTATATCCCTATTTCCAGCCACAAGTCCATCCTAGCTGACTTTCATAGGTAGAAATCAGCACAGGTCACAGACTTCCTGAAATGCCCATCACATGTTCTCCTTGGTAAGTTTCAAGCATGTGCACTCTAAGTGAAGTTTAACCTTTGTCCTTCTTCCAGCCTCTTTAATCAAACAACCAGTTTCATCCAATTTTAGCTGGTTCTTGAAGCTCCAGACTCAAAGTTACTTTTTCTCTCAATTTCCTTATATGGAAATATAATAGTTTCTTACTTCTCACAGATGGTTCAGTGCCAGGCCTGGAAGCAGGAAGATTCATTGTTCCCAGTTCAAATCCAGCCTCAGGCACTTACTGTCTATGTAACCCAGGGCAAGTCATTTATCCCTGTTTGTTTCAGTTTCTTCATCTGTAAAATAAGGTAGAGAAGAAAATGGCAAACTATTCCAGTATCTTTGCCAAGTAAACCCCAAATTGGATCACAAACAGTGAGACAGGATGAAAAAACAACTGAACAACAACAAAAAAAAGATTTTATCCTCCTCTTTCCAATAAATATTGTCCATAGAACTCACTGGCAGTGTCGTGGTTTGGAGTACTGGGAACCCCAAAATGTTCCGCCTCAAAAGAATTCAACCTCTGAAGTCTTCTTTCAGTCAAAGTGTAACACTAGTATGGCAGGCATATTCCTAGTAAATCTGGAAAATGATGGAGGTGAGAATGATACTTTTATATGAAAAAAGACAGTGAGAGGATCTAGATAGGATTAAGGAGTGGCAAATAGCCTGGTGTGGGCCAGGTGCAGATAATGAAAGGAATTAAGTGGTAGTAGAGCCACAGAGAAAGGACAGTTAAAAGGATTATTAAGTATCTAGGTAGGCTAATGATGGTCAGATACCTCAGGTGAAATACCAGTGTGGGAAAGTTCAGGAACTGGGTTGCTTTCAAAGACATGGTCTTTTCCTTTCAAGGGGCCAGGTCCAATCACCCCACCAGCAGGACATAGCCCCACCAGAAGTTGACCACTTAATGTTTCTCCCCCATAGAATCTTACTGTGATTTTTGAGTAATATAGCCTAGCCAAGGAATGGGATCACAATTGTAGATTGGAGGGAAAAAAGATTAGCAGTTAACTTGGTATTAAAGCTGATGTCCTTTATTTGAATTTTAAAAGACATGTTGATTCTCTTGTTTTTCTTTCCAGACCTTTCTCTTCCCTCCCTACCCCCACCACTTCAAGTGACTTGATCACTTACATGAAAAGAACTTGGTGGCTTGCAGAAAGCCCAGATCTTTATGGCAATCTCTGAGTTCAAAAGGCATCTGTATTATGAAAGAGCTATACAGAATAAATTTGATGACCATTCTGACATTGCAAAGCAATATTGACATGCAAATGAGCAAATCAAGCTCACCATTCTGTTATAGCAATTTCTATTATATTTGATATTACTTTTTAAAGCAGGTCATTGAGGAAGTCATGTGTCCACATTTAAGACTTAATCTCCAAGACTATGGAAAGATAAAATACTATATAAGGGTGAAGTAATAATAATTAAGAAAATAATTATTAAATAATAATAATAAATTAATAATAATTAAGAATTAGGAATAATTAAGAATTTTTCTTGCTATGTTGTGCTGATGGAGTATTGATCTTCCTTTGAAATTTAGTGCTCAGATTAACAGTCAGATCAAGGCTGTTAAGTCATAAAATAAGAAAAAAAAATGACCCTTTAATAAGGAAATGGTCTATATATGATTACCTTTAGGAAATTACTGGCATGTATTTGAGAGAAAGAAATAATGAAAGCAGTTCACTGCAGACTTGACCCTCTTTGACTCTCGTATTTTATGGTAGAAGCATAAAGCTTACGTTAAAGTTTAGTTTTTAAGTTTTTAGAATTTGATTGACATAATGCTTTGAAAGAAAAATAAACAAATACCTCTAAAAAAAACCCATTGCTAAATCAGTAATAAATCTGAGGTCTCAATTTGGCATTGATTATAAACCCTTGTTTGATTTGTCTTTTCTGTAATATTTATGTAATATGAGTAGAGGGGAGGAGATTTGTCAATGAATGCCTAGTCATCTGCCTATTTAACCTCCTGAAAAACTTTAGTGTACCTACTTCTAGAAACGCATGATGTATAATGGAGATATTGCCTTCCAATTCAGTACATACAGACATTCTGTGACTTCTTTTTGCTTCCTGCCTTCATAGTAATAAAAAAAAAAAAACTTTTAAATTGGGTACTGCACAGGGTGTGAGGGTACATTCAAAATTCTACAAAAGAGGAATTGCACCTCTCTATGTTTCTTTGATGGCATTTATGAGAAGAGGAAGAAATACTATAAGCTTCTAGGTGGGTGAGAACCTCTTCTACTTAGTTGCCATGTGACCTTATCCACAGAACACTTTTTTATCTTCTGCTTATTTTCTGCCCTTTACTTTTTTCTTTTGTTTCATTTTACTTATTTTATATGCACTTAATATCAATCCCTTCCACTTCTCCCTCCTAATTGAAAAATAAGAAAAATTAATGTAGAGCCCTTATAATGATATGTATAACACAGTAAAAAAATTACATTAGACATGTCAAAATTTATATCTCATTCTGTGTTTTAAGTCCATCATCTGTCTGACTGAAGGTGGGTAGTGAGTTTCATCTTTAATCATTTGGCATCATGATTCATAACTGCATTGATCAGAGGTCAAAAATCTTTCACAGTTACTTTTCCATACTTCTCCACATCCTGGTAAAATAATATTTTATCACATTCATATAACATAAATTGTTTATCTTTTCCCCAATAGGTGGGAACTTTCTGCTTTGTTTATTCTTCAAGAATGATTTCCAATCTTTGAAATGTTGGAAGAAGCACCAAAAATTGGAGGACATAACCAAGACTTCCTTAGTCACAAGAACCAAACCTAATGAAAAACCTGTTGACTAAGGTCAGCAGTGGATCAACAAGGTAACCAAGAATCTGAGTTCGTCAAACAAGTTAGTGTCTTATCCATCAACTATCCTGTATCTAGAAATAAATTTGGTAATACTCTGTAATTATCACTTTAAGATTGAACCCACTTTTTTAGAGACTGAGGTAATTGAGGAAAGTATATCCTCACTTTTTCTATAGCACAATAATACCCCAGGAGAAAGTTTTGTAGCAACCTCTTTAAGTTAGTCAAGGACCAAGATGTAGAGAGAGGAATGTGCCTTGTTTCAAGTGGATGTTTTGGACTTCTGTTCTTGCTTTGTCTTTTCAATAAATATCCCTTTATAAAAGCTATGATATTGAGAAGATATCATTGGTCAAAATGATACTTTAGTGCTTATCACTGGATGGATAATATTGAAGAGATAGTAATTGATTGAATGATATTAGAGAAACAAACTGAGAAAAGGATTTGTGAGATGTAGTAGTAATAGAGGTAGTAGTGGTAGTAGTAGTAGTAGTTGTGGTAGTAGTAGTAGTAGTAGTAGTAGTAACCTCTTATCCCTTAGGTATATGCTAGGATTTGGTAAGGAACAGTTGACTTATTCTGGTTACCCAACCTGTTAATTCAAGTATGGATTGGAATAGTAAGCCCATCTATACACACACACATACACACACACACACACACACACACGTATATATGTATATGTATGCATGTGTTACTCTTAGTCCACAACTTAGTTTCTCCTTGTGTCTGGGTTGTAAAAATTAATAATGCAATTATTGTCAGAAAATAGTTTTTTCCCCTAAACATTTACATCCTGAAGCACAACTGAAATGTCTTCCTATTGCTAAGAAGGCTAAATATTAATATAACTGTAATACTATCAGATACATTTGCACAAATTTTATATTATTTTTATGATGGAGAGGAGAGATGAGATTTATATCTATCACTTCATGGATTTAAGGAATCCCAGTGTAAAAACTGCCTTTATCAATAGGGATCAGCACTTGTTCTATATCTTATAGTAGCACCTGTTGGAATGAGAGATAAAATGACTTACCCATGGTCTCACCACTAGAAATTCATTGAGGCAATACTTTCGCCCGTAGCTGCACCTGGCCAAAGTCAGTTTTATATTCATTATTCCATTCTGCCTCTGGTAAAGAATGTAATTTTCCTGAAATGTTGTTTTATTCTTTTCATTCTTCTATTTAAGAAACTGCAATCATTAATTTTTTATTTTTTACCAGATGGTAAGGCCTCAATGAACTTTGTTGAGTTGATTTAAGTTTTTCAAACTTCTCTGTCTGATTTTCATGACTTTCCATTATCTGTACTGCTCTAGTAATCTTTATTTATTTATCTTCCTTACTTTTAAGACTTTAACTAGTCTGGCTTATTCATTCGTTGTATTGGAATCTATAAGAAATATAAATATATCATATAAATATATAAGATATATATATATAAATATATTATATAAATATATAAATATATATAAATATAAATATATTATATAAATATATAAGAAATATAAAGGTAAATAGGAAATGTTTTCTTTACCCTGAAAGAGTTTAGACTCAAGTAGATATAATAAGATTTTTGTTGTTCAGTTGTTTCTGTTATGCCCAATTTTTCCTGAACCCATTTGGGGTTTTCTTGACAAAGGAAAGGATTGCTATTTCTTTCTCCATATTATTTTACAGATGAGGAAACAAACAAACAGGGTTAAGTGATTTCCCAGGGTCACATAGCTAGTGTCTGAGGCTAGATTTGAACTCGTCTTCCTGAATCCATACTCAGTGCACTCACTGTACAACTGCCATAAAAAAGAGTACTACAATAAAAACAAAATAAAAACTATTGTTACAATGATTGTATACACCTTATAGAACCATTATCTACATATTTCTGATTCACTATGTAGTATCTTTTGGGGGAAGGCCTGAAACTAATCCTGTGTGATTTGACCTTACAGTGAGAGATGATGGAGAGTCTGTTAATTGACTGAGAAGTCAGAAGAGAGCTGATCACTCAAAGGATCTAACAAAAATTCCATAGGCACTTAGTCTCTCTTTTCCTTTGTGGAAGGGATAGATATATGGACTGTCTCTAACTATGTCACTCCTATCCTCTCTGCATGCATGAGCCCATGGACACTTCTGCCTTTTTTTTTTATTTTCTGCTCTTAAAAATAGTATTTTATTCCCCCCAGTTACATTCAAAAACAATTTTGACATTCATTTTTAAAACTTTGAGCTCCAAATTTTCTCCTTCCTCCCTCTCCACCCTTCCCATATAGAAGGCAAGCGGTTCAATATAGGTTATATATGTACAGTCATGCAAAACATTTCCATATTAGTCATGTTGAGAAATATAACATAGACAAAAAAAAACTCAAGAAAATTAAAGAAAGTTTAAAAAGTATGCTTCAATCTGTATTCAGAAACTATCATTCTTTCTCTGGGGATGGCTAGCATTTTTATCATAAGTTCTTCTGAGTTGTCTTAGAAAATTGTATTGCTGAGAATAGCTAAGTCATTCACAGATGATTATCTTTCAATATTGCTGTTACTTTGTACACAGTACATGTCACTGGGCATCAGCTCACCCATTCTGTAGAGCAATTTAGAACTATGGTTAAATGGCTCTAAAAGTATACATACCCTTTGACCTGGCAATACCATGACTAGATCCATATCCCCAAAGAGTTAAAAAAAAAAAAAGGAAAGGAACCTATACGCACAAAAATATTTGTAGCAGCTCTTTTCTGGGGGCAAAGAATTGGAAATTGAAGGGATGCCTATCAACTGGGGAATGGTTGAACAAAAATTGTGGTATGTGATTATGATGGGGTATTATTGTGCTATAGAAATGATGAGCAGAATGCTCTCAGAAAAACCTCAAAAGACTTATGTGAGCTGAAGCAAAGTGACATGTACTCTATACAAAGTAACAGAAATATTGTATGATGGTTGAATCTACTCACAACTCCACCATCAGTGTATTAATGTCCCACTTTTCCTTCAAACCCTCCAACATTTGCCATTTTCCCTTTCTCTCCTATTAGCCAATCTAACGCATATGAGATGGTACATCAAAATCATTTTAATTTACATTTCTCTAATCAACAGTGAGTTAGAACATTTTTTTGCATGGCTACAGATAGCTTTGATTAATTCATTTAAAAACTGTTCATGTCTTTGATAGTATCATTTTTTTATTTTTATAAACATTTATCTTTATATTTTTATTTATTTTTATATTTACTCCTTCTAACTGTCCTGATAAAGAGAAAGTTCTTATGAGTAACAAATATCATCTTCCCATGTAGGAATGTAAACAGTTTAACCTTATTAAATCTCTTATGATTTCCCTTTCCATTTTTGTTTTGTGCTTCTCTTGAGTCTTGTATTTGAAAATCATATTTTCTATTCAGCTTTGGTCTTATCATCAGGAATGTTTGAAAAGTTTCTGTTTCAGGGCGGAGCCAAGACAGCAGAGTAAAAGCAGTGGCTTGCTTGAGCTCTCCCCCAAACCCCTCCAAATACCTGTAAAAAATGACTCTAAACAAATTCTAAAGCAGCAGAACCTACAAAAAGACAGAGTGAAACAAATTTCCAGCCTAAGACAACAAGGGTGGTTGATTGGAAAGGTCTATCATGCCAGGCTGGGAGAGGAGCACAGTTTAGCATGGGCATGTTGGCCTCAACAAACCTGGAGCAGGCCTCAGAGGAATGAATCACAGACAGCTGTGGTGGTTTCCAGACTTCTCAACCCATCAAGTCCAAAGCCAATTTAGCCAATTAGCAGGAAAAGTCTGTGTCTGCAGTGGTGCGAGAGAAGCAGGTGAGGTCCCAGCCTTAGTCCCTGAATGCAGCACCAGGGTAGCAGCTGCCTCCTGAGCTTCAGGCCCACAGACTGAGGGATAATTGATCAGAGCGGGGATTGCAGAGATCTCTTTGCTGGTGCAGGATTCTCTTACTTTGCCCATGCTTGGATCTGGGTCGCAGTACTGGGTGGCAATCCTGGGTAAAGGAGGAGAGCTGGCATGGTGGAGCTTGTAGTGGTGGTGGAGAGGAAATCCTCCTCCCAGGTCCAAGGCAGAAAAGAGTGCTTGTGGGCACTCATAAACCAGAGCACAAGCCAGGAGAGGAGTAAACACCTTGTCCCTTATCATACCACCTTGGAAGAACTGAAAATTTACAGGTCCCTAGAAGTATCTCTGAAAACACCTGCACAAAACCTCTGAAGCTTGGGACAGTACATTCTCCACACTGGAAGCAGACTTCTACCTAAATAAAGAGTTTATAACTCAAGTAATTGGCTGGGTTTATGAGCAAGAAGTGCAAAAAAGAGTCAGACCATAGAATCTTACTTTGGTGACAAAGAAGATCAAAACATATAACCAGAAGAAGACAATGAAGTCAAAGCTCCTACATACAAAGCCTTTAAGAAAAATATGAATTGGTCCCAGGCCATGGAAAAGCTCAAAAAGAATTTTGAGAAGCAAGTAAAAAAAGTAGAGGAAAAACTAAGAGTGATGCAAGAAAATCATGAAAAACAAGTCAACAGCTTGCTAAAGGAGACTCAAAAAAACACTGAAGAAAATAACACCTTAAAAAATAGCCTAACCCAAATGGCAAAAGAGGTCCAAAAAAGCCAATGAGGAGAAGAATGCCCTAAAAAGCAAAATTGGTCAAATGGAAAAGGAAGTCCAAAAGATTACTGAAGAAAATACTTCTTTAAAAATTGGAATAGAGCAATTGGAAGCTAGTGACTTTATGAGAAATCAAGACACTGTAAAACAAATTCAAAAGAATGAAAAATTAGAAAACAATGTCAAATATCTCATTGAAAAAACAACTGACCTGGAAAATAGATCCAGGAGAGAGGATTTAAAAATTATTGGACTCTCTGAAAGCCATGATAAAAAAGAGATCCTAGACATCATCTTTCAAGAAATTATCAAGGAAAACTGCCCTGATATTTTAGAACCAGAGGGCAAAATAGAAATGGAAAGAATCCACTGATCACCTCCTGAAAGAGATCCCCAAAGGAAAACTCCTAGGAATATTGTAGCCAAATTCCAAAGTTCCCAGGTCAAAGAGAAAATATTACAAGCAGCCAGAAAGAACCAATTCAAGTATTGTGGAAACACAATCAGGATAGCACAAGATTTTGCAGCTTCTACATTAAGGGACCACAGGGCTTGGAATATAATATTCTGGAGAGCAAAGGAGATTGGATTACAACCAAGAATCACCTATCCAGTCAAACTGAGTATAGTCCTTCAGGGGAAAATATGGATATTCAATGAAATAGGGGACTTTCAAGCATTCTTGATGAAAAGACCAGAGCTGAATATAAAATTTGACTTTCAGATAAAAGACTCAAGAGAAACATGAAGAGGTAAACAAGAAAGAAATCATAAGAGACTTATTAAGGTCAAACTGTTTCCATTCTGCATGGAAAGATGATATTTGTAAATCATGAGTCCTTTGTCAGTATTAGAGTAGTCAGAGGGAAAAATTATATGTATGTATATAGATAGATAGATAAATAGAGGGCATAGAGTGAGTTAAAGATGAAGGATGATATCTGGAGAATAAAATTAAGAGGTGAGAGAGGATTATATGGAGAGGATAAAGGGAGAGGTAGAATGGGGTAAATTATCTCACATAAAACAGACAAGAAAAGGTTTTTACAGTGGAGGGGAAATGGGGGAAGGTGAGAGGTGAGAATGAATCTTTTTCTCATCAGATTTGGCTTAAGGAGAGAATAACATACACACTCAATTGGGTACAGAAATCTATCTTACCCTATAGGGAAAATGGGGGGGGGGAGGGCACAAGAGAGCAGGAGGATCATAGAGGGGAGAGCAGATTGGAGGAGGGGGGAATCAGAAGCAAACATTTCAAAGGAGGGACAGGATCAAAAGAGAGAATAGATAAATCGGGGGCAGGTTAGGATTAAGGGAAATATGCTTAGTTTTCACTGCATGACTGCTATGGAAGTGTTTTGCATGACTACACATGTATAAACTATATTGAGTGGCTTGCCTCCTCAATGATAGTGGTGGGGAGGAAGGAAGGGAGAAAAGTTGGAACCCAAAGTTTTAAAAATACAAAGTAAAATCTGATAATTGTCATAGGAAAGAAGAGACAATACATTCACACATCTCTATTCCTTAACTATTGCTACCCTTCACAGTACTTTCAGTAACATTTTTACTTATTTACTGCCTGTTCTTCAAAGTCCATATCAAGCTCTACCTTCTCTAAGAAGCCTTTGCTATAAATGCCAGGTTATATCAATTTATCTACATTTAAATGTTTTCTGTGCTAAACAGATGTTCAATTTAATCATCACTATGTATGGACCTATGATCTTAACACCTATGCTATATAATTTAAGTTTGTTAGTTCAAAAACTATTGGTGCAAATTGTGTTGACTAAAAGCTCTTGCTAAGAAATTTGAGTTTACTATGAAAATTTCAGGAAACCAGTGGATTATGTATAATATATGAATTATCAAAAAAAGATCCATCATCTTCTAAGTATTGACTTTAATAATCTAGTAAGCTATTATTATTATTATTATTATTATTATTATTATTATAAATCCAGGAAGTAAAGAGACAGCTTTAGCTTAATATTTTAAATGAACACTATTCATATTAATTTACTTTATTAAATATGAATCATGAGTGTCTTTTAGAGACATCAAGGGTCATGTTAGGTGTGGGCCTAACACTATTACTTCAAGTTCAATATTGAAACAAAATGAGGCACTAACAAATCTTTGACCAGTTAACAAAAGAGTGTATACCTTTCCTTAACACAGCAGTATATTCAGTAAGAACACAGCAGTGTTTTTCTTCTCTGTACAAGGCTCCCCTTGTTTCCATATGGAAATCTGTCTGGTCCAAAGGGTAGGGCATGTTGACTTGCCTTATTTTCAAAATTCTACTCAGTCAAAAGACTCTCAACTTCATGTGGATAGGAATTTTTATGCCCTTAAAAAGCTTTGTCAAAGGAGGTTAGAATAGATCAAATCACAGTGACAAATTTTTATTTCATTTTTGCCTTTAGGGAAAATTAATTTCTATTGAGGGAAAATAGAATATCCCTATTTTTACACACACCACCTCTGTGGTGGCAAGGTCCTAAGGATTTTCTAGAGGATTTTCTACATTTTAAATGCTTTCAGAGCCTTTACTGGATGATCCTCCTGACACAGACGTTGATAAGGGGAGGGGAAAAAATACTCCAGGCTCTTCCCTCCAATTCACTAAAAGGAAATAGAAGAAAGAAGAAAAAAAAATGTGGAGGAAACCAAAGTCAGAAACCCTAGGATTCTCCTCCCTCTTGGAAAGTCTTAGTGAGAGTTCTCAATGATCTTATCTATGTCATGAATGACATCATATTTTTAAAGTTCAGAGTGTTTATCTTAATGAAAGTTGGTGCTGAGAAGCTGATGCAATGCTAAGAATTTCAAGCACACAGAATAGATTCTCATGCTCCAACTCAGTCACAGATTCTTCTCCTGTTGTTAGGAGGTCTTGATGGATAGGAACAGCACCAAGAAGATCAGATGATGATACTTCTAGAATACTCAATAATTCTTTAACCTGTAGTAATGTGTCTAAGATATCATAAGTCTCTTGAATGCAACCAGTCTCAGGAATTAAGTTGATAAACTGCTTCTCCCAGTAAAACCACTAGTTGTTCACTGTACTGGCTTACCTATTAAAATCTCCCCTTCTCATGAATCATGTTGCATTTTTCCCCTTTTAAAGTTCTATATGGAAGGGCTGCCCCCATTCTTCCAAAGGGGCTAAGGTCTCTCCCTCACCCCCATCCAGGGACTCAGAATCATCACCAAGTCAGCTAGCGGAACCATCTTCCAGGTAATTATATATCAATTATAGTTATATAGCAATAGTTTCACTTCTACCCATACTATTAGAAAGTAAGGTGCTTACCAAAAGTACCAGCATTTGGTCACCCAAACCCATTTGGAGAAAGAGTTGTCTGAATGACCTCAGAAGTAAGGAAGCCTGTTAACTGAAGGGAACTACAGCTACTTCTCCATTTGTTTGGTACCCTCTAATGAGCCAAGGATGTTTAGGCCAATACAACTATACACTACAAAGAAAATAAGGAAGATTCAGGGAAGGTCAGCTGGAACTTTGTACCAAAACAATCCTTTCTCATCAGGTAAGTGTTCCTGGAGATTGAATCCCAGAAACCGTTGGATGGGATAAACCTTCTCCTTCCTATGATGGCATTGATTTCTCACAGACATGGCTTCTGGGAGATTGTGCATCTGACCTTGGAACCACTAGGTGGTACAGTAGATAAAACAATGGGTCTGGAGTCAGAAAAAGCAGAATTCAAATCTAACTTCAGCCACATTATCTGTGTGATCCTGGGCAAGTCACTTAATTTCTACCCGCATTAAAAAAAAAAACTGAAGGAAATAGCAAATCACTCCAGGATCTTTGCCCACAAAACCTCATGGACAGTATTAAAAATGCTAAAAAGACATGACAGTAGAAGATGAGACCATCTGAACTAGATTGTTTACCACAGTATGATATGGCCCTGTCATGCCATCAATATAGTCAGCTACAGAGAACTACATTGATTCCATTAAGACGTATCCTTAGAAGCCATTGCCCAGTGACCCATCAGGTTTTTTTTTTAATTTCGTCTACAACTATGCCAGCTCTTTAGTGGAGAAGGTCCACTCATCCCTTGTTCCAGGGATCTATGATAGAACAAACCTGGAATTTCTTATCAAACGCAGGAGCTTTCAAGTCTCTACCCCACAGTCCTTTATCATTCTCCCATCTAACTGTTCATATGTCAAAAGGGAATCATTGCCCCTGAATCAGAAATCAGTGTGCAATCCTGATTGCACTCTGACAATCCCCAACCCCAACAGCAGACATTCCTTTACTTGCATGGCCACCAGCTCCATTAACTAACCCATGGCTTTCATTGTATTGCCTTTGAAAGCTGAGAGAGCTCTGTTTCTACTTGCTGAATATTTGAGAAAGCTCACTGTCAGTTTTATTATGCAGACAATCCAACTTCTGTGAGGAGATTAACAACAAGTAGAGTATTGGATTTGACATTGCCTTTACTGTTGTGGGTAACCTCCTTTAGCACCAACTGAGTTAATTGTCCTTCTTGAGAAAGAGAGACTGTCCCACAACCAAATTTCCATGCATACAATCAGAAGGACACTTGCAACCAGGTACCATGGAGTATCCTTCCTCTAATAGTCTCAACCTCTGTATTTGTATAGCACTTCCCCCAACTCAACAACCATGTAAGCCATAAACACATCTCATTTCATTTCAATTACAGAATGTAACCCCAATCCCAAAGACCATTGGTATGGGACTCCATCATCTTTGGTAGAGATGAATGTTCTGCCTTGTGGGATGAAGTTAATGAGAACGATAGAGCTCCAAACTCCTTCAGTTTTTTTTTTTTCAGACAGACCTTCTTCATGGTCTGTCTGGATGCTTCTGGCTTCCAGTTTTGAGAAGGAGATGGAAGAGACCAATTCCATTTCAGAATGTTGGAGGAAAAGGTTCTGGAAAGGCATGAGAGGAGCTGGCATTCTCCATTATGTTACTATTTCCAGTTTGTACACTAGAAACTTTGGGGAACTTCCCTTTGGGTGAGATGTAGGACTCTTCCTAGGTTGAGCCAAGTTACCTTGTTTCCTTCACTCTGCAATGTCTGGTATATATTTTCCCAGTTATACCTTCTCTGATTTTTGTTTTACTATGATTTAAATAAATGTATAAATAGTTTCTTTACTATTCTCTATACATGCTCACTGTGGAATTGGCATTTGGTGAGAAATAGGTCAAGCCTTGGATATAGAGCTTGAGATCCTCCTTTCCCCAATATTGATGCAGTGACCAGAAGTTAGTTTGAACCTTGTCATGTCTCTTAGACTAATAATATCCAAGTGAGCAAATAAATATAATTCCAACCCCATAATCCTTTTCTCTAAGGAGAGCAAAGTGGCCTCTGGCTCCAACTTCTGATTCCACTTCTGACAGGAACCAAAGTCTTCTTTGGAGAAGGGTTGGGGGGAGAAGAGGCTAGAGACGCTTATTCTGGTCCCAAGCCACACAATGACACTTCTGTGCAACAGACAAGTGGTCAGCCCTCACCATATGAAGGCCTTGCAATATGCAATGACTTTGTTATATAAGTACACCAATGTTAGGGACATAACCAGCATCACCCTGTTAGTTCATTTTGGGACAAAATGAGGCACGAGCAAGTCATTGAACAGTTAACAAAGAGAAGTTTACTTTGCCTAACACAAGTATATGAAACAAGGATTCCAGTGGATTTAGCTTTTAAGGCAGCATTGTTGCCTTTTAGGGAAAACTGATCCATCCCTAATTTGGAGAACTAATACCTTTCCCCATGTTTTAGGATTTTGATAGTCTTTTAAAATTTTGAAAAATACATATTTTATTTGTTTTAATCAGCCAAGATCAGATTTCTTGTCCTCCTGCCCACCCCTCCTCCAACTGAGGACATGAGGGAAAAAATACTTACAAATATGTCCTGTCAACTAAAACAAATTTCCACAGTAGTAAAAACAAAACAAAACAAAACAAAACAACAAAAAAAAAAGCCTGACATTCTACATTTTCAATCATTCACCTCTCTCTCAGGAGGTGGGAATGTGTATCAACATTAATCCTTTGTCATTTTGGTTGGTCATTTCACTGATAAGAGTTCAGCAACTACAAGTTGTGATGTTCCATGGATTCAAAAATAAGCAAAGCTACTGATGGAAAATGGAGAGTTACCTATAAATTTTTGAGCATTCTCTAAAGGAAAACTTTGGGAAGAGTTTATTGCCCTATTCTCCAGTTCTCCAATCATAGAGAAAAGATAACTAAGGAAGTTGAGGAGGTGTGGATTTTCCAAAATTGAGTGATTTAGCATGGTGATGAGATTTCAGGTCATTATGTTTACCCTTGAAGAGTCACAGTATTCCATGGAGTCAAAACTAAGAACTAGTGATGGAAAACCGAGAGTTATCTGGTGTAATACAACTGAAACTCCCAGTGAGGGGTGTTGGATGGATTGCTCCTTCCTCACCCTAGTATCATGGTAATTTCTCTCCAATTAGAATAGAGAGATTTCACTAGGATATTAAGCCTAGGTCTTTAATGACTTTACTAATTTGTGTTTGCTTTCTAAATGAAACATCAACTTTTAGGTGGACTTATTTAAGCTTGGATGTGGCCTTATCAATTTTGAGATGCCATTAAGTGAACCAACTAATAATAAGCAGAGTTTCCTTATTAGAGACATACACCTAGAAGAGGAAATCAGGTTACTGGCCTTATTTATCAGAAGATTATGATATTGAGGGAGACCACAGAAGCAACGTGAAATAAAAATTGCTAATGAGGAGCCCTATAGACTACTATACATACATACATGCATACACATACACACACAAGCACATACATACATATATTTAAGGTTGATAAGTAGATTGAAAAGTAATTATGTATTAAATTACTGAATCTTGTTTTTAGTTCCTTCTGTCAATGTGAGCTATAAGTCTTTTATGTTCAACATTTCTTTCCTTTATAGCATTAGAACTGCCCAATTAGGTCACCCTCTTTATTCATAAAATTGATTCACAAAGGCTTTAACTGTTTCAGAAAATCAAATGTACATTCAGAGGCTGAAGATTTGCCATTGTGGATGATACTGAAAGTGATGTGCAACAAAGTTGAAAGGTAATTCCTATGGAAAAATTCCAACTATGATTAGAGTAGAAATCATTGTTGGAATCAGAGAATTATAGTGTGTGGGGGATAACAATTGCACACACAAATTCTGTTCCTATCACAGTTGTTGATAAAGATGAAATGGCACAGTGGAAAGACACCTGGACCTAGAGTCCAGAAAACTTGAGTTCCAATCTGATGTTAGACATTTACCAGTTCATGATAGGGGCCAATCATTGAAGTTCTGTCTACCTCAATTTCCTCATCTATAAAATGGAGATAATAATAGAACCTACCTCCCAGGATTATTGTGAAAATCAAATGAGGTAATGTTTATAAATTGCTTTGCAAACATTAGAGAATTATACAATGCAAGCTATTATTAATTCTTTAAAATGTGTTACTATATAGTTACACTTTGTGCATTTTAATTTGGGGTAGCATGTAGTTGTGAGACAACATGATGTTAGGCATATCATGAAACTTCCTAAGAAATACTGTGGTATTTTTAAATCATCTGTCACATATTGAATGTTAAACTTTTCAGGTTTCCCAGAAGACAGACTCTCAAAACAAATTCAGCTTTTAATCACAGAGAGCACAATAATAATTGCAATATTTTTGTCCCTCATTATATTGTATGTCTTTTCCAGCAAAATGAAAATAATTTGATAAAATTTTCTTTTATTGCCTTATACAGTAATATAAATTGAACATGACTAATAATTATTTACCATTTAAATCATGTTTTTATGTCTGAAAACTATGCATGAAAAAAAATTCCTGAAGAATTCATTTAGAAATATATAAGAATTTTGTACTTTTACATAAGAAAAATGTATGTGGAATCTGATATATGCTGTTACAATTGTTAATTCAACTAAATAGTCAAATAACATGTGTTGAAATAGATAACAGGAGTCTTATGTGAGCTGCACATTCTTTCAGAATAGTCTAGTTTAGAAACATAACAGTGGTCCAATACCTGTCTTACTGTGTTCCCAATTAAACCTTATATTACATGACATTAGGGTTAAAACTGTCTCTCTTCTTGAACTTTGACTGTAATAATTTCAGCACCTCTGATCATGACCCCAAAAGAATCCTCCTTCCTTGTGGTAAATAAGGCCAGGGGAAAAAAAGGCAATCTGTCTATGTCTAAAATCACATATCTCATTTTATACATGAAGGCTACCACTGCCCTTCAGGAAGGTAGATGACACGCCCCACCATCAGTCCCTTAAATTACAATTAGTCTCCACATCAGAATTCAGATAAGAATTCTAAAGTCAATTAGCATTTTTTCTTTACTTTTGTAGTTACCATATAAATTGTCCTCCCAATTCTGCTGACTTCATTCTGTTTAAGTTCATAGAAGTTTTTTCAAGTGTATGAATTCTTCATTAATATTATTTCTTAAAAGACAATATTATGGCATTACATACATACAACATAATTTGTTTAGTCACTCTTTAGTGAATGAGCTTTCTACTTTCCTTTCATGTCTTTACAAAAAAAGTTATAATTTTTATATATGCTTAGTAGTGATGCTAAGTTAAAGGATATATACAAATTAGTAGCATTTTTGTAAAATTCTAAATTGTTTTACATCATTGAACCAATTATCAGCTAAATTAACAATGTATCAATGTGCTTGTTTTCCCATAATTCTTCCAACATTTTCTATTTTCATTTCTTGTTTTTGTTTTTGTTTTCAAATTTAGTGGGTATCAGGTGAAACCACTGTAAACTTTTCCAAGTCAACAGGAAAATTTGATTAATTTAAATCTGAGTGTTAGTCTAAGGTATGGAAAGAATAATGACAATTTGCTGCTTCTGCCTTCTTGCCACAATTTTCCCCTCTCATTGAAACTAAAAAAATGGACCCAATCTTTGGGCTATCTCCTAGATAGAAAAAAAAAACTGCTAAACTTTTGTGTTTATCAAACTATGCTAAAATTGATTTTGCCATAAAAATATAGTAAATTTTAGCATAACATTTCATGTTACATATCATAGTAATAACCTCAAAAATTGATGTAACTTATTATGATGCCCTAAAGTATATTTCAATTCATCCTCACAACCAATTTTATCCCCTAAACTTTGTAAAGAACATAATATAGGTTCCAATTCTGCATGATCTACCTAAATGTAGTTTTCTCTTCATATAATCATTTAAAAATAATTTTAAATAACAAAGTTGCACAAAGCAATTCGTCTTTTGAAGATATCAAGTTTCTTAAAACCTAATTTGATTTTAATTAATAGTTTCAATTACAAATTAACTTTGATTTGTTGTGGTTACTGTCTATGGCATTTGACTGGAATGCAAAACTGTGGTATATAAATTCTGGTTTCTAACCATACCTGACCATCCATTAAGGATCTTCTTTGAAAGAAAAGAAATGAACTTTAACCATAACTCTTCCGTATTAAAACATCTCTAGTCATAAAAATCAAGCTCAACAACATATTATTTCTTTTACTTTTTTGACTTGAATATATTTTATCATCAAAACAACTATAGTTAAAATTCCTTGTGATTTTGTTCCATTTGAAATAGACACTTTTTTTTGTCAAATTTGCTGAAATAAAATATTTATCATGATTTTTTTTTATAAATGCTATTAAAGTTGTAACAAAATAGAGCCTGAACAGCAGATACTGCTTCCTTCACTGATCCCTCAACACCTTAGTCTTCATGAGCCTACTTAAAACAAAATAAAACAAAAAAAATATCATCTGGTGGTCAAACATCCAGGGAAGATCATCTCCAAGTTTAGCTGGCCAATTCTCAAATGAGAGAAAATAATAGCTAATAATCTAATAATAATAGCTAGCATCTATAAGCCTACTGTATGTCAGACACTGTGCTAATTGCTTTACAAATATTATCTCATTTGATCATTGAAACGAACCTGGGTGGTGTTATTATTATTCTCATTTTATAGTTGAAGAAACTGAGCCAAACAGGTTTATTTACTTGCCCAAGGACAAGTAAAGTGTCAAAGTAAATGCCAGAGGCTGGATTTGAACTCAGGTCAGAAGAATATAGATTATCATGAAGTCTATATTCAAAGGCTTTCTAGCTTTGCAAGACTCAACAGAATTTGTATTCTGCTAATGTAGTAATGTAGTGATGAAGAACATAAGGTGAAGTGTACTCATGGATATGCTACAGTCAGTTCAAATAAACTAATGAGATCCAATTGTTAAAGTTTTAGTGTTGGATTTTACACCTCAGAAATAGGCAAATGCTATAAATTAGGGGTTGATTTATTGTCTTATTTATTATCTAGACTTAAGAAAGTGATAGAGAAAGTGTAATAATGTAGATTAAAGCTAAAAAAGTAAAAAAGCTAAAAAAGCTATGTACCTTTTTTCCTAAAGAATTAGTTGTTAAACACTTAACAGAACACCATTCCCTCCACTGGAGAAATATTCAGTGCTCCTGACTGAGCCATGTCAATATAATAAAACTGATAATGTTATCTAAATATATTTACAAAGTTAATGCTATGCTAATGAACCTACCAAGAAAACACTTCATAGGCTAAACTAAACAAAGAAGAAAATTCATTTGAAATATTAATAGATGTTTAATCTCAAGGGAAATAATGAAAACAAAGGTAACACTTCCATATTTCAAATTATATTATAAAAGAATAATAATCAAAACTACCAACTACTGGATAAAAAATAGGACAGTGAATCAGAGACACAAGTCAGAAAAGAAAGAAACAGAAAAAAAAATTGAACTCTGTAATCCCATTCTAAATAAACCTGGCAACATGAATTAGTTATAGAAGAATTAGCCATTTAAAAAATCTGGAAAAAATGGAAAACATTTTTCTCAGAAATTAAGTTTATACCCATAACTTACACCATAAACAACAATAAATTGAAAAGAGATACATGCCAGGAATGTTAAAGATAATAGTATTAACAAATTTAGAAGAGAGCCATTTCAGATTCTTTCACAGATGTGTATAACAAGTAAATTCTTAAACAAGGTATAGAAGAAACCACAAAAGGTAAAATAATTTCTATGAATGTCCATCTCCTCCCCTGAAAGATTATACTCATTTTTGCTGGGTCCTTGGTTGTAATCCAATCTCCTTTGCCTTATGGTATATCATATTCCATGCCTTATGATCTTTTATTGTAGAAGCTGCAAAGTCCTGCAAAATCCTGACTGTGGTTCCATGATATTTAAATTGTTTCTTTCTGACTGCTTGCAATATTTTCTCTTTGACCTGGTAATTTTGGAATTTGGCTGCTATATTCTTTGGAGTTTTCAATTTGGGATCTCTTTCCCCTGAAATCAGTAATCAGTGGATTCTTTCTATGGCTATTTTACTCTCTGGTTCTAGGACCTCAGGGAAGTTTTCCTTGATGATTTCCTGAAAGATACTGTCCAGGCTCTCTTTTTATCATGATTTTCAGGTAGACCAATAATTTTTAAATTGTCTCTCCTGGATCAATTTTCCAGGTCAGTTGTTTCACCAATGATGTATTTTACATTTTCATCTATATTTTCATTCTTTTGTTTCTGGCAACAGTATTTTCAAGAAAGCAAACTAGGAAGCAGTAAGATCCAGGCATTGTCTTAAGCAGTGTGAAGTCTAGCTTTGGTACAGGAGACTTGGGATGAACAGTAATTGAGCTACAAAGAGATAGTATTTATCAAAACTTTATTACTACTCAAAAAGGAATGAAGAAAAGAGATTCCAACAGGGAAAACTTCGCAGTATGCAGCCTCCATTGATGTGATCCCTAGTTGAGGGCAACATGTATTAGATTAGCTTCTGGACTGGCCAGTGCAATGGTTTTTGTTCTCAGGTAAGAGTTTGAACCTCAAAGCTCAAACCTATGTGGACTTTTATATAAACAACCAGTTGACTCTATTTTCTAAATTTGCCTAGAAATCTCCTACCTGGGCCCATTGCCCAGGTGCCAATTGCCTCCAGGGGTTCCAGTTGTCTTTGTTCCCAGTATAAAGAGACTTTTCAAGGCCCCAAAATCTTAGGCCTCAGCCAAAATGAACTACTCATCTCCTGTCACCCATAAGAATATTCATCAGTTAACTCCCCTCCCCCTCCAAATTAAGGCCTCTTTCCTTTCCTCTCTTCTTCTGTCTTTCCCTCCTCCTCTTCACCTAGTCTCCTGCAGGCTCTTCACTTTCTGAAAACATAAAGGTTACCTTCCCTTCATTTCTAGCCCTTAATTTGACCCTGGCCTGTCATTCACTTATCTTTATCATCTTCTCTTATCCTACCATTTTGCATACCATATCACATAGTAATATTATCCCCCAAAAAGAATCATTCACCAGTAGGCACAGTGTTGCCAAGTTCTGTCCATGATGCCCCCAACCAACTCTTCACTGATACCTTTCCCAGACTTCTGCGTTCAACCCAGTCTCCCTGTGTACATTTATAAAAAAAAAAAACTCTCTCATTGATCTTTCTGTTATTACTCTATTGCTGTCTGCATTTATTCCTACCTCATCCATTTCTGTTATTTGGAGTGTTTGAGATGCAAATAATCTCTTTAGTTTTGTTTCTCTTTTTTTAAACTCTTCTTTATTATTGAACATCCATTTTTTGTTCTGTAAGGTAACATGGAGATTTTCAGATAGATCAACCTAGGCTGCATCCTAAGCTTCAGTATTATTTGATGCACATTATTCATTTTCTTCTTCCTCTTTGCAGTGGGTACATCATGGTCTTGAATTATTTGAATATCCTTTCCTTTTTATTTGAAGGTCTTTCTCCTGATGGTTTAGAGAACTTCTTGTTTTCAATCTGAATTATTAAATTTATCTACTATATCTCTTCAAGTTTGCAGCCTTGTGCTTTCCCCCCCCAGAGATGATCTGTTAATTCTTTTTGATTGGGATTTCATTTTCTATATTCAAAAGTTATGTGGTGTTTTCATATTATGTCCTTCACTATGTCAGCTCAATAAATTGAGTCTGCATATATAAAAATGGAAACTAGAAAAATAAATTAAAAATCCTCAATTACATACCAAATTAGAACTCCTGACAATCAAAGGACATGAAAATAAAAATGGAAATAATTGAAAGTGGGGGGGGGGGAAATGAAGTAATAAATTTAGGAGCTGGTTTTGTGGAGAAAAAATAGATTAAGCCATTGGCTTACATGATTTAAAAAAAGAAGAAGAAAACAAAATTACTTGGCTCAAAAGTGAAAAGAGTTAATGTACAATCAATGAAAATGAAATAAAAACAACAAACAGGAGTTATTCTGCCCGACTATATGTCAATAAAACTGATAATCTCAATGAAAAGGATAAATATTTACAAAAATGTAAATTACCCAGGCTAACAGAATAAGAAATAGAAGTTTATGTTAGCAAAAGAAATTAAACAAATCATAAATGAGCTCCCTAAGAAAAAATCCCCAACACCAGATGAATTTACAAGTGATTTTACTAAATATTTAAAGAACAGCTAAATCTAATATTATGTAAACTGTTTTAGAAAGTAGGTAAAAAGGAGTCCTACTAAATTCCTTCTATGACACAAATATGATTTTTTGCTCCCTAAAACAGAGAGAGCAAAAAAAAAGTGAGAAAGAAGACCATAGATCAATTTCCCTATCTGGCTTTAGATATGTGCATGGCATGTGTTTTGTTCCATTGATGTGGCCACTAAATTTGTCACAAAAATTAGTCTTATAGAATATTTGAAACTAAATTGAAGGGAAAATCAAAGCATCCTAAACCTTAAATTGGATATTCAAAGTAATCCTGATCTGGAATTGCTACAAATGTTATCTTTATTTAACAAATGAAGAAACTGAGATGAAAAGTAGATAAGTAATTTTAATCATATAGATGGTAGTGCCATGGGAGGAACTCAGATCCAGCAACCTCCTGAACTCAATCTCAGTTCTTTTTACATCACATTAGTTTCACAATATATTCAGCATTTTAGTAAGAAAATATTTATAAAACAAATTCAACTGACAAAGAAATTATATCCAAAATAATAGTAGGTGGAAAAAAATCCTCTTGATTGGTTAATGACAATGAAAAAAAAGTTATTTAATTAAATGACCTAACACTAATTATTATGGGTTTGGTATTTTTTCAGTTATTGGCTGTGTTCTTGTGATAGTTAATTATGTCAGGGGTATTGAGTGAAGTTGAACAGATCTTACAAGAAAATAATTCCTTATAAGGATGGTGATGGTGTGGTGCAAAGGATCCCTATTTGAATCCTGCATCTAACCTTTCTTGTTATCTGTGTGACAATCTAAGTTGCTACAGTAAGATACTTAGTATATTTCTCTCACTTTCCTCATTTATTAAATTAGTGGTTGGAATAGATGTGCTCCAAAGTTGCTTAAAGGATTACATGTATGCTATTAGGAACTCTATGCACACTCAAGTTTAAAATCAAGGCCTGAAATGATGCCAAATAATGAATAATTATTAGTTTGTGTTTTCTTTCCTTTTTTTTCTCTCAGATAAAAAAAAATTCCTTAGTGTTCTAGAAATTAAAAGTTGATCAGAAAACATGAAAAGTCTAATCCCACCAAATTAATGGGTTTTTGAAACATGAAAAATGAGTTCAATAGAAAAGCAAACAATTAAATATTCATTATTTTATTTTGACAACATGAATTAATGAAAACATTTCAAAATTAACTTAGTGTCAGTAATAAACATATGAAATACAGCAAGCTTATCGAATGACTTACGTAAATATCTTTAGAACATATTGATATTTTTAAATGATGAATTTGTCAGTTTCGTGAGTTTTATTTTAAAAAAATGTAATTACAGTAAATTCTTAACATCAAGACAGCTGGATGGTGCAGTGGAGCAGCTGCCCTGGAGTCAGCTGAACTCAAATTCCTGAACTCAAATCTGGCCTAAGACATTACAGGTTGTGTGCCTCTAGGCAAATCACTTAACCCTGTTTGCCTCAATTTCCTCATCTGTAAAATGAGCTGGAGAAAGAAATGGCAAACCACTTTAGTATTTCTGCCTTGAAAACCCCAAATGGGGCCACAAAGAGTCAGATATGACTGATAACAACTTATTATGCTAAGAAATTCATACATTTTATTTGACAATTGCTGTTTGTCCAAGGATTATGCCCACTTTAAAATGTGTCCTTTCCTGGTTAAAAAAAAGTTACTGTTAAATGATACCCAGAAGTACTGAACATTTAAAGGCATGACATAAAGAAGCCTTAAGCCAGTTAAAACTTCACTATCTTTAAATACCCAAAAAGCCATTATTGAATTGGAATATATCTAGGAATAAGGCCTGCCATTTGGGTTAAGGAGCACATTGTTTTGTAAATTTAGACAATATATAAATCCAATCTAAATTTTACTTATGAAAGGTGCGCTTTGGTTTTAGTTTAATAGGATCATAAACTTAAGAGCTGGAGGAAGACTTAGAGATCGCCTTGTCTAGCTCTTTCATTCAGAAAAGAAGAGACTGAGGAGGACAACAAGTTTTGTGCCTTGCTTCAGGTCACATTTAAAGCAAGAAGTAGAGACTTTAAACTCAGGACCTCTGGTTGCAAATATCACATTTGTCATACTATGTCAGGCTAGAATCATAGAAAGTTAGCATTGGAAGGTTCCTTAATGATCAGCTAGTCCAAGCCTTTAATTTCCCTATGTTGAAACTGAGGCCCAGTGTAATTAATTGATTTGCCCCCATTCTTCATTCCCATCTTCATCTTTTTTATGTGTTAGATTGTGAGCTATATAAGGGCATGGCCTGAGGGGGAATGATGAAGTCCTGCAGCAAAGTGGGAAATGATACGATAGCTGTCCTGACCTAATTAAGTGGAGGATTTGAAAGGAGAACTATGGTAAACACCCTCTATGATCTTTGATCTGGGGCAGGGGTTACTGAAGAGGAATGAGTTTCAGAGTTGATATGATCTTTCAGGAAGATGAATATCTGAAGATAATGAAGAAATTCAAATTTATGTGAATAAGAACCATTCTCTACTACATGAATAATCAATATTATGAACTGCTACTTCTCAAAAAGAAATATAAGTTATCAATAACCATATTGAAAACAAAAAGAGAAAAATGCAAATTAAAGCAACTCTTAGGTTCATACTTATTATCATACCTCTCAAAATGACAATGATGATAAAAAAAGGAGAATGATAATCCTTGGTGGGATTTTTGGAAAATAAGCACACTGATACACTATTGAAGTTTTGAATTGGTCCAAATGTGCTAGAAAGCAATTTGGACTATGGCACAAAAGTCACTAAATTATCAAATACCATTTACTAAACCTATATACCTAATCTATTGACAACCATCATTGCTAAGGGCTGATGAAGAAACTTGTTACTTATCTCCTGATAGATGTGATCAAGGCAAAGTGCATAATGAGACAAACATTTTCATATACAACCAATGTAGGAACTTTTTGGTTGTTTGTTTGATTGGATATATTTAGTACATTGAACTTTGCTTCTATTTTTTGTTTAATTTTGGGAAAGAGAGGGAGTAAGAGGAGAATAGCAGTAAGAGAAAAGAGGTATTGTCAAACAATGTAAGTGTGTAGAAACCAAATTAAGAGTTCAAAGTTGATGATAATAAAGGAGAAAACTAAGGGTCAAAATGCTAATAACAAAGTGAATATGATGATAAAATTGTATATATATATAATATACATATATATACATATGCATATGTGTACACATCCATTATCTCACATTTATTCTCATTATGTCATATAAATAATTAATTACATAAGTGGATAGAGGGTTAATTGGGAACCTTATCTACTTTTAGTAACAACTGAGAATCTTATCTGCTTTTAGTAGCGGCAAATAAAGCTGTTCTCTAAGCAAGTATACTTATCAATGAGCAATCCTTATGTATTGATCTTAACTAGTTTAAAATACTAAAGATATGTTTTAAAAAACAACACAATCTTTAGAATTTTAAGGACAGTGTGGGAGGATTCTCCAACACGATTAAAATCTTTGGGTGTACTCTCCACTCTGAGTGAGATAAATAGGAGAATGGATACTTAACTTTAGGCATTTATTAAATATATGTATTTATATAGTTTTACTTTGCAAAGGCTTGTCTAGTTGAGTTTTACTGTATTTTGCTTCAGTTACATAATAATATAAGGAAAACAATAATAACACTTCTTCAATGCTTTACAGAGTACCTCCCTCATAACAACACTTTTTTGATAAATACAATACAGTAGAAAAAAAGCAAGGAATTTTCATCACAAATTAACCTGTACCTTCACAATGTCAATCATTCCTTTTACAAAATCATTTAAAATCATTAAATTCAAGAAACATCTTTTAAGTAGTTATTACCTGAAAATTAATGTATCTTAAGTTTCAGATGTATTTTTTTTTCAAGACCAGATAACAATTTTAGGCATTGAAATAGACATTACTTTGAATCAAAAGGCCATCTTCATGGTGATAGCTTGAAACAACATTAATGATTATGAATCTTTTCAGGTTCTTTTCCACGAAAGTAGATATGTTGGATTTTTTTTTCTGTTGTATCTCCCCACCTTACCTACTACAGCAAATATGCATAATAGGTGCTCACACAAAGATAGCTGGTATAGTAGATAGAATCCTGGATATCAAGTAGTGTTTACCTCAAATACTTACTAGCTGTGCAGTTACAGGCAAGTCACTAAAATCTCTCAGAGGCTTCATTTATTTATTTGTAAAATAGTGCTGATAATTTTTGCATTATTTATTTCTGGGGGTGGTTGTGAGAAAAGCACTTAAAGTGCTAAATAAATGTGAGTTATAACTAATACATGAGAGAACATATTTAAAGCACTTTGCAAACCTGAAAGTGCCACATACATGCCTCTTCTTCTTCTTATTATTATTATTTTGAAGAAATACAGTCTTTTATTTGTAGCCATAAATAATACTTAACCAATAACTTTTATTTCCAACTTTCTACCATTAACTTTTGTCTTTGGCAACTTTCTTTTCACTATAGATCTACAATGGATAAGGTAACTATTAGGCATACTGATTTATGTGCTTCATAAGGCTGAGGTATAGATTTGGAATTTTCCTGTATGAGTATCAGGGCCTCTGCTTACATCATCAAAGGCTTGGATCTATGTGAGAGAAGTACTACATGTCCAGAGTGATTTATATTTACCTTCTAGGATGGGACCCAGGAGAGAAACATGGTAAGTTTGTGGGGTTATTTATAATTGGGTTAGTTAGCACAATGCTGAAATGTGGAAAATATACTGAAATGTGGAAAATCTGCATAGCACCTGGCTATACATTATTTGATTTAAATTATGATTCTTTTGCTCCCATGTCTATTAAAATCAGCTTCATTTTGCCAAAACAAGGAATATAATTCATATTTTGAGTTGGCATTTGATCTTCTGCTAATATTGGATTATTGTGGCAATGGCCTAATCCTTTCTAACATGAAAACAATACTTCACAGTCATTCAATAGACATTTCTTAAGTGATACTATCATGGAATAAACTGTATTGGGAACATAGCAGTTTCAATATAAAACAGAGAAAAATGTATTAGGATGTGGCTAGAGGGTAAAGAATGAGATAATAGGATTTTTCACAATTATTCAGTTTGAGGTTTTTAAAAATTTTCTCACTTTTTATAAATATTTTTTAATGATTTTCTTTCTATAATATTGAGTACTACATTATGTTTTACTGTAGCAAATTACCTATAATTTTTGGGTTCTAGCTATTTTGAACTTATCTTATGCACAGATACAATCCTAGTCTTCCAAAATTTTGTGTTCTAAAATTCTGCATAAAATACATTACACATATAGTACATACAGCACACTACCTGCCTCACAAGACTGTTGATTTGAAATTGTCTAGTAGACCTTATACAATTTTTATAATGTCTATAAAAGCTTAACTTGCCATTATTATATATTATAACATTGTCTTTATCATCTTTACTGTTCATTTATGTTTCTTTTTTTAAAAGTGGGAGATATCATACAATCCATTTTTTTTTCTGGGATACCATTTAAGAGAACTAATTTGGAGGTGGGGGATTGGAAAGAGAATAGTGAGAATGTTCAGAGATTCAAGAAAATGTGAGCTGCTGAATCTGTAGATATAAATTGGAAAGAGCACTTGGTCTTGAGTCAAATGACTTTCTCCCTATTTGATCTTGAGGAAGTAAACTAATCTCTCTGGGCTTCAGTGTCCTACTCCATAAATTAAGATGATTGGATTAGGTGTCTTCTCAGATTCCTTCCAAATCTAAATCAATGGTTTTATGATGTCATGGAAAACCTGTGCAAGATGGCAGAGGGAAAGCAGTGACCTGCTAGAACTTTCCCCAAAACCCCTTCAAATACCTACAAAAAAATGACTCTAAACAAATTCTAAAGCAGCAGAACCCACAAAAAAACAGAGTGAAACAAATTTCCAGCCCAAGACAACCTGGATGGCTGATTGGAAAGGTATATCATGCTGGGCTGGGAGAAGAGTGTAGTTCAGTGTGAGAAGGCAGGCTGCAGCAACCCCAGAGCAGACCTCAGAGGACTGAATCACAGGCAGCTATGGCAGTTTCCAGACTTCTCAACCCACGAATGCCAAAGACAACTTAAAAGGTCAGTGGAAAAAGTCTGTGACTGCTCTGAGAGAAGAAGCTAGATCTCAGCTGCCCGAGAGCAGCGGCTGCCTTCTGAGCTTCCGGCCCACAGACTGAGGGGGAATCGAGTGGCTGATCAGAGGGGGATTGCAAGGATCTCTTTGCCAGTGCTGAGGCAGGAATCTCTTGCTTTGCCGGTTCTTGGATCTGGGTCACAGTTCTGAGGGGCCGTCCTGGGATGAGAAGGAGTGCTGGCATGGTGGAGCTTGTTGTGGCAATGGAGAGGAAACACCTCATCCCTTATCCTAGCTCCCTGGAAGAACTGACACTTTTCAGGTCCCTAGAAGTATCTCTGAAAACAGCTGTACAAACCCCTGAAGCTTGGGACAGTACGTTCTCCACATTGGAAACAGACTCTCACCTTAACAAAGAGTTTAAAACTCAAGTAATTGGTTGGGATCATGAGCAAGCAATGCAAAAAGAGTCAGACTATATTATCTTACTTTGGTGACAAAGAAGGTCAAAAAATACAACCAGAAGAAGAAAACAAAGTCAAAGCTCCTACATCCAAAACTTCCAAGAAAAATATGAATCAGTCCCAGGAAAACCTGTAACAATTTCATAAACCAAGAAGTGAAATTATCATCCCTTTGTCAGTGGTAAGAAAAACAGTAATTTCTCCTCCATTATTTTTGTAAACAATGTTTTTATTTTTTTCCAATTACATGTAAAGTTAGTTTTTAACATTCACTTTTATAAGATTTTGAGTTCCAAATTTTCCCTTTCTCCCTTCCCCTTCCCCCCCCCAAGATGCCATGTAATCTGATATAGGTTATACATGTGAAATAATGCTATGCATATTTCAAATTAATCATGTTGTGAAAGAAGAAACAGAAGAAAAGTGGAAAACCATGAAAAAAGTGAAAATATTATACATTGATCTGCATTCACACTTCATAGTTCTAATCTCTGGATATGAACAGCATTTTACCTCATGAATCTTTTGGAATTATCTTAGATCATTGTAATGGTGACGTGAACTAAGCCATTCATTGTTGATCATCACACAATGTTACTGTTACTGTGTGAAATATTCTCCTGGTTCTGCTCACTTCACTCAGTATCAGTTCATGTAAATCTTTCCAAGTTTTTCTGAAATCTACCTGCTTATTATTTCTTATAGAACAATAGTATTCCATTCCATTCCTATACCACTACTTGTTCAGCCATTCCCCAATTGTTGGCAATTCACTCAACTTCCAATTCTTTGTCACCACAAAAAGAGCTGCTATAAATATTATGTACATGTAGTCATTTTCCTTTTCTTATGATCTCTTTGGGATACAGATCTAGTAGTGATGTTACTAGATCAAAAGGTATGCACAGTTTGATTGTTTTTTGGACATAGTTCCATATTGCTCTCCAGAATAGTTGGGTCAGTTCACAATTCAACCAACGATGCATTAGTGTTCCAATTTTCCCCACAATTCTCCAACATTTGTAATTTCCCTTTTCTGTAATATTAGCCAATCTGATAGGTGTGAGGTGGTACATCAGAGTTGTTTTAATTTGCATTTCTCTAATAAATAGTGATGTAGAGCATTTTTCATATGCCTCTAGATAGCTTATTTTTTTTAATCTGAAAACTGCCTATCCATATCCTTTGACTCCTTATCAATTGAGGAATGACTTATATTCTTATAAATTTGGTTCAGTTCTCTATATATTTGAGAAATGAGCCCTTTATCAGAAACACTGGCTGTAAAAATTGTTTCCTTACTTTCTGCTTCCCTTCTAATTTTGGTCTCATTGGTTCATTCCACCATTATTTTGGAGCATTTTGACTTACTGAGCAAAGAGAACATGAAAGACTACAAGTGAAAAGGAACAATATTTTATAAACAGTATAAAAAGCTTCACCATCTTGGGTTAGTGACCTAATTTAGATACTAATAAAAACAAAAACTTCCTTGGTTTGGGTCAAGGTATAGATATTGTTTATTGAATATATAGGTGAATGATAGTTGTGGAAATTCAGGCAGGAAACAGTAAATGTTAACATTAAATATTTGGTTGTGGGGATTATGATGAAAGATTGTTGGAAGAAGATGCAGGACTCGGGGAAAACTTTTATATAGAAAGAATCAAAGGAATCAGCCTTTGAGCATTTCAAGTTGGACTCTTCCTCCAGTCAAATCTATTAACAGACCAGGGAGGAAACTGAGGGATTTTTTAAAAATGCATTTTTATTTTTATCATACTAAAAATGTAACATTGCAATAAAATATCCCTGTTATTAGCTACTTATATGAAATGGTACATCTGGGAGAGATTGCGCATGAAAAGATTAAGACCTTAAAAGACAACTATTTGGATTATTTAAAACATATCTAAACTACCTAATGGAAATTTATCAAATGCCTAGTTAATACAATACATGTTTTGAGTAATTTTATTAATCAACTGTAAGCAATTAATATTTTCCAATGACTCATAGTAATATAGGGATTATATTAAAGATAATAATCTTAACTATCTTAACCTTGGAGAAACTGAGCAAACAAATGAAGAAATGAACAGACTGATAAATAAGGAAAAAAAAATGTTTACCATTTGCCAGGTACTATGCAATATTTTGATGCTACAAACACCAAAGTGTGACAGTGCTTACATTCAATAAACTTAAATTCTAGTGCTCTTCCAGGGAAATTATCTACTGTATTATTCCAGAACTTCTAGTTGTTCAGTTGTTTCAGTCTTGTCTGACTCTTTTTATTCCCATTTGGGGTTTTCTTCACAAAGAAATGAGAAGAGTTTGCAATTTCCATTTTGACCTCATTTTACAGATGAGGAAACTGAAGAAAATAGGGTTAAGTAACTTGCAAAGGGTCAAACAGCTAGTAAGTGTCTGAGGCCAGAATTAAACTGATGAAGATGAGTCTTATTGACTTTAGGGCCTGTGCTCTATCCACTGTATCACCTAGCTGCCCTCCTAGGTAGCCATTCTACCAGTAGTCCAAAAAGGTCAGTCTTCTTCAGAAAGATACAAATAAAAAGAAAAAGATACAAATAAAAGAAAGTTCCATCTCCCCAAACAAAGCAACTCTATCCTCATTATTTTGGATTTTTTTTTAAGTTTAATTTCAGATGAGAACAAATAATTATTTTAGGATAATTCTATTCCAACACACTTGTGCCCATCATTATTCTTATATTGTTTCTATTATAGCATCGATGTTTACTACTGTAATATTGCTTACTTTTAGTATGTAATGTTCAGCTTGTGATGTGCAATCATGCTGATATCACTGTGATAATCACTACAACATTTGGCATGCTAACATCAGTACTGACAAAACACACTGCCAAAACCAGCAGCCTGCATAATCAAGGTTTAGACATTTACATTGATCATAATTACAGGTTCATTGGTATGCAGTAAAGCAATTCTCAACTCAGTAGCAAGATGAAGTTCAGTTATCATTTGAACTCTCTCATTAGGTGCAGAGTGATGTAGTAGATACAATTCTGGACTTAGAGTCAATATTGGTGTTCAAATCCTACCTCTGGATTAAGTGCCTACTATGTTCCAGGAAATGTGCTAAACATTAGGGATACAAAGAAAGGCAAAGGGCAGTGCCCTCAAGGAGCTTACAGTGTAATGAGGAGATACTATGTAAACAACTTTGAACAAAAGCTATATATCAGATAAATTGGAAGTAAGCAATAGAAATAATCAATATCTTTGGCAAGACAGCAAAATTAATAGTTTTCAAAATAATTCCCAATAAAGGAGGAAGAAGAAAAAGTAAAAGAGGAAAAAAAGAAAAAAAATATGCCAAATGTATAGTCAATCAAATTGTATTGAGAATATAGGAATCATCCCCTACAGTTTAAAATGTTTTGAATACTAAATGACTGAATGATAGAACCATTCTTTTACCTAAATCCAATCTTACTTTTCCATATCTGGACTGACTTGACAAACCTAAATTCCAAATTTTGGCTAATTTGCCCAAATTTGTCTGAGATATAGCTTGAAGACTTTCATCAATTGTTTTGATTGACCTGCTCACCTCCACTATCATAAGGGTAGAGTGCTGAATTCTGTCACCCTTATAACACAGAATATACAAAACTGAGGAGTGGTGGTTCTTTGTACTCAAAACTTCATCACTAGCTTTAATGCAAAGAAAAGGTGTGATTGAGCTACAGATGTCTCCCTTTGTAGTTTTTTTTTTCCTCATCATAGATTCAGCCAACAGAGCTTTCCATTTTCCTCAAAGTGAAATAGAACAGCTCTAAAAGTTCAGTTTGGGCTCTGATATTAAGTTCTTTAGTGATGTTGAATAGAGACTCTCTGAGACTCAGTCTCATCATTTGTAAAATGAAAGCTTGGGATCAACCATCTTGAAAGTATTTCTCTGCTCTAAAATGTTTTGATTTTTGTTGGCAAGAAATGAGTCAAATTTGTGATAAACTTTTGACTGCTAGAGTAAGACTACCAATGTACTGATGTGTTCCTTACCAAATTGCCAAAAATCAGATATCAAATGGTTGGTCAAGATCATAGTTCCTTTTTGTGCACTTGAAGTTAATCAGCCTTTAACAAGGACATTCTATGTGCCTTGTACTATGGGTACCTGGGGCACAAAATTGCATAAAACAGTCACTAACCTCAAAAAGGTTGTAGGTCTCAATGTGATTATTGCTTTCTACTTACGTTTTTATCATCATACTGAATATTGTTTTTTGGAGATGGATGTGTCTCCATTTAGCTTGCTTTCTATCAGATGAAGTGTTTTTCCATCATATTTACTGTTTTTTTAATGGCTGTAAAAATTCCACTTCATTAGTATACTGAATGTGTTTAGACATCCCCCAATTGATGGGCTTTGACTTTGTCTCCAGTTCTTTGCCACCAGAAAAAAAATACTACATTTTGATATATTTAGCACTTTTCTTTTTTTCAGTGATCATCAATCAACAGTAAAATTTCTTTGCCAAAAAGTATTAATGTTTTAGTCATTTTATTTGCTTAATACCAAATTGCTTTCCATAATTGCTGTACTGATTCACAACTTTCCCCAACAACATACTAGAAGGCCTGTCTTTCACTATCCCTACCAACATTGAGAGTCACATTTTTTTATTCTTTGCATTTATGACAGGAAAACTCTGTTGTTTTGGTTTGCATTTATCTAATTGTTAATGATTTGGATCACTTTTATATGATTGTCAATTTTCAATTCTTTCTTTAAAAACTGTTCTTTTCATTTGATGACTTCTCTATTGAAACATTGATTTTGTCACACACATACATATACACACATGTGTATGTATGTATGTATGTATGTGTATATCTGTTAATTGTCTATATATCTTGCATGCAAAGCCCCTATTCAAGAAATATTGACCTGTATTCCCTTCATTTTTGTAAATGCCTCTATTTGTTTATGTGCCCCCAGGGCTCTGTGCTCGCACTGACCAAATCCAATCTTGAATTTTCATCCTAAAATGTCAATCTCTATTCCTTTAGCTCATTACTCTCACATACATTAATCCAGTACTAACTCCATGATAAAATTTAGCAATAACTGCAGGTAGGGTGTACTAAAAAGTGGATGGCAGGATCCAAAAGTTCTGTATAGACATTCAACATACATTTTGGTAACTGAATATGGCATGGTATTTATTTTACAAAAGGGAAAATTGATAACGTGATCAAAGTCTCAAGGAGCCAATGAGCAAATACAGAAGTATAAAGTACTAAAATAGCCCATCAACACCCCCTTAAAGGAATGAACTTGAGACTGATATTAAAATAAACATCTGCCATTTCAGTGACTTGCTTTTCCCCATAGTATCGCCCAGACTCAGTGTCATTCTTTTGCATATACTCCCCTAAAAAGTAAATAAGTTTTGCTGATTGATGCATCAGAAATGAGAATCAAACCCAGCTCTTCTTGGCTTCAAAGCTAACTTCCTATCTGCTTCACTATGCTGCCTCTTTGCTTATACATAGCACATATTTTGATTTTTTTAAGTAAAGTAAATATTTCCTTCTATTAGTGACAATTTTTAGCCTTAACTCTGCTGAATTATTCAGGTTCTTCCAGCAGTCATCAAATTAAGTGTGGTTATATTCCTAGAAATGATGTTTTAAGTTGAAATGATGAAAATTATATGAAACAAATGTCAGAAAATTAAAATTTGCCACAGCAACAAGGTTAATCTAAGTTAACATCGGTCACCAAGGACCTAATGCCTATTTTCTAGTAATATGCATAAATCTAATATTTAATCAACTATGTACCATGTACTTGCACATTGTATAGTATAAAGAATTCCAAAATGCATAAAAATGTAAAAAATATCAATACAGGACCTAATTATATACATTTTTCTTAAATATGACATGTCACCATGGTGAATTTCACAATATTCTCATCTTTATAATTCTTGTTTTACTTTCTATTACAACAAATGAGAAGGAACACCTTCATGAAAATCACTAAAATCACATTACGGTGTTAAGAATATTGGATAGAATAAAAAAGTCTACTCTCTAGTCCTAACTATCCTCCTGAGGCATGTGGCGTTAAGCCCTAGTTTCTCCATCTGTAGAATGATACAGTTGCATGAAGTACTGCCACAAAGAATTGTAAAGTTCTTTGATGTTGCATTCATTTTGAAGATAATCCTGTAGTCTTTATAACTCTGCTAGCAAAGCTTAAGTTCTTTCAATTTCCACTATACTAGAAAGATTCAGAGTACGAAACTGGTAATAGAACACATCTCCATTCCATGACTCAACCTAATTAGTTATGGAAAAATTCATAACCTGTACAAGCACCCCTTCTTCCCCTTCATGTTGAATCCTTTGGCCATGGTAATTAATGAAGCTAAGAGTACTAAAAATACCTTATGTCATAGATCACCCTCTTTGCTTCTAGGGCAACAGTAGTGTGTGGATGTGTGTGTGTGTGTGTGTGTGTGTGTGTGCATATACTCACACACACATAGGCAAAATAGGCAGGCAATGCCAAGAAATATATTGTTTTTAGACTATCTATATAATTTAACCAATATCTTCCTACTATGTGATATCATTTTGCTATGACCAGTGAGCTGCCATTCAACAGTAGAATTCAAATCAATTGACATTGCTGCTATAAAAGAAACAAAAAAAAAAGAAGTTGAATCTATGTGGAAGAATGTCTCAGATTCTTATTGGGAAGGTAAATAAAAGGTATGGTGTAGTTGGTTCAGGTGCAAATTGAAACATTCTTTCATGGAACATTTGATCATCTCATATTGGAGTGTTCATGATAAGTATTTGCAAAAAGGCGGCTGTAAAAACTTATTTACAATTGGTTACAGCGAAAGAAAAAGTAGAGAAATTCTATAAAACACTCCATAAGACCTTTCAAATTAAATTGATACACAAGCAATACATACCAGTGTCTAATACTTTGACTTCAAAGTAAAAGTGGGTATAGGTGAAGAGAATGAAAAATACCTTAGAATTTATGGTTCAAGGATAAGGAATGAGAAAATCTAAGACTTGTAAAAATACCAAAGGTGAGGAAAAAAAAAACTCTTGGGCCCTATTATTACCATACAAATGTGACCAAGAGGACTTCAATAGTTACTGTCACAGGAGTTTTTGTAATTCCATCTGGATTTTGTAATGGCCATGAGCATTCCAAGTACATAAGTAAACAACTTAAGTGTGTAGGTCTGCTAACCAGATGATTATGATGAGTATGTCAGATTATCTTGACTAAATGATTATTTGTATTGATCAGGGTGACTATATCTGTTAATCATGAATCATTCCAAAGGGAAAATGAATACATTTATATTTGTATGTGTTGTTTATGATTGTGTGTATTTGTATACACATTCAAAAAAACTTGCCCATTGATTACATTAACAAAAGGCTAGTGAGGTTTCCCTTAAAAGAAAGTTAAATTGAATGTAGGTTGCTACTTCTAAGCATGATGAAATTGATTGGTCCCATGGTAGAGGTGGAATTTAAGCCCACCAAAGCATACTTAATAGAGACTGCAATGTTAAACATTTGAGAACATCTCCCAGTGATCCTAGAGCTTCCTGGAGTTCAAATGAGACTCCCTGGACCATCAGCAGAGACAGAGCCATCAGAGCCTAGTCACTATCCATTCCTAACTACAGTGGATGAGACTTTTTGCCTGGATCAAGCTCCTCCTCATCCTTTGATCTCTGATCTGCCACTGTTATATCATCATTGTAAGTGGGGGACATTGTTTTGGGTGGTTTGAATAAGATGATGGGCCTGACATTTTAAACTGTGTATTTCAGAGAATTGAGGTGATTTCCACTACAATGCATAGAAATCAGAAAAGGACCTTTTTATTACTCCATTAAATAAATCAAGTAAAGGAATGAAGAATAAATATGAATAAAAATTGAATGAAATCAATTTTATCAATCAACCCTTTTAATTTCTTTCCTTTCCTTGGAAGATGTCTTCTTAGCCTTGACTACCCTTTTTTACATAACCTTATGTGTGTATGTACTCAGGTTATCAATAAAACAACCTATACTAGGTAAGAAGTCATCCTAATCCCAGGGAATAGGTTGATGCACATGACTGAACAGACAAAAATTAAGTTTTACTAGATTAGTTTACTTAACTTGGAAGGATATGGTTGGCAAATGTAGATCAAGGATACATAGTTCTAAGTATGGCTCTCCAGTGCATTAGTGTCTCAATTTTCCTACATCCCCTCTAACATTTGTCATTTTCCTTTTCTGTCATGTAAGCCAATCTGACAGGTGTAGGGTGGTAGCTCAGGGTTGTTTTAATTTGCATTTTTTCTAATCAATAATGATTTATAGCACAGGTTCCCAAACTTATTTGGTCTACCACCCCCTTTAAAACTATACATATATATATATTACTCAGATCATCCTTGGAAATCTACTTTCTTTAACCCTTTAATTTTGTTTTAAATTTGCATCACTTCAAATATATATATATATATGCATATATATTTAAAAATGAAATATCTTAAATTTAATAATCTATTCAAAATTTGTGTTTTTCCCCCTGCATTGAAATTTTGATGATGCAATATCATGTCATGTAATCATGTACTATATAGTGTCATATAACTGTATACTACATGCCATATAGTATTGTATGGCATATGGTATTGTAAACAAATCATTACAGGTATATATCCTTGCTGATACATGCTGGACTTCCCAACAATGCTCGACATGTTTGCCTGCCAATGCTTGCTTCTCATGGCCTGTTGGCAAATTCTTTTATTTGGAAAATAATATAATCACTATGACTTTAACTCTACTACACAACAGATGAAACATGTAGAAATAGATTTTCAAAATTTTCTTATTTCTCTTCTTTCCTTATGCTTCCACCACTACCTTATTTTTATTCAACACAGCCCAATTTCACCTGAGGCTACTTTCACCCTCCTGGATCATTCCAGTGCCCCTCATGGGGAGGTATCATCCACTTTTGGAACTTCTGATTAGATTTTTCATATGACAATAGATAGCTTTGATTACTTTATTTGAAAACAACCTGTTCATATCCTTTGACTATTTATTAATTGAGGAATAGTATCATTCTGATTTCAATAAGCTAGCTCAGCTCTCTATATATTTGAGAAATGAAGTATTTATCAGAGAAACTTGCTATATTTTTTCAGTCATAATTACTATGTATTTCCATCCATCCTATTTCCCTTGTTTATCCTAATCTCTTTCCTTTTACCCTGTCTCCTCAAAAATGATCTGCTTCTGACCACAACCTTCCTCAGTCTGCCCTCCTATCAGCCTCACTCCTTCTCTCATCCTCTTCCCCTTCTATGTTCCTCTAGACTTAGATAGATTTTTTTATACCAACCTGAGTGTACATGTTTTTCCCTCTCTGATCCAATTCCAATGAGAAGGTTCAAGCACTACCTCCCCACTGCTGCTTTCCCCTCCATCAAAAAAGTTCTTTCATGCCTCTTTTATTTGAGAAAATTTACCCAATTCTACCTCTCCCTTCTCCCAGTTCATCCCTTTTTCTAACCCCTCAAATTTATTTTTTGGGATATTATCTTATTATAGTGAAATCATTCCCACACCCTCTATATACAGTCCTTCTAACTGCCTTAATAATGATGAAGTTCTAAGGGTTACAACTATCATCTTCCCAGGTAGAAATGTAAAAATTTAACCCATTGAATCCCTTGTTAATTATCTTTCCTGTTTACCTTTTTATATTTTTCTAGCATCTTATATTTGAAAGTCAAATTTTCTATTTAACTCTGGTCTTTCCATCAGGAATGTTTGAAAGTACTCTATTTTGTTAAATATCCATTTTTTCCTCTGAAGGATTATACTCAGTTTTGCTGGGAAAGTGATTCTTGGTTGTAATTCTGGTTCTCCTGCTTTCCAGGATATCATATTCCACGCCCTCTAATCCTTTAATGTAGAAGCTGCTAAATCTTGTGTTATCCTAATTCATATTTAATGATATTTAAGTAGCTTCTTTCTAGCTGTTTTCATTATTTTCTTCTTGAATTGGGAACTCTGGAATTTTGCTATATTTCTGGGAGTCTTCATTTCAAGATTTGTTTTAGGTTACAATTGGTCAATTTTTTAAGTTTCCATTTTACCTCTGGTTATGGGATATTGGAGCAGATTTTCTTAATTTCTTGAACCATTATATATAGGCTTTTTTTCTATCATGGCATTCAGGTAGTCCAATTATTCTTAAATTATCTTTCCTTGATATATTTTCCAGCTCAATTGTTTTTTTTCTAATGTCATATATCATATTTTCTTTTATTTTTTTCATTATTTTTATTTCATTATGTTGTTCTTGATATCTCATGAAGTCATTAGTTTGTACTTGACCAATTCTAATTTTTAAGGAATTATTTTCTTTAGTGAGGTTTTGTACCTCCTTTCTCTCTTTGGCTAATTCTGCTTTTTAATTAGTTCTTTTCTTCACTAAATTTTTTTTATCTTTTAGCCATTTGACCAATTTTGCTTTTTAAGGAGTTTTCCTCTTCAGTAGAATTTTGTGCCTCTTTCACCACTTGGTCTAATTTGTGTTTTAAGATATTATTTTCTTCAATATTTCTTTATGCCTCTTATACCAACTGTTGACCCTTTTTTCATAATTTTCTTACATCACTCATTTCTTTTCCCAATTTTTCCTCTTTCTCTACTTGATTTTTAAATTCCTTTTGGATTTGAGACAAGCTCACTTTTTTTTTGAGGTTGTGCATGTAGACATTTTAATTTGGTTATCTTCTGAATTTGTGTTGTGATTTTTCCTGTCACTATAGTAATATGTTATTGTCATGTTAATTTTTATTGTTTGCTCATTTTACAGTCAATTTCTTGACACTTAACTTTATGTTAAAGTTGAGTTCTGCTCCCAGGGTGTCAAGGGCACTGTGCCAAGCTTTCGATTTTATTATTTTTTATTTTATTTATTATTTATTATTTATTTTTTGACGTTTTCAAAACTAGGTCTGTAGTTCTTCAGAGTTATGTGATTTCAGGAGAGGTGTGCTCACTTCTCTCCTGCCCAAAAGCATTCTTTTCTGCTCTGGAATTGTCATCAGAATCCCTGCTCATGCTAATGATCCTCCTCACCCTTGGACACTAACTGGAATTGCTTATTAGCAATGCAACAGAAACCTACTCTCAGTGACATCAAAGGACCTTCTGTAACCTACTTCTGACAAGTTATTCAATGCCCTTATTGTCAGTAGGCTGAGAACTCTGGAATCCCCTGCTGCCACTACCTAAATGCTTGCTGTTTGCTTGCTGGGGTGAGGCATGTGCTAGAATGTGCTCCACTCTCATTCCACAGAGACAGACATTTCCGGCTGCTACCTTCTAAATTGTCTTGGACTGGGAAATTGTTTCATGCTGTCCTTTTCTTAGTTCTTCAACTCCAGAATTCATTTTGAGGCATTATTTTAATGTTTGGAGGAGAATTTGGTAGAGCTCAGGCAATTATCTGCCTTTTTATCTGGGCCTTTTGCCCAGATATTTCATTTTTTGTTGATTTTCTTTTTTCTTACTTTTTCCAATTTATTTATTTATTTTTAGTTTTCAACATTTACTTTCACAAGATTTTAAGTCCCAAATTTCCTCCCCATCCCTCCCCTCCCCCCACCCAATGATGGCCTGCATTCTGATTTTACCTTCATCCAATCTGTTCTCTCTTCTATAATCCATCCCCCTTCTCTTATCCCCTCCCCCTCCTATTTTCCTGTAGGGAAAGATGAATTTCTATACCCCTTTGCCTGTATATCTTATTTCCCAGTTGCATGCAGAAAGAATTTCTAACATTCATTTCTAAAACTTTGAGTTTTAGAAACCCACCCACCCTCATTAAGAAAGCAAGCAATTTGACATAGGCTATACATATGCAGTCATACGAAACACTTCCATAATAGTGATGTTATGAAAGACTAACTGTATTTCCCTCCATCCTACCCCAGCCCCCATTTATTCCATTCTTTCCTATGTCCCTACCCCTCCTCACAAGTGTTTGCTTCTAATTACTCCCTCCCCCAATATGCTCTCCCTTCTATCACCCCTACCTCTCTTATCCCCTTTCCCCTTACTTTTCCTGCAGGGTAAGATAGTTTCCATACCCAATTGGATGTGTATGTTATTCCCTCCATAAGCCAAATCTGATGAGACTAAAGCTCACTCATTCCTTTTCATCTCCCCCCTCTTCCCCTCCACTGTAAAAGCTTTTGCTTGCCTCTTTTATGTGAGATAATTTACTCCATTCTACCTCTTTCTTCTTCTCCCAGTACGTACCTCTCTCACCACTTAATTTTCTTTTTTAGATATCATCCCTTCATGTTCAACTCACCCTATCCCTCAGTCTATATATATTCCCTGCAACTACCCTAATAATGAGAAAGGTCTCATGAGTTACAAATATCATCTTTCCATGTAGGAATGTAAACAGTTCAACTTTAATAACTCCCTTATGATTTCTCTTTCCTGTTTACCTTTTCATGCTTCTCTTGAGTCTTGTATTTCAAAGTCAGTTTTTCTATTTAGTTTTGGCTGCTCAAGAATGAATTAAATTCCACTACATCATTGAATGTCAATTTTCCCCCTCATTGATTATGCTCAGTTTGCTGAGAAGGTGATTTCCGGTTGTAATTCTAGTTTTTTTGACCTCTGGAATATCATTCCAAGCCCTCCAGTACCTTAATGTAGGAGCTGCTAAAGCTTGTGTTATCCTGATTGTGTTCCCACAATATTTGAATTCTTTCTTTCTGACTTCTTGCAATATTTTATCCTTGACCTGGGAACTCTGGAATTTGGCTACAATATTGCTGGGAGTTTCCTTTTGGGGATCTCTTTTAGGAGGTGATCAGTGGATTCTTTCAATTTCTATTTTACCCTCTGGTTCTAAAATATCAGGGCAGTTTTCCTAGATAATTTCTTGAAAGATGATGTCTAGGCTCTTTTTTTGATCATGGCTTTCAGGTAGTCCAATAATTTTAAATGATCTCTCCTGAATGTATTTTTGAGATCAGCTGTTTTTCCAGTGAGATATTTCACATTGTCTTCTGTTTTTTTTTTCATTCTTTTGGTTTTGTTTTATAATTTCTTGATTTCTCATAGAGTCATTAGCTTCCATTTGCTCTATTTTAATCTTTAAGGAATTATTTTTCTCAGTGAGCTTTTGGACCTCCTTTTCCATTTGGCCAATTCTGCTTTAGAAGGCATTCTTCTCTTCATTGTTTTTTTGGACCTCTTTTGTCATTTGGGTTAGTCTTTTTAAAGTGTTATTTTCTTCATTATTTTTTGGGTTTTCTTTAGCAAGCTATTGACTCATTTTTCATGATTTTCTTGCATCACTTTTATTTCTTTTCCCAATTTTTCCTCTACTTCTCTTGTTTCTCAAAATTCTTTTTTGAATTTTTCTATGACCCGAGACCAATTCATATTTTTCTCAGGGGCTTTGGATACAGGAGTTTTGACTTTGCTGTCTTCTTCTGGTTGTATGTTTTGATCTTCCTTGTCACCAACATAAGATTCTTGGTCTGACATTTTTTTCCTCTGTTTGCTCATCTTCCTAGCCAGTCACTTGACTACTTTTTAACTCTTTGTTAAGGTAAGCTCTGCTTCCAGTGTGGATAGTTTACTGTCCCAAGCTTAAGGGGTTTTATGCAACTGTTTTTAGAGATACTTCTAGGAACCTGTGAGTTTTCAGTTCTTCCAAAGAGCTATGTTCTAAGGAGAAGTGCTTAGTCCTCTCCTGGACTGTGCTATGGTCTGTGAGTGACCACAAGCACTCTTTTCTGCCCTGGAAATGAGAGGAGGGTTCCTTCTTGACTGCTACCACAAGCTCTGCTGTGCCAGTGCTCCTCCTTGCCCCAGTACTGCCCTCAAGGACTGGGTCCCAGATGTAAGCCTGGGCAAAGTGAGAGAATCCTGCCTCAGAACCAGTAAAGAGATCCCTGCAATCCTGCTCTGATCAGCTGTTCAATCTCCCCACCATCTGTGGGTCAAGAGCTCTGGAAGCAGCTGCTGCCACTGTGGTTGCCACCCTGGGGCTGTGCCAGGACCATGGCTGGACCATGCTTCTCTTACTAGGTCTGATTTTTTTTAAAAATATTTTACTTTCCCCCAATCACATGTTAAAAATAATTTTCAACATTCATTTTTAAAATTGAGTTCCAAATTCTCTCCCTCCCTCCCCACCCACTTCATAGAGAATGCAAGCAATTTGGTATAGGTTATACATGTGTAATCATGCAAAACATATATCCATATTAGTCATGTTGTAAAAGAAAACATAGACCAAAATAAAATAATAAAGAGTATACATACATGAATATACATATACTTACATACATACATATATATATATATACACACACACATACATACACATATATGTGTATAGATAGATAGATGTGTATTCAGACTCCATCACTTTTTTTCTCTGGGGATGGATAGCATTTTTCATGATACACCCTTCAGAGTTGTCTTGAACTATTGTATTGCTGAGAACAGCTAAGCCATTCACAATTGATCATCTTACCATATTGCTGTTACTGTTTACAATGTTCTCCTGGTTCTACTCATTTCACTTTACATCAGTTCATATAAGTCTCTCAAGATTTTTCTGAGAGCAGCTAGCTCACCATTTCTTATATTACAATAGTATTCCATCACAATCATCTACCACAAATTGTTCAGGCATTCCCAGATGATGTGCATAGCTTCAATTTCCAATTCATTGTCACTAGAAAAGAACGGCTATAAATATTTGGGCATAGTTGCAAATTGCTCTACAGAATCATTGAATCAGTTCACAACTCCACCAATTCACAACTCTTAATTTTCACACATTTCTTCCAACATTTATCATTCTCCTTTTCTGTCCTATTAGCCAATCTAATAGGTGTGAGGTAGTACCCCAATATTGTTTTAATTTGCAGTTCTCCAATCAATAGTGATCTAGATCATTTTTAACATAGCTATAGATAGCATTGATTATTTTATCTGAAAACTTACTATTCATATTTTAATATTTGTCAATGGTGTAATGGCTCTTATTTTTATGAATTTGATTCATTACTCTATGTATTTGAGAGATGAGACCTTTATAAGAGAAACTTGTTTCAAAAATTTTTTACACTTATATTTGATAACCATATTTCCCTTCATCCTATTTTCCCCCTGTCTATTTTCTTCTCTCTCCTTTCATCCTGTGCCTTCTCAAAAGTGTTTTGTGTCTGATTATTGCCACCCCCAAACCACCCTCCTTTGTGTGAGCACTCCTCTTCTTTTACCTCCTTCTCCTCCTACTTTACTGTAGGGTAAGATAGTTTTCTATACCCAATTGAGTATCTATATTATGTCTATATTATTGCTTTTTTGAGACAATTCCAAAGAGTGCAAAGTTCAAGTATTTCCCACCTCCTCCCCCATCTTCCACTGTAATAAATCTTTCTTGCTTCTTTTATGTGAGATAATTTACTCCATTCTATCTCTCCCTTTCCCTTTCTCCCTTTGCATTCCTCTTTCTCACTCCTTAATTTTATTTATAAAGATATCATCCCATAATATTTAAGTCTCATCTATGCCCTCTGTCTATATTTACTCCTTCTAAATGACTTCATAATGAAAAAGGTTTTATAAGTTACAAGTATCATCTTCCTATGTAGGAAGGTAAACAGCTTAATCTTATTAAGTCCATTATAATTTCCCTTGCCTGTTTATCATTTTCTGCTCCTCTTGAGTCTTGTATTTAGAAGGCAAATTTTCTATTCAGCTGTGGTCTTTTCATGAGGAATGCTTGAAAGTGCTCTAGTGGTTTTTCAGTTGATTCTCTAGGATTTTCTAAGTATACCACCATATCATTTGGAAAGAGTGATAGCTTCATTTCTTCATTGCCTAGTCTAATTCCTTCAATTTCTTTTCCTTCTTATTGCCAAGGCTAACATTTCTAGTACAATATTGAATAACAGTGGTGATAATGGACATCCTTTTTTCATCCCTTATCTTGTTGGACATGCTTCTAGCTCATTCCCATTACATATAATGCTTGCTGACAATTTTAGATAGATACTACTTATCATTTTATGGAAACTCCATTTATTCCTATGCTCTCTAGTGGTTTTTTTTTTATAGGAAAAGGTCTTGTATTTTGTCAAAAGCTGTTTCTGCATCTATTGAGATAATCATATGCTTTCTCTAAGTTTTGTTACTGGTATAGTAAGTTATGCTGATAGTTTTCCTAATGTTGAAGCAGCACTGCATTCCTGGTATAAATCCCACCTGGTCATAGTGTATTATCCTCATGAAAACTTGCTGTAATATTTTTGCTAATATTTTCTTTAAAAATGTGCATTGATATTCATTAGAGAAATTGGTCTAAAATTTTCTTTCTGTTTTGGCTCTTTCCAGTTTAGGTATCAGCACCATATTTGTATCATATAAATGGTAGGACTCCTCCTTTGCTTATATTTCCAAATAGTTTATGTAATACTGGAATTAATTGTTCTTTAAATGTTTGATAGAATTCACTTGTAAATCCATCTGACCCTGGTGATTTTTTTCTTAGGTAGTTCATAGATGGCTTGTTCAATTTCTTTTTTTTTCTGATATGGGGTTATTTACATATTGTATATCCTTTTCCGTTGATCTGGCCAATTCATTTTTTTTTGTAAATATTCACACATTTCACTTAGATTGTCAAATTTATTGGCATGCAGTTGGACAAAATGGCTCTTAATTATTGTTTTAATTTCCTCTTCATTAATAGTGAATTCACCCTTTTCCTTTTTGATACTTGTAATTTTATTTCCTTCTTTCTTTTTTTAATCCAATTAACCAAAAGTTTATCTATTTTATTGTTTTTTTCCCATAAAACTAGCTCTTCATTTTCTTTATTAGTTCAATAGTTTTCTTAATTTCAATTTTATTAATCTCTCCATTGGTTTTCAGAATTTCTAATTTGGTATTTAATTGGGGATTTTAAATTTGTTCTTTTTCTAGCTTTTCTAGCTGCATTTCCAATTCAGTGTTCTCCTCTTTCTCTATTTTATTCATTTAAGCATTTAGAGATATAAAATTTCCCCTAAAAATTGCTTTGGCTGCATCCTGTAAGTTTTGGTATGTTGTTTCATTATTGCCATTCTCTTGGATGATGTTATTGATTGTTTCTATGATTTCTTGTTTCACCCACTCATTCTATAGGATTAGATTAGTTTTTCATTAATTTTTAGTCTATCTTTCCATGGGCCTTTATTGCATGTGATTTTTCATTGCATCATAATCTGAAAAGCATGCATTTAATATTTCTGCCTTTCTGCACTGGATTGTAAGATTTTTATGCCATAGTATATGGTCAATTTTCATGTAGCTGCCATGTACTGCTGAGAAAAAGGTATATTCCTTTCTATCCCCATTCAGTTTTCTCCAGAGATCTACCATATTTAATTTTTCTAAAATTGTATTCACCTCCTTAACTTCTTTCTTGTTTATTTTGTGGTTAGATTTATCTGGTTCTGAGAGAGGGATATTGAGGTCCCCTACTTGTATAGTTTTGTTGTCTATTTCTTCCTGTAACCTCCTTAACTTCTCCAAGAATTTGGATTCTATAGCATTTGGTGCATATATGTTTAGTATTGATATTATTTATCTATGGCACATTTTAGGAAGATGTAGTTTCCTTTCTTATCTCTTTTAATTAGATCTAATTTTGCTTTTACTTGGTCTGAGATCAGGATTGCTACCACTGTTTTTTTTTTAAATTTCAACTGAAGCATAATACATCCTGCTCTAGCCTTTTACCTTTACTCTAAGTATATTTCTCTGCTTCAAATGTGTTTCTTGAAAGCAACATATGGTAGGATTATGATTTTTAATACCCTCTACTATCTACTTCTATTTTATCAGAGAGTTCAGCTCAATCACATTCACAGTCATGATTATTAACTGTGTCTTTCTCTCCATCCTATCCCGCCACCATTTATATTTTTCTCTTTGCTTTCCTCCTTTCCCTCCTCACCAGTGTTTTGCTTGTGACTACCACCTCACTCAATCTTCCCCCCTTCCATTAACCCCTCTCCCTTTTCTTTCTCCTTTCCCCTACTACTTCTTCCCTCCCTTCTGTTCTCCTTTCTGTCCACCCCTCCATTTTCTTCTCTCTTCCCCTTCCTAATTCCTATACAAGATAGATTTCTATACTCAATGGAGTGTGTCTGATATTCCCTCTTTGAGCCAAATCTGATGAGAATAAGGTTCAAACAATACCTCCCTCTTTTCTTTCCCTCTACTCTAATAGGTCTTTGCACCTCTTCATGTGATGTAATTTGCCCTTTTCTGCCTCCTCCTTTCCTCTTCTCTCAGTACAATACTTTTTTTACCCCTTAGTTATTTTTTTATCATCACATCGAAGTCAACTTATACCCATACCATATCTCTATGTATACCCCTTCTAAATGCTATATAAAGATACAGTTCTCAAGAGATAAAACTATCACCTTCCAGGTAGGGATACAAACAGTTTGACCTTATTGAATAATTTTTTTTTTCCTTCTTATTTACCTTTTTATGCTTCTCTTGAGTCTTGTACTAGAACATAGAATTTTCTGTTCACTTCTGCTTTGTTTTGTTTTGTTTTGTTTTGTTTTTTTCCAAACAGGAATGATTCAAAGTCCCCTATTCCATTGAATATCCATCTTTTCCCCGGAAAGATTATATCAAATTTTGCTGGGTAATTGATTCTTGGCTGTAATCCAAGCTCCTTTACCTTCCTGAACATCATATACCAAGCCCTCTGGTCCTTTAATGTAGAAGCTGCTAAGTCCTGCATAACCCCTACTCTGGCTCCACAATATTAATTTTTTTTCTGTTTGCTTGTAGTATTTTCTCCTTGACCTGATAATTCTGGAACTTGGCTATAATATTCCTTGGAGTTTATATTTGGAATCTCTTTCAGGAGGTGATTGATGGATTATTTCAATGACCATTCTACCCTCTGGTTCTAGGATATCAGGATAGTCTTCCTTGATTATTTCTTGAAAGATAACTGTCAGGTTTTTTTTTTTTTCTCATCGCTTTCAGGTAGACCAACAATTTTAAAATTATCTCTCCTGGATCTATTTTCCTGGTTAGTTGTTTTTTTCTCAATGAGGCATTTTACATTTACTTCTTTTTTTTTTTCATTTTAAAAAAAATTTTGTTTGACTGATTCTTGATGTCTCATAGAGTCATTAAGTTCCACTTGCTCAATCCTAATTTTTAAGGAATTATTTTCTTCAGTTAGCTTTTGTACCTCATTTTCCATTTGGCCACTTCTACTTTTTTATGGACTTGTTTTCTTCAGTGATTTTTTTCCATTTGGCCAATTATATTTTTTAAAGAATTGTTTCTTTCAGTCAATTTTTATCCTTCCTTTTCCAAGCTGTTGAACTTCTCTTGTATGCCTCTCATTTCTTTTCCCAATTTTTTTCTGTCTCTCTTGTTTGACTTTTAAAATTCTTCTTGAGCTATTCCAAGAAGACTTTTTGGACTTGGGACCAATTCATATTCCTCTTTAAGATTTTGGAAGTATATGTATTGACAATGTTGTCCTCTTTTGAGTTTGTGTCTTATTCTTCCCCATCACCATAGTAGTTTTCTATGGTCAATGTTCATTTTCACTTCATGATCATTTTTTTTTGGTCTATTTAGTGGTTTTTAAAGTTGAGCTCTCCTGTTGGAGTGCAGGAGGCAGTGTCCCAAGCTTCTTATGCTGAGGGCCAGGAACCTCATCACTGGCTTTGTGTGCTGGGGTCTCAGGTGCAGGCCACTTGGGGTTGTAGAGGTCTGGTAGCTTACCTGGTGCTGAACTGGGCTCCTAGTGGTGGTGTGCTGAGGTCAACTGGGATTTTCTGCATTTCCTTTGGGATATACTGTAGCACATGGAGGTCTGGTCCCTGAAGGATGCCTGCCCACCCTGGGCTATGCTGAAGCACCTGGTAGTTTTCCAAGCTATAGTCTGCTAGTTCCCCTGACTATGCTAAGGCATGTCTGGTGGGGGAGGGGAGTCCTGGTGTTGGTGTTTGCCTGCCCCATCACCCTGAGGCTCAGAATCTTTGGCTGATTGGCTAAGGTGGGGCTTGCTGGAATGCTTCTTGTCCTGGAATGTGCTCTTTATTTCCCTGAGTGAGATTGACCTTTCTTGCTGATCCTCCAATTTTCCCAGGCTAAAAGATTGCTCTATTCCATCTTTCTTCTGGCTCTGCTGTTCCATAATTTGTTCTGGAGTCCTATTTTATGGTTGTTCAGAGGTGAAAATGGGAGAGTGGCAATGGTTTATTGCTTACTCCACATCTTGTCTCCCAGAAGTCCTCTATTCTGTTTTTTAAGATATTTTCTTCAGAATTTTTCTTGGGCCTCCTTTACCAAGCTTTTGACTCTTTTTTTCATTATTTTCTTGCACAATTCTCATTTTTTTCACAGTTTTTCCTCTACCTCTCTTATTTGATTTTAAAAATCCTTTTTTGAGCTCTTCCATGATTTGAGACAGTTCATATATTTCTTGGAGGCTTTTGATGTAGAAATTCTGACTTTTCTGTCTTCTGAATGTGTGTTTTAATCTTCCTTGTCACCATAGTAACTTTCTATGGTCAGAAATTTTTTCTGTTATTTGCTTATTTTCCCAGCCTTATTTCTTAACTTTTTACTCTTTATTAAAGTGGGGCTCTGTTTCCAGGGTGGATGGTACATTGTCCCAAGTTCCCAAGGGGTTTTATGCAACTGTTTTCAGAGACACTTCTAGGAATCTGTAGTTTTCAGTTCTTTCAAGGTCATATGATCTAAGGAGAAGTAGATTTACTATTCTCCTGTGCTCTGGTCTGTGAGCAACCACAAGCACTCTTTTTCTGTTCTGGAACTGTGACGAGTCTCTCTCTCTCTCTCTCTCTCTCTCTCTCTCTCTCTCTCTCTCTCTTTCTCTCTCTCTCTGCACTTGTTTTTAGTATGGAATCTTTACTCCAGGTAACATTTATTTGTTCATTGATTCATGGCCATACCATTATTGCATTTAATGTCTTTCTGATAACCTTACATTCCATTTTCAGGATTCTTAAATGATTCTGCAATACACCTTTTCATTGAGCAGCCATGGCTTTCTAAATTTCCTCTATTTAAAAGATAATACACACTGAGTTTTTAAAGTCATAGTACATAAATATAAGCCACTAGACTAAAATACAGATTTCCTGTAAGAGCTGAGGAATTACAGTTTCAATATTAAGTTATGACCAGAAATAAAAATAGAAATTAAAAAGCACTTAAAATGCACCACAAATATGCTATTTTACTCCTTTTTCTCCTACCCTGCCTTTGAAGAACAATTACCGAACTGTATTAAACTATGATAGCATCTGGCTCCTTGGCAAGTTCCGCAGACAACTGGCAGTCTAGGAATACTGCATGACTATCAGGTGGTTTAGATGCTGAAGATAGACTGCCTGGTCTATCACAGAGTGCTCCATTTGTATATCTTCTCTTTCCTTTTTTTTCCAAGCCCATTCTCTTTGTTCAGTATTCTCAACATAAAGTAAATCCATGGATGAACCGATTTGTATACCTATCTATGTGATTTTAATTTAAAAGGAACATGGACTCAATTCTTTCTTCTAAGTTTCTTATTCCTATTAAATTTATCTTACTCATAACTTCATATATGATGACTTAGTATTATCTTAAGGACATTTAAACATTCTTTTCTATAGGTTCTTTCTGGGCCTCTATATTTCCCATATACATAATTTGCTCATTGCTATATTGGATGCTTTCTAATGATTTCTTCCTCAACAAGATTTATGTAGTTTATTTTACCTCAGAGTGATGATTTAGTTATTTGGGAATAATATATTCCAGAGAATAGATCAATTACCCTCACTGCATTAACTATAATAGATTTTGTAGCCATTATAAGTTAGGCTATCATATCCATGGGTTAAAATAAATACCTTGCTGTTGGCATATTATGTGAAAATCAGCACAGCAACAGACTGACAAATCAAAGATGAGCAAACATAGCCTCAATTTTGCCTTCTCCAAAATCTGAACCTGTTAATAGTAAGTGAGTAGGTAGACAACCTGGAATAAAAACAACTTTGGCTGAAACACCAGAGACTTTCAATATTTTATTTTCATTCATTTGACTTCACATTGGGCACAGAGATGATTTGTGAACTCAAGTAAAAAGCCCTGTTGCAAAATTAGAGTCTAACAAACTAATTAGTCATTTTCCATCAAATAGTTCTTTATTTCATACTCTATGAACATATTCATTTAGTACATGTTTTTGTTTATAGAAACTATGTATATAGTATAACAAAAACTGATAGTTATCTAGAACTTTAAAGTTTACAAAGCACTTCACATATTCATCTCATTTGACCCTTATAAACTTCTGTGATGTGCGTAGTATAGGTATTATTATTTCTATTGCATATATGAAGTAATAGATTTTCAGTAATGTCAAGGGACTTACCCAGAGTCATATTACTAGTGAGTATTAGAGGTAAGATTTATGCACAAGTTTTCTTTACTCTAGGTCCAATAAAATATTTGTTATTACAAGCTACTGTGTGTTCCCCTACAATTCAGTGAGCTTTGACACTGTCAGTTGGGAGGGCTTATGTGAAATTATATCAAGATTTGGTTGCCCAGAGAATTTCATCAGCATTGTACATCAATTTCATGATGGCATGCTTGCCCAAGTTCTGAATAATGGACAATGCTCTCGTGCTTTCCCAATCACCAATTGAATGAAAAAAAGTCAGTGTGCTTGTTCCCATGCTTTTTAGCTGATGTTTTCAGCCATGCTGTCAAATGCTTTCTATGAGGATGAAAATGGCATCAATGTCAGCAACCACACTGACAATAAATTCTTTAACTTGAAAAGGCTACAAGCTAAGACCAAAGGGGAGGGAGTGTTGGTGCATGATTCTCTGTTTGCAGATGATTGTGCACTCAATGCAGCCTCTGAACCTGAGATTCAACAAAGTATGGATCAGTTCTCTGCTGCTTGTGCTAATTTTGGCCTAGCAATTAACACCAAGAAACAGAGGTGCTCCATCAGCCCCCACCACACCATCCATACGTGGAACCATTGGTTACAGCAAATGGAGAAGCTTTGAATGCTGTGGATAAGTTCCCTTGCCTTGGTAGTGTACTTTCCAGGGATGTACACATTGATAATGAGGTTGACACACATTGCCAGAGCCAAATCAGTGTTTGGAAGGATCTGAAGGAAAGTATGAGAGAGAAGAGGTATTAGACTGACTACCAAACTGAACGTCTGCAGAGCCAATGTACTGACCTCATTGTTGTATGCCTGTGAAACCTGGACAGTATAGTAGGGCCATGCCAGTAAACTGAATTGCTTCCATTTGAATTATCTTAGAAGATTCTGAAGATCAACTGGCAGGTTAAGATAACAGACACCAAAATCTGTTCTCTAAATTACCAACTATTCACACTCTGTTTCAGAGAGAGTGATTCCAATGGGCTGGCCACACTGTTTGAATGCAAAATGTACACTTGCCAAAAAGACTATTTTATGGAGAACTCACACAGGGCAAGTGTTCAAATGGTGGACAGAAGAAGTGATACAAGGACACACTCAAGGTATCTCTTATGAACTTTGGAATTGATTGTGTAACATGGGAGCCACTGGCACAGGACCACTCAGCATGGTGTGCCCATATCAGAGAAGGTGTTGTGCTCTATGAGCAAAGCAGAATTGAAACTGCACAAAGGAAATGAAGGATGTGCAAATTTAGAGAATCCACTCCCAATGTTCACATGGACTATTCATGTCCAACCTGCAGTAGAGCATTCTGAGCTCATATTGGTCTGATCAGTCACAGTCAGACACACTGTACTTGACTCCAGCATAGTGATGTCATTTTGGTCCCCTTTGAGAAAGAAGGACAACAACCAACCAACCAACCTTTAGAACCCAATGTAGTTTTCTGTACATTGTAAATAATTCATAAATATTTCTTGAATAATTAGCTGATAGAATTAATTAGGCTAAGCTATCATGATGATGAGGAGAAATGAAAAAAGTCTTGTACCTCTTCTTTTGGGGAAGTGTTTTGTTTTGTTTTTCTCAGCTTCCTCTTCCTTTAGGATTGGAATCATGGATGTGATGTTAAATATTTAACAACCAGCTCTTCCCCCAAAAATGTACTCATGGCACACTTTTAAATTTATTCTGAATTATTATTTTGTCTATCCCTAGCTTACATTTAGACAAGTGATAAAATAAATCAACCCTACATTTGTAAATGTGTAATTTATTAGACATACATGCTCACACTAAAAATTTACAATTGGCTCTCAGGAACTGATTTAGGTTGGCTCCAGCACAATGCTGTCATGGCTTTTCTTATAAACCTAGCCCAAAAAAGATGTTTGATGCTGGAGTGGAACTAAATCAATCAATCCATCAATGATCATTTATTAGCTCTTACTATGTGCCAATTACCATGCTAGACACTGGAGACAGGAAAAAATGGCAAAATTATGGTACCTTATTTCACAGAAATCACATTCTGATAGGGTAGAACTGTGGAAATATAAGAATGAAACACCATGTCTCTAGTGGAGGAGGGAGGTAAAAAAAGAGAGAGAAGGAAAAGAAAATAAAGAAAAAGACACTTTTCAGAAGAAAGATATTTATGTTGGGGAAGGGCATAGGAATGGGAAAAGCCTCTCCAAGGGTTAGAATTTGAGCTGAGACTTGAAGAAACTCATGAGTCTGAGGTAAGAAAGCAGAGCATTCCAGTCATGGGGACAAACATTGAAAAGGTATGGAATTGGGAGATGTGTTTAGATATTATTTAAATGCTATGTTTAAGAGAATCAAGAAAGCTAGCATTCCTGGATCATAGGAGTAAAGTATGTGTTCAGGTTTTGAAGAAAGGAATAAAAGCACCTACTATGTGTTAGGAACTGTGCTAAGCACTTTACACATATTATCTCATTTGATCCTCACAGCAGTCCTGAGAAGTAAGTGCTATTATAATTCATATTTTACAATTGAGGAAACTGAGAAAGACAGAGGTTAAGTGACTTTCCTAAGGCCACACAGCTAAGTATCTGAGTCTGGATTTAAACTCAGGTCTCCCTGACTCCATACCATGTAGCTAGCTGTGTTGAAGTCAGCTGAAGGGCATTCAAACCAAACAAAATATTTTTTAAATGCCTAATGTTTGTCCACTTGCAGCCTGGAGTACTTTCTTACTGTCTTGTGTTTCAAAAGGGATGTGTCTTAATTAAAGGTTCTTTAATGCAAACTCAAATTCCTAGCCAGTTCACACTGAGAAATCCAAATAAGGTTCTAAATATAAGAAATCCAAATAGTATAAAACCTCTAAATCTCCTTGCCTTCTGTGTCTTGTCCTCTCTTTATTCATGATCTCATTGTGAACATTTAGCAAGTGCTGTTGGCATGGATTTGATTGGTCTTCTATACTTTAATACATTGTCAAATACATATTAAGAAACATCTAAAATAATGCCATTAAAAATAGCAATTTTTAGAGTCACCAAAGTCTGCTGCAAAAAATATGAGGGAGGGGAAGTAGGAGCAGCAGTGCAGCTCGTTTCTCTTCTCTTTGATTTTCCATTAGGAAATGAGTATACCAATGGGAAATGTCAAGATATTAGGAGCTCTGTTTTCCAGAGCTAAGGCCCAGCAAGCAGGCTATTCCCTGAGTTTGGCATAACAACAATCTGTTGCATTCACCCTCGAGATGATCTCAGCCACAGCAAAACCCCAGAATAAAGACTTATGATTCCCCTATTTCCTAGGAAATCCTGGCCTGAAAGCTGGGGCTACAGCTAACATTCTGCAGCAGGAAGTGTTAATCACATCTCAACACTGAACAATTCTTGCACCTGTAACTGCCCAGTGAACTAAACCAGGTGCTGTACTCGTGTTCCCTCCACACTAATTCTGGGTTTGTACCTTGCTAAACAATCACAAGGCTCAACTACCCTTAAGACTTGAGATGATAATCACAAGGCTCAATGATTCTAATAACTTATACTGTTCCCAAAAGAGACCTAAGAATGCCTGCATTGTCCCCAAAAATGTGTTGGAACTGTTTACTCAAGACCCAAGAATGTGTTGGATGCCATTTTTGGTGGTTTTCATGCTTAAAACCCCTACTCTCCCATAAGCCCTAAGCCCTCCTTCTAAGGAAAACTTCCACTCGCAAGTGCTTTCCTCACTTTGAAATTAAACTTTTGTTTGATTCCTGACTCTCCTATCTCTGGCCTGCTTTGTTTGATACCAGCCACTCACAGGTTAGAGACTAGTTCTGGTCTGGTTGACATCAAGTAATAGGGGAGTAGATCAGTCTCCCATAAAGCAAAAGGAGAAGTCTCAAAAAAAGATCTTGTTGACTGTCCATTTCCTACCTTTTCAAAGGTCACTGGCTAGATATAGAATTCAGTCACCAGCCATTCAGAACTCGGCACTGTCACTGGGAGTATTTGATATCTAATAGTCTTAGATTCAGCATATGAAATCTAACTGGGATGCTGTCATACCTTTACTAGTCACAATTTTTAAGCTCAAAATCTTTTCTCCTCTGTATCCTGCTTCTTTGGCTTAATTTACACTTCTCTTACAAGCCTACATCATGTTCATGATTCAATGCACTCTGGGTTGTTTGACAGTAGTGAAGTTTGAAATCCCCTCAGATTTTAGGGAATACTTGGGAAATGAAATTGTATGCCCACAGAGTCCCCACCCTTTTCTACCTTTGCTACATGTCAGCAGAGGTCTCAATGACAGACCATACTTTAAATGAATTAAACTGATTAACTGAATTAAAAGAAGATTGTTTTTAACTGTATACACACTACCCTTGGAAAATTATCTGAACTTCTAAAAATGCAGTTAATTTATATCAATGCACTTAATCTAAAAGTATTCGTTTTATTTATTCTTTTTTCATTATTAAGAATACATTAGGGTGGGTGGAGCCAAGATGACAGGATAAAAGCAGTGACATGCTTCAGCCCTCCCCCAAAACTCTACAAATACCTGTAAAAAAGGCTCTAAACAAATTCTAGACCAGCAGAACCCACAAAAAGACAGAGTGAAACAAATTTCCAGCCCAAGGTATGGATGGTTGCTTGGAAACGTCTATCATGACAGGCTGGGAGAGAAATGCAGTTCAGTTTGGGCCACACAGGCAAAAAGTACACCTCAGTGAACCTGGAGCAGTTCTCAGGGGATTGAATCAAAGGGAGTTGTGTTTCCAGACTTCTCAACCCACAAACACCAAAGACAGAGAAGGTCAGTAGGAAAGATCTGTGATCAGAGTGAGAGAGAAGCTTGGTTTGGCCCCATTCCCAGCACAGCCTGGGAGTGGCAGTTGCTTCTGGAGGTCTTGGCCCACACACAGAGTAGGGATCAAGTGGCTGATCAGAAGGGGATTGCAGGGATCTCTTTGCTGGTACTGAGGCAGGATTATCTTGCTTTACCTGTGTTTGGATCTGAAGCACAGTCCTGAATGGAGGTCCTGGCATGAGGAAGAGTGCTGGAGTGGCAGAGTTTGTGGTGGTTGTGAAGAGGGAACTCTCCTAACAGTTCCAAGACAGAAAAGAGTGCTTGTGGTCACTTATAGACCAGAGCAGACCAAGAAAGGAGTAAACACCTCACCCTTGATCATAACACCTTGGAATTACTGAAAATTTACAGGTCCTTAGAAGTATCTCTGAAAACAGCTGCACAAAACCCTGAAGCTTGGGACAATACATTCTCCACACTGGAAGCAGATCCCTACCTTAAGAGTTTATAACTCAACTAATTGGCTAGGATCATGAGCAAACTGCCCAAAAAAAGTCAGACCATAGAATCTTTCTTTGGTTACAAAGAAGATCAAAATATACAACCAGAAGAAGAGAGCAAAGTCAAAGCCCCTGCATTCAAGCTTCAAGAGCTCAAAAAGGACTTTGAGAAGCAAGTAAGAGAAGTAGAGGAAAAACTGGGAAGAGAAATGAGAGTGAAAAAAGAAAATCATGAAAAACAAGTCAACAACTTGCTAAAGGAGACCCAAAAAAAAATACTGAAGAAAACACCTTGAAAAATAGCCTAACCCAAATGGCAAAAAGGGTCCAAAAAGCCAATGAGGAGAAGAATGCCTTCAAAAGCAGAATTGGAAAAATGGAAAAGGAAGTCCAAAAGTTCATTGAAGAAAATACTTCCCTTTTTAAAAAAATTAATTTATTTTGATTTATCAACCATTATTTTCACAAGCTTTTGAGTTTTAAATTTTTCTCTCCCTCATCCTTCTTCCCAAGACAGCATGCAACCTGATATAGGCTATACATATACATTCCTATTAAACATATTTTCACATTAGTGATGTTGTAAGTAAGAATTAGAACCAATAGGAGAGGGGCAGCTAGGTGGTGCAGTGGATAGAGCGCTAACCCTGGAGTCAGGAGGACCTGAGTTCAAATCTGGCCTCAGACACTTCATACTTACTAGCTGTGTGACCATGGACAAGTCACTTAACCCTATTGCCTAGCCGAAAACAAACAAACAAGCAAAAACAGAACCAATAGGAGAAACCAACAGAAGACAACAGAAGAAAAAAATAGCAAATAGTATGCTTTGATCTGCATCCAAACTGCATAGTTATTTCTTTGGATGTAAATAGTATTTTCCATCATGAAGCCTTTGAAGATGTCTTAGATCCTTGTATTGCTGAGAAGGGCTAAGCCTGTCAATATTAGTCATTGTACAACATGGCTGTTACTGTGTACAACATTCTCCTGGTTCTACTCACTTCACTCAGCATCAGACCATACAAGTCTTTCCAGGTTTTTCTGAAGTCTGCCAATTTATCATTTCTTACAGCACAATAGTATTCCATTACATTCATATACCACAACTTGTTCAACCATTGCCCAATTGATGGGCATTCTCTCAGCTTCCAATTTTTTGCCACCACAAAAAGAGCTGCTATAAATATTGTACGTGTGGGTCTTTTTCCCATTTGTATGATTTCTTTGGGATGCAGCCCTAGAAGTGCTATTGCTGGGTCAAAGGGTATGCACATTTTTATAGCCCTTTGGGCACAGTTCCAAATTGTTTTCCAAAATGGTTGGATCATTTCAAAACTCCACCAACAGTGCATTAGTTTTCCAATTTCCCACATCTTCTCCAACATTTATCATTTTCCTGTTTTGTCATGTTGGCCAATCTGATAGGTATGATGTGGTACCTCAGAGTTGCTTTGATTTGCATTTCTTAAATCAATAGTGATCTAGAGCATTTGAGAAAATACTTCCTTAAAAATTAGGATGGAGCAAATGGAAGCTAATGACTTTATGAGAAATCAAGAAATTGTTAAACAAAACCAAAAGAATGAAAAAATAAAATAAAAACAATGGAAAATATCTCATTGGAAGAAACAACTGACCTGGAAAATATACCCAGGAGAGATCATTTAAAAACTATTGGACTACCTGAAAGCCATGATCAAAAAAAGAGCTTAGACATCGTCTTTTAAGAAATTATCAAGGAAAACTGCCCTTATGTTGTAGAACCAGAGGGAAAATAGAAATTGAAAGAATCCCCAAAGGAAAACTCCTAGGAATATTATAGCCAAATTCCAGAGTTCCCAGGTCAAGGAGAAAATATTGCAAGCAGCCAGAAAGAAACAGTTCAAGTATTGTGGAAACACAATCAGGATAACACAAGATTTAGCAGCTGCTACATTAAGGGACCAGAGGGCTTAGAATATGATATTCTGGAGGTCAAAGAAGATAAGGTTACCATCAAAAATCACCTACCCAGCAAAACTGAGTAAAATCCTTCAGGGGAAGAAATGGAAATTCAGTGAAATAGAAGACTTTCAAGCATTCTTGATGAAAAGACCAGAGCTGAATAGAAAATTTGACTTTCAAATATAAGACTCAAGAGAAGCATGAAGAGGTAAACAGGAAAGAGAAATCATAAGGGACTTATTAAGGTTGGACTGTTTACATTCTTGCATGGAAAGATGATATTTGTAACTCATGAGACCTTTGTCAGTATTAGAGTAGTTGGAGGGAAAAAATATGCAGATAGATAGATAGAGGGCACAGGGTGAGTTCAAGATGAAGGAGTGATATCTGTAGAATAACATTAAGTGGTGAGAGAGGATTATACTTGGAGAAGGAAAAAGGGAGAGATAGATTGAGGTAAATTATTTCACATAAAATATAAAAGAAATAGCTTTTACAATGGAGGGGAAATGGGGGAATGTAAGAAGGAATGAATGAATCTTATTCTCATTGGATTTGGCTTAAAGAAGGAATAACATACACACTCAATTGAGTACGGAACTCTATCTCAACCTACAGGAAAATAGGGGGGTGGGAGATAAAAGAGCTGGGGAATGATAGAAAGGAGGAGAGATTGAGGGAGGGGATAATCAGAAGAAAATACTTCTGAGGAAGGACAGGGTTAAAAGAGAAAATAGAATAAATGGGGGGCAGGATAGGATGAAGGAGAATATAGTTAGTTTTTCACAATAAAACTACTATGGAATTTTTTTGCATGACTCCACATATATAACCTGTATCAAGCTGCTTGCCTTCTCAATGATGGTGTATGGGGAGTGAGGGAGAGAGAAAATTTGGAATCCAAAGTTTTAAAACCAAATTATAAAAATTGTTTTCACATGCAACTGAGAAATAAGATATACAGGAAATGGGGTATAGAAATCTATCCTAGCCTCTAGGAAAATAGAAAAGGAAAGGTATAAGAGAAGAGGGGGGATAGAAGAGAGGGCAGATTAGGGGAAGGGGTATTCAGGATGCATACCATCTTGGGGTGAAGGGTGAGATGGGGAGAAAATTTGGAACGCAAAATCTTGTAGAAGCAAATGTTGAAAACTAAAAATAAATAAATTTAAAAAAGAACACATAGGATATTTCTATTTTCTTCAGTTTTTTTATATATTCATTCTTTCCTATCCTATTTCAATCTATTTGCAAATAGGGTATGTTTTATTCAATGTACCTATATGCCTTGACCAGTATCATTCCTGGCACAATAAATTAATTAATAAATACTTATTGATTTAATATGTATTTTCTAATAATGTTAATATAATTACCTTTATCATAGCTAAAATTGATACAGCACTTTATGATTTTCAAAGCCCTTTACATATATTATTTATTTGATCCTCAGAACAATCCTGTCAGGTAAATGCTATAATTATGCCCATTTTACAAATGTGAAAACCAAGGATTACAGAGATTAAATGACTTGCCCAGATTCTATACAGCTAATAAATATCTGAGGGCAGAATTCGAAGTCAGGCCTTCCTAAATCCAGGTTAGATACTTTCATGAATTTGATGTTAGCAAGTTCTACAACAATATCTTTGTCTGTATTGATATTGAGATGTAATTCATCTTACTTAAAAGGTTAGGCTGGCTTTACAGAGGAACCAAACCCATTTCCTGCACCAACTTAAAATATGTCAGAAAAAGCTTTATGCTCCAATACAAAGTCAGGTTGTTTATTTTTTTAATTGATATTAGTGAATATTATAGTTAAGTTGTTGAATATCATTCCTTGGAGAGAAATCATCAAGATTGAAATTATTCCTTGGTTCAAGATGAGTGAGATCCATGATTTAGAGCATTTGAACAATTATAGAAGATTGCTTTGTTTAATTTTGAAACATCTTGCTTAAGTTTCCCAATGAGCTGGAGAGGAAATATTTTAAAAATAGAAACAAACTAACATTAATTTTCTTTTGATAATTCTTTGCTCTTAACAGGAAGCATCAAGATAAATAATGTGAGGTGATCCTAAAGACAAATAAAATTAGTTTGACATGGGAACAAGATAAGGTAACAAGGAAACCCATAGGGTAAGAGGAAAAGGATGAGCCAATAGTTTTGGAATTTCAACTCTGGTAGATTCACATAATGCACCTTCCTTCCCAAAAATACCCTTGTGCCATGGGAAAGTAGGGGATAGGACATATCAGCAATGTCTAGCCATTTTTTTAAACATATTTTATTAACATTTTAGATGCCAGCAAACTAAGGACCTGGCCACCCACTCTAACAAATTAATATATTTCCAGTTATATAGAACAATTTTGGTTTCTGTAAAGCACATTTTCTCACAGTATCTCTCTGTGTATAATGGTAAACAGATTCATAAGTATTTCATACATTTGGTAGTCATTTTGAATGGAATTTTTCTTTTTGATTTATATCTTCTGAGTTTCACTGGTGATAGGAAAAGCTAAGGATATGTGTGAATTTATTCCATATTATACTACTTTGATATTTATTGTTTCTATTAGTTTTAATTAACTCTACAGAATTCACTAGGTAAAACAGATCATCATCTTCAAAAAGTGATTTTTTAAAAATCACTTATCTTTACTTCCTCAATTTCCTTTTTTTTTGGTCTTAATGCTGTAGGTAGCAGTTCTAATATCATATTATATAATAGTTTTGATAATGAACATCATTACTTTACCCCCATCTAGATTATTTTTCCTTTATGAGTTCATTTATAGCTTGTTATATTAATTTATCTAAGATTAAAGTCTTTAGTTCTTGTTCCATTAATCTGAGTATCTTATATATTTAATATTCATTCCAAGAGTTTTATTGGTCTAAAATTTACCAACTTGTTTTTAGTACTCTCTTTACTTCCTATTCATTTGTTATACTTTGTAATATCTCAACTTGATTTTTTTTTGTATTAAAAATGAGATGGTAAAGTTTTGCTCATTTTATCATTCCCTTTAAAGGTTTACCAATTTTTTTTTATGATTTTATCATTATTTTATTATTATTCATCAATCCAATTTTGTTTTGCTTTCAATTTTGGTTTATAAGAAGAGACGAACAATAGATTTAGACTTGGGAAGAACATCAAAGGTAATTAAACCTAATCTCATTTTAGAGATAAGTCAACCGTATTAGAAAGACTTGCTTAGTATCACATAGAAAGTGTCTAATGCAGGATTTGAATTCATGTCTTTTTAACTCTAAGCCCAGTGTTCCAAACACAATGTCCACTCCAACTCCCAGTTAGAGATTTTTATTTTGTTGCTTTTCTATTTTTTTTCCTTTCCTTGTATGTCCAATTCATTGACCTGATGTTATTTCTTTACTTTGTTGATTAAAAAAATTTGGAGGTATATGTTTATATATAATCATATAATGTTATATATTATACCCATAATACTTATTTTTGTATGTATATGTGTGTTCATAGTGTGTGTGTGTGTGTGTGTGTGTGTGTGTTATCTCTTAGTGGTGCTTTAGCTGCATCTCAAAAGTTCTGGTGTATTTTCTCTTATTGTCATTTTCTTTGATAAAAAGATTATCTTTTCCTAAGATTTGTTATTTTATTCATCAATTATTTAGAAGAGAATGATTAAATTTTCATATAACTTCGAATCCTTTTTTAAAAAAAACATACTTTATTGAATATAATTACTTGTTACATTGTGGTCAGTAAAGAATATATTTATTCTACTTTTCTTCATTTGTGAAATTTTCATACTCAAGGACAATTTTTGTTAAGGTGACATATATAACTGAGAGATTTTTTATATTCTTTTTGTTTCACATTCAGTAAATGCCAGAGACAATATGCACAGTTTTCAAAAAAACCTAATAAGGGTTATTGAGAAAAAGCTATTATTTCTTGTTTATCTTTCTGTTAATTTGCGTAGGTCTGAAAGAAGTACATTAAAGCCTCTAACTTTTAATTTCACATTTCTTCCTATAATTCCATTAACCTCACCTCAAAGTGTTTATGTTTATAGCTATCTATGTGTACATATATATTATAAATACGTATGTGTGTATGTTCATATTTATGTATGTGTGTGTATATTTATGGATGTGTATATGTATATTAGGATAATTTATATTAATTTTTCCCCACAATGCCTTTAATTATGATGTTTATCTCATTAATCATATCTATCTTATTGTTGGCTTTTCTGAGGTGTCATTACTACATCTGCTAATTTGAGTTTGTCTGAAGTATGAGAAATTCTATTCTAATACCTCATTTTCACTCTGAGCATTGGCAAACTGAAGACTCTCTGTATCATCCTAGTTTAGAATGGTGTGATTTTCAAGGCCCTCTGAGATTCTTATGGGTCACATGCTGACATAGAAAGCCAAATGTTAATATTATCTATATTTTATTTTATTTTTATATATTTTGTTAAATAATTCACAATTACATTTTAATGTGGTTCAGGCTATGCTTGAGCATATTTTGGACTGCATGCAGCTTGCAGGTCACATTTTTAACACCTTTGCTCTGAAGGCTCTCAGGTAAGATTTCTGTAGACTTCCTACCTTACTGGGACATTCTTAGAAAAGTGCTTCTGGTTCCTGACTCATTTACTGGTCAGAGCTATCCAAGTGCTACTTGTTTCTTCAATCTCTGGAACTTCCTTGTCCAAGAACTCTAAGTTTTTTGCCTTGGGATACAAATGATTTCAAGCTTCAAGTATTTCTGAAGCTTTATGGTTCAGACTGTTGGGAGTGACCCTCCCCTCCATTAACAGGCATTCATGGCAGTAGACCTGAACATCTTTGTTGAATCAATCAACAATCAAATGTATACCATAGGTGAGAACAAAGGAGGAATAGCACACTTCCAAACCATTTGGTGAAAGTAAGTGATGCCACTTAGGTAGTATTTTTTGATTTATTGAGACAAATCAGTCATTCCCACTGGGGCTAAGATTAGAAAATAGCAAGCCAGTTTGGAATTCAACAAATCCAATAACAAGCCAGCATAGTGGTGGAAGCAATTACATTTAAGCCTCTGAGAGGGAATTCCTTGAGGGTAAGGGTAAGGTTGGGGAGAGAAGTAAGCCTCTGTCTTCTCATTTGCCTGCTCCTGCATTTACCAGAGGATGATGTTGTGAACTTCAAAAGATCTGAAGATTAAGCCTTCCTATCCAGCTTTTCCATCAGCTTCTTAGTTATATATCTGTTATAATAATGTCTGACAGCAGCACTGGCCTTGAGAGCTAAGCATAAACTAGATACACTAGAGAAAGGCAGCTTCAGGACTATACAATGAACCCAACAGAAAATTATACCTAAGAGGAAATTCACATGGACTCTGAAAATTCAGAAAAGAACTCCCAGAAACCAGGAGCTGGGAGTCACCCCTTTGCCATATATGCATGCTAGGCATGAGTGCACTTTCCTTAGGATATATATGTACTTTTCAGAGACTATGGTCCTGGTTTGTGGGAGATTTCTGTGTAATATTTTTCTTGATATACGACTTTAGAAAACACAACTTTGTAAAATTGAATTGATGTTAATTGATTAATACATTTTAGAGCTGTGCACCTAGCAGATGGATGGGGGGGGCATTTGATATACCTCATGAGTAACAATACTTAAAAATAAAAAAAGCTCAGACAAAGAAAGTTAACTCTAGAGCCCTGAGGGCAAAAATAGTATCCCTACTCTGTGAATCAGACCTGAAAGTGGAAGTCAGAGTTTGAAGAGCAAACTGAGAGCTTACATTACAGAAAAAATATTAGGAGCTAAGTTAGGAGTTAAAATTAGTTTGGCTTTGGTCATGATGAAACATTTGATAAAGCTTGGAAAAACAGTGAATAAAAGAAAAATTATTGAGAATCATAGGGAGGAGAGATAGCCAGAGTTCATGGCCCCACAAGCAAGCAATTTGTGATAAATGCACATTAAGTCAAACTCTTTTTTCTCTTGCTTTAGAGGGTGGGAGGAGATGATTAGCAATTAGATGTTTAGAAATAGTCTGTTTAGAGGTAGTATGATAAACTAGATGACCTCTCAAAGTTCCTTCCAAACTATAATATGCCATTAAAGTCAAAATTACATCTTCATGACTGTCAGAGCAAAGCATGAAAGAAAGATATGCCATCAGTTTTCATACCACAGGTCCAGATCAACTTCTACTCTTACCATGGGAGCACAGTGAATTAACATAAAAACACATTTTGTCTTAATATTGGTGTATTAATATATGTGTGCATAAATATATACATATATACCATATGTACAGACAATATATACACATGTGTATATGTACACATATATACATCTATATTTATATGTTTGTATGTATGAATTTATAATGGAATGAATTTTGGGAAATCATATTTTTTCATACTGATTGAAACAACTGATTTATTGCTCTCAGGTTCTGGAAGTCAAGAAATATGCTTGCTGGAACATTATTTGCTTGGGCATGGATGAAAGATTTTACTCACTGTGATAGTAATGAGGGTAATGAAGGCTTTTTGCTTTCCACCTGTTCCTAAGAACCATGATTGTTGCAACAATAAAGGTATGTTAAGAGAAATACAAGATAAAACATACAAATTGATGAATACTACCAATTTTGTTATTCCTAAATTTTAAAATTTGTCATAATTAATGTTCATGTAACATTGTTAAAGTGAACATACTGTACATCTGTCTAAGTGATGGAGTAAAATTTATAAACGGAATTGGAAGAACTATTATAAATTCTAGGAATGGAATATGAAACCTGGCACATCCTGGCTGCTGTCATATGTGTCATAATTGCAGTTTGAGTTCATTGTTGGTGTAAACCATTCATTTACTTACTCAAAGGTAAGAATTTATCTATAGACAAATAAGCCCTTGATTTGTTGCTGCTAATATTGCTGCCATCTCTGACCAATTTTTATTTCTATACCTGAAGAAACCTCCACTGCAACCTTAAAAACAAACAAATTAATCTCAAAAACTTTTCAACTACTATTCACTTCTGCAAAAATAATTGCTTTAATTTATATTAAGAAGGAAGGAAACAAGCATTTGTTAAAAACTTGCTATGTGCTAAGCACATAGGCAAATCTTATCTAATTTGATCTTCACAACAGTCTTGAAAGGTAGATGTCATTATTACCCCACTTTATATTTGAGGAAATTGAGCTAGACAGAACATAAGTGGCTACCCCAAGATTTCACAGGTAGTTAGTACTGGAGGGCAATAGTAACTGATTCAGGTCTTCTAGATTCCAGAATTAGTTTAACTGCCTCCATTATCATCAATATTATTTTCCTAAGCCATATGCATTCCGACAACAACAACAACACACCCACACACATATGTATGTAGGTGTTTTTCAATATCACACACATATATGTATGTATGCATGCATATATGTATATACACAGAACACATATATACATGTATATACATATACATGTATATACCCATGCATACATACATGTGTGAATGCATATACTCATTTGTATATTTGTGTAAGTGTATACATACACGTGTGTGTGATGGCCTTTTCTTTATACTCATCCTTTACATCTCTGCAGTCTTTGGCTCTGTTAGTCACTCTTCCTTTAGAGGTTATCTTTTGTCTAGGTTTTAATGATGTTAATCTTTCGTCTCATTGGTCCTCAGTTTCCTTTGCTGGATCTTCTTCTACATCGTGCACACTTATTATTTCAATTGGTAATTGCAGTGGATAGAATGCCAAGTCTAGAGTCAGCAAAGTTTATCTTCTTGTGTTCAAATTTGGTCTCAGACATTTATCAGCTGTGTGAGCCTGGGCAAGTGACTTTACTGTGTTTGCCTTAGTTCCTCATCTGTAAAATGAGCTGGGGAAAGAAATGGCAAACCACTTTAGTATCTTTGCCAAGAAAACCCCAAATGGGGTCACAAAGAATTGAACACAACTGATTTGGAACCCAAAGTTTTAAAAACACTTGTCTAAAAAAAGGTTTTCACATGCAACTGGGAAATAAGAAATACAGGAAATGGGGTACAGAAATCTATCCTGCCCTAAAGGAAAATAGAGGGGGAAGGGGAAAAGAGAAAGGGGGGAGAGATAGAAGGGAAAGTAGACTAGGAGAAGGGGTATTCAGAATGCATGCCATCTTGGGGTGGGGGGAAGGGTGAGATGGGGTGAAAATTTGGAACTCAAAATCTTGTGGAAATGAGTGTTGAAAACTAAAAATAAATAAATTTGAAAAAATAGAATTGAACACAACTGAATAATGACTGAACAATAAAAAAACTCATCACCTCCTTGCATTATTTCAAATCACGGGGAGAATAGGTATCCTACATGGGTAACTGGTTTTGAGGTGCACTAAGAATTTAAGGCTATTATATAGAGCTAAATTTAAGGTACAGAAAACAATAATTCATTACTATATATTCTGACCAGTGCCAAGTTAGATCTATGTGTCAGAGAAGTTGCCACATTGAGTTTAATATACACTGTTGGGGGGCAGAGCCAGGATGGCAGAGTAAAAGGCAGTGACTTCCTTGAGATCTCCCCCAAATCCCTTCAAATACCTACAAAAATCAAACAAACTCTAGAGCAGCAGAACCCACAAAAAGACAGAGTGAAAAAAATTTCCAGCCCAAGATAACTTGGATGGTTGATTAGAAAGGTCTATTGCAATGGACTAGGAGAGGAATACATTTCAGCTTGGGCCACACAGGCAAAGTCCAGGCCTCAGTGAACCTGGAACAGACCTCAGGGGACTGAATCATGGGCTACTGTGGTGCTTTTCAGACTTCTCAACCCATAAATGCCAAAGACAACTTAAGAAGTCAGTAGGAAAGATCTGTGACCACAGTGAGAAAGGAGCTTGGTCTGGCCCCAGTCCAGATGCAGCCCCAGGATGGCAGCTGCCTCTGAAGCTTCTGGCCTACAGAGGTAGGGGGAATTGAATGACTGATCAGAGGGGGATTTCAGGGAATCTCTTGTTTTGCCCATGCTTGGATCTGGGCCACAGTTCTGAGTGGCGGTCCTGGGACAAGGAGAAGCACTAGTGTGATGGAGCTTGAAGTGGTGGTGGAGAGGGAATCCTCCTCATATTTCCAAGGTAGAAAAGAGTGCTTGTGGTCACTTATAGACAAGAGCACAGGGAAAAAAGTAAATACCTTTCCCTTGATCATACAACCTTGGAAGAACGGAAAATTTACAGGTCACTAGAAGTATCTCTGAAAACAGCTGCACAAAACTCCTGAAGCTTGGGACAGTACATTCTCCACACTGGAAGCAGACTACTACCTTAACAAAGAGTTTATAACTCAAGTAATTGTCTGGGAACATGAGCAAACTGCACAAAAAATGTCAAACTATAGAATCCTTCTTTGGTGACAAAGAAGATCAAAACATACAATCAGAAGAAGACAATAAAATCAAAGTTCCTATATCCAAATGCCTCCAAGAAAAACATGAATTAGTCCCAGGCCAAGGAAGAGCTCAAAAGGGATTTTGAGAAGCAAGTAAGAGAAGTAGAGGAAAAACTGGGAAGAGAAAGGAGAGTGATGCAAGAAAATCATAAAAAACAAGTCAACAGCTTGCTAAAGGAGATCCAAAAAAATACTGAAGAAAATAACACCTTAAAAAATGGCCTAACCCAAATGGCAAAAGAGGGCCAAAAAGCCAATGAGGAGAAGAATGCCTTCAAAAGAAGAATTGGACAGATGGAAAAGGAAGTCTAAAAGCTCACTGAAGAAAATACTTCCTTAAAAATTAGAATGGAGCAAATGGAAGCTAGTGACTTTGTGAGAGATCATGACATTGTAAAACAAAACCAAAGGAATGAAAAAATAGAAGACAATGTCAAAAATCTCATTGGAAAAACAACTGACCTGGAAAATAGATCAAGGAGAGATAATTTAAAAATTATTTGAGTACCTGAAAGCCATGATCAAAAAAAGAGCCTATATCTGACCAAATACTTGATACTTACTAGCTGTGTGACCCTGAGCAAGTCACTTAACCCCAATTACCTAAAAATAAATAAACAAATTTAAAAAGAGCCCAGACATCATCTTTCAAGAAATTGTCATGGAAAATTGCCCTGATATCCTAGAACCAGAGGGTAAAATAGAAATTGAAAGAATATACTGATCACCTCCTGAAAGAGATCCCCAACAGAAAACTCCTAGGAATATTATAGCCAAATTTCAGAGTTCCCAGGTCAAGGAGAAAATATTGCAAGCAGCCAGAAAGAAACAGTTCAAGTATTGTGGAAACACAATCAGGATAACACAAGATTTAGCAGCTGCTACATTAAGGGACCAGACAGCTTGGAATATGATATTCTGGAGGTCAAAGGAGATAGGGTTACCATCAAAAATCACCTTCCCAGCAAAACTGAGAATAATCCTTCAGGGGAAGAAATGGAAATTCAGTGAAACAGAGGACTTTCAAGCATTTTTGATGAAAAGACCAGAGCTGAGTAGAAAATTTGACTTTCAAATATAAGACTCAAGAGAAGCATGAAGAGGTAAACAGGAAAGAGAAATCATAAGGGACTTATTAAGGTTGAACTCTTTACATTCCTGCATGGAAAGATGATATTTGTAACTCATGAGACCTTTGTCAGTATTAGAGTAGTCAGAGTGAAAAAATAGATGGATGGATAGATGGATAGATAGATAGATAGATAGATAGATAGATAGATAGATAGATAGAT
>NW_020954570.1:3457792-3488508 GCF_900497805.2 Vombatus ursinus | reverse complement strand
GATAGATAGATAGATAGATAGATAGATAGATAGATAGATAGATAGATAGATAGATAGGTAGATAGAGAGCACAGGGTGAGTTGAAGATGAAGGGGTGATATCTGGACAATAACATTAAGAAGTGAGAGAGGATTTTACTGAGAGAAGGAGAAAGAACAAGTTAGAATGGGGTAAATTATTTCACTTAAATAGACAAGAAAAGACTTTTATGGTGGAGGGGAAGTGAGGGAAGGTGAGAGGGAATGAGTGAATCTTATTCTCATCGAATTTTACTTAAAGAGAGAATAACAAACACACCCAATTGGGTATGGAAATCTATCTTACCCCACAGGAAAGTAGGGGGAGGGGATAAGAGAACAGGGGAATGTTAGAGGGGAAGGCAGATTTAGGGAGGGTGCAATCAAAAGCAAACACTTCTAAAGAGGGACAGGGTCAAAAGAGAATATAATAAATCAGGGGAGGCAGGATAGGATGAAGGGAAATATGGTTAGTTTTTTACAACATGACTGCTATGAAAGTATTTTGCATGACTACACATGTGTAACCTGCATTGAGTTGTTTGCCTCAATGAGGGTGGGTAGAGAAGGAAGAAGGGAGAAAATCTAAAACTCAAAGTTTTGAAAGCAAATATTAAAAATTGTTTTCCCATACAACTGGGAAATAAGATATATAAGCAATGGGGTATAGAAATTTATCCTGCCCTACAGGAAAATAGAAAAGGAAGGGGATAAGGCGGTGGGGGAAGATAGAAGGGAAGGTGACTAGGGAAAGGCTATTCAGAATGTGCACTGTTTTGGGGTGAGGGGAGGGACAAGATGATGAGAAAATTTGGAATTCAACATCTTGTGGAAGTAAATGTTGAAAACTAAAAATAATTAAATTAATAGAATAAAAAAATATACACTGTTGGCCAGGGAACCTTAATAATCTCACAAGTTCTTATCTATTTTTCATATGAGTCCAAAGCTGTGGTGATACCTGTAGAAGGGCTGAGAATTTTTTGTAATACTCAGGGAACTGGACCACAGTCTAATGGAATTATAGCTGAAAACTTAAGCCTCACATCAGATTGTGAGTCATCAATAGAAGTGAACTTTGTTGCATTGACCCAGTTATCTATGCATCAGTCTTCCTTTGAAGGATGATAGAATTACATCATCAAATTTTATGTAACATGATATAAGACATGAAGCAAGGAAATAACCTTGGAGATTCAAACTTCATTCCTTAGAAAGCATCTTAATAGCCAATAGATAACCAATGGCAGAAGTTAGATCTAAGAAATAGAGTGTTGTTTCAGTTTGTTATTAATCCCACTTATAGTATGGGGGCATTTGCTGATTCCTGAAGCATTTTGATATATGGCCATGTTAGCACTATTATGATTTTAACTACTTAGGGGCAGAGAGGACATTTGAGATACATATGTGCCAAATATGCTAAAGAAAGGAGCTGTCAAATCATGATGTATACCTGGAGAGTATAAGCAACATGAAATCTAAAGAATTTGTGTACACAGACTTTTTGTCTCTGGAGGGTGATAGAAAAAATAAAGAGATAACATAATTATTCTTGTTCTTACCTAACAGGAATCAGAAAATTTTGAGGGTTGTTAAAGAATTTAACATTGTTCAAGAATTTTTTTCTACATTTAAGATCTGTTCTGATCAAGGCAGAGATTTTGAGTGTAAACTACTTGAGGACATTTTTGCTTTGGCAAGAAAAAAAAATAGAATCAAATCTTACATCTCTCAAGGAATGCACTAGAACATTTCAATCACACACTGTTGAACATGTTGGGGGTCTTGGGACTGGACCAGAAGGCTCAGTGGACTCAACATGTGGCATTTCCAGTGCAAATATAGAATGTTACCATAGATAATGCCACAGGTGTAAAATAATACCTGCTGATGTTTGGATAATAATCATTTTTGTCTATGATTTTGTGCTTTGGAGTCTCAGAAGAAAGATAATACAAAGAGATTCACAACTGGCCCATATCTCAGCAAAAAGTTAAGTTGAAGGATGTTATGGTCTGTGTTATAGAAAAATCTTAATTAATATAAGCAACATGATAATCCTCAAATATATTGTGAATGTCCAGTGAACACAAAGATAGCAAACCTAAGGATAATTATTCTATAGACAGTTTTTGAAAGATTGGAAAACATGTCAGTTTATCAGACAGCCCTGAAGAAATGTCAAGGTCATGCAAAGACATTTAATACCCATGAAGAAGGAAGTTATAAACAGGGATTTTGTGATAAAGAGACCTCTCAACAGTTACAGCAAAACTATTAGAGATAGATCATAACTCAGAAGATGACTCAGGTGAAGAAGAATCTGGATTTTGATAAATGATAGGTCAGGGTTAGCAACTAGCTCTGGAGTAAGGAATGTGCAGCCTCAAGGCCACATGTGGCCCTCTAGGGTCTCAAGTGCAGCCCTTTGACTGAATCCAAACTTCACAGAGCAAATCCCCTTAATGAAAGGACTTGCTCTGTTAAACTTAGACTCAGTCAAAAGGCTGCACCTGAGGACCTAGAAGGCCACAAGTGAACTAGTTCTATCCTGGCTCCTGGGTCAAGGGGGAACTCCAAAGCTTTAGGGAAGCTTCAATTAATAGACTTTATTTTTGCTTTGTTTTCCCCCACATCAAGCCTAAATTTACCTCTTTGCAACTATCTTCAAAAGGTACTGTTGCTACTATGCTCTGGGGCCAAACAAAATAAGTTTAATTCTTTCTTACGTGGTAGGCCTTCAAATACTTAAACACAGTTTTCATGTTTTCCCATCTCCCTAGAATCATCTTCTGTTTAGAAGTGATACATCTGTGTGTATATGTATGTCTACACACACACAGAGACACACAAACATACGCACAGAAGATAATATATATCCATATATCAACATATTCTATATATACATATAAATATAAGCATAGATCTATATATGTAATAGAAAAATATAGATATCTGTATGTATATATCTATTGATGTGTATCTATAGATAATTTGATTATTTATGTGTATGTGCATACACACATACCTATATTTCCATCTTCAGTTAACTCTAATATGTATCCATATTTTTATCAGACATATCCATATATTTATATTTATATAATATACATCCATATATATCCACATTTATGTTAGATCTAAATAGAAGGTAGATACTTGTCTACAAATAAATGTATAGGTACACATATATCAAATGTAATTAGAAGATAGAATTCCTATATATTCACAAACATATATATGCTGTATATCTTTGAAGAATAAATAGATGGCTCTGGGTATGATGCTTTATATCATCTGGTCGTTTTTTTTTTCTTTCACTTGTGTTTTTACTGATTTTATTAATTCTTTATGGGTAATTCATTTCTTTTGATTCCTAATATTCTCACATATTAGTTTTTCAAATTCAATAGAGATAGTGATTATACATGGTTTACTATTAAACTAATAATTTAAAAAATAGAATCAATTAGTGGGATAAATTAGTTATGTAATCATGTGAAAACCCACAACATATAAGTTGCCTTATAAAAGAGGAAATTTGTAATAATGTCTTTCTGATTTATAAACTGGGGTTTATTTTAATAATAAATCCTGATGCAGAAAATAAGTAGCTTATCAATGTTTACTAGCATCCCAATAAATCTTGTGTTTCATTACAGTTATATAAAATAAGTATATCAGTAAGATGCTTCCCATCAACATCAGTACATTGACAGCAAGTGAATCTTTTATTCAGATGTTTTCCAACAAAAAGATATTCACTTTTTCTTTAATAAATCCAGAATATTGAAAAGTAAAAAAAATAAATTAGATTCAATATATTGGTTAGATAAGCCCTTTTCAGCATTCTTGATATTTTATGTTGTTAGAAAATCAAATGAATAATAAAAATAAATAAAATTCATGATTAGAAATAATTTCAAACGTTGCAGAGATTCATTTTTCTTTCTTGTCTTGCAATACCTATAACTATGACATAATTAACCTGCTCACAATTTATCATTGACATTGTAGGTTGCAAACATATTAAAAAGGGCAAAAGAGGTTTTTTTTTTCTTTCTCCAGAGTCATTCTCCCACTCAATAAAGTCAGTGTTTATTGCCTCTAGGATAAAATAAAAACTTTTCTATTTAATTGTTAAAGGTTGTCATAGTCTGGCCTCAACCTATCTTTTCTACCCCATTACATATTCCTTCTTTTCTTCTACTCCAGCATCTCTTTATTACCTCTAGAATCAAATATAAACTCCTCTGTTTGACTTTTAAAGCCCTTTATAACCTGGTTTCTACCTAGATTTCCAGTTTCATTCTGTATTACTTTCCTTCATTCACTCCATGGTCCAACCAAACTTTTCTTTCTGTTCCTCATATATGTCACTCTATATCTTATGACTGTACCATTGCACAAACACCTCCCATGTCAGGAATTGATTAGCTTTTCACCTCTGCCTCATGTAACTCTTATCTGATTTTAAGACACAGTTCAAACAATTCTTCTGCTTACTCATGCTAGTGTCCTCATCACTATCTTTTTTTATTAATATTTACTATACATATATATAATATGATATATATTCTCTTTATACTTATTAATTTACTTTGCTGCATAGAAGAGAATAAGAATTGTTTCATTCTTTGTTGTTGTATCCTCAACACCTAGCATAATGTCTGACTCATAGTAATACTTAATACATGTTTACAAGTTGAGGGTGGAGGGAAGGAAAAGAAAGGAATAAGCATTTATTTAGCTCCTATTATGTGCCAGCCATTATACTAAGCGTTTTACAAATATTATCTAATCTGATCTTCACAACAACTCTGAGATGTGGTGCTGTTATTTATCCCCATTTTGCATTTAAGGAAACTGAGGGAAACCACAGTGAAGTGACTTGCTCAAAGTAACACAGCTAGAAAATGCCTCATGCTGGATTCAAACTCAGGTCTTCCTGAATCCAAGCCCAGCAATCTATTCAGTGTACCCCTACCTGCCTAGTATTAAGTATGATGCTTGTAGTTGTGAGTCAGAAACTATATTGTAGTAAGAACCCTGGCTTTTTCCAATTAAGCAGTCAATCAATAGTTATTTATGGACCAACTACTATGAACCTAACATTTTACCAGGTTTTATATATTTTAGATGAAAAAATATAAATATAAAGCATGGTCCCTGTGCATATGGATTTTAATTGGCTAGATCGAAAAAAAATGCCCAGACAAACAACGAACTATAATAAATATTCTTAGTGAAGCAGTTTGGGGAAACAGAAAAAAATAAACTTCTTTTTTTTCCTCCGAAGAGGCAAGGCTCAGCTATTAGCATTGTTTTATTTCAATGCTTAATTCAATCTATATTCAAGATGCAAATATAATCATTTGAATGTGGTTTTCCTGCTTCTAATGTAACATAGTACTAAATTTTGCAGTGGAGAAAGAGAATGGAGCAATTCACAACAAAGTGCTACCTTTTCAGTATAGTAATAAAGGAAAAGAAATTCCAAAAAATGAGAGTGCAGGGACTACTTCTCATCAAGGTAAGTTGTCAAAAACTGTGTACACTTTTCTAACAAACCTGAGACCTGTTTCCCGTTATTGTACAACAGTTTCATGGTGGCATGTACTGGTTTTGGATAATGGACTACATTCTAATACTTTCCCAGTTACCAACAGAATGCAGCAGGATTGTGTGCTTGTTCCTATAATCGTTAGCATGATGTCTTCAGTGATGTTGTCAAACACCTTCAACAAGGATGAAAATGGCATCAAGGTCAGCTACCACACTCACAGTAAATTATTTGATTTGAAAAAGCTACAAGTCAAGGCCAAAGTCAAAGGAGAGCTGGTATGTAACTTTTTTGTTTTCAGATGATTGTGCACTCAATGCACCCTCTGAGACTAAGATGGAACCAAGTATGGATCAATTCTCTGCCACTTGAACTAATTTTCACCTGACAATTAACAACATAAATACAAAGGTTCTCCTCCAGTCAGCACCACACCATCCACACATAGAACCTCTACTCAAGAAATGTTCGATTCAATGAACCTCTTCCTCAATCCTTTGACTTTACAGGAAACTCTACAGCAAATGGAGAAATTCTGAATGTTGTAGATAAGTTCACTTACCTTGGCATTATAGTTTCCACGGATACACACAGATGTTGATGTTGCTGCCTGAGCTAGCTCAGCATTTAGGAGACCAAAGGGAAGTGTGGAGAGAAGAGCTATTAGGCTGCTTAGAATACTGAAGTTCTCCTGGGCCATTGTGCTGACCTCATTGTTGTATGTCTGTGAAACCTGAATAATCTGAATAATACCATGCCAGGAAACTGAATCAGTTCCATTTGAATTGTCTCAAGAAAATCCTGAAGATGACTTGGCAAGATAAGGTCATAGACACCAAGGTCCCTTCTCAAAGCGTAACTTCCAGGCATTCAAAGTATACTGCAGAGAGTGCAATTCTGATGGCTGACCATGTTGTTCAAATGCCACAAGTGTGTTTGCCTAAAAGACTATTTTACAAAGAATTACAACAAGGCAAGCACTCAAATGGAGGTTGGAAGAAGTGATACAAGGACAATCTCAAGGTCTCTCTGAAGAACTTTGGAATTGATTACAAGATGTGGGAGACATTGGCACAGGACTCAGATGCCCACATCAAAGAAGGGACTATGTTCTATAAGTAAATCAGAATTACAGTATCTCAAAAGAAAAGTGAGATCTGCAAATTTAGTGATGTCTGTGCTCCAAATGTTCATATGGACTATTTGGGCCACACCTGTGGTAGAGCCTCTCAAGCTTATATTGGTCTGATCAGCCACAGTTGGACACTCTGTACTTTGTCCCCAACATAGTGATATCATTTTGGTCCTCTTTGAGCACATAGGACAACAAGCAGAGAGTGGGAAAATGGGTTGCATCCCAACATTCAGAAATAATCAGTCATTCAGATAGTATCTAGACAACCACATTTTCTCTTGAGCCCTACTACCCAATATTCCACCACTTTATCTTTTCTTGACACTCATTATGTTCCCAAATTTCTCTCTTTTACTCTGGACATCAGCCCCATAGGTCAGGAAATAATATAAACCTGACCCAGGCATCCACATCAACAACTGTGTAGTTATTTTTGAGGAAATTCCAATCCCACATCATACCCAACCCTGCCCCCAAGATCACCTCAAGGCTCTGTCTTGTGGCAAAGTTTTAGGGAGAGTTCAACTCATTTTTTCCTTTATATTTTGGATCAGACAGAATGAGTTTCACAGGATGAACAAGTATAGATGTAAAGTGAAATGCATCAAATATTTCATTAGATTGTCTTTCTCCCCAAATCTATTCCTTTTTCAAATTGCCCTATTGTAATTGTAGATACCACCATTTCTCCAGTAACCCAGTTTCAAAATCTCAGTTTCATCCTTAGCTCTTCACTCTCAATCACACTCCCTATCCCCTCAGTTGCCAAATCCTGTTGTTTCTACTGTAACCTCTGTCTCATTTCCATCCTCTTCTCTGTATTGCAAAAATCACTCTTGTTCAATTCCTCATGATTTTTTTCACATGGACAACTGCAACAGCCTCCTAATTTGTTTTCTAACCTCATGAAGGTGAATGTCACTGGATGGTAAAGTATAAGAGGCAGAAAGAAACAGAGAAAGAGCTAGGTTAATCTGTCAACCCATTAACCAATAAACTCTAGTAGTTTTTGATTGAACTATGCTTGTTATTTAAAGCCCTTTGTAACCTGACACCAAGCTACCTTTCCAGGTTTATTGTGTTTCTAATCTATACATTCCAAAGTAGAACTAGACTTGGTCATCTTGATTATCTTGCTGCTCCTCATGCTCATACCAAAAAAAAAAACAAAACAAAACAAAACAAAAGCAAAAAAAGAGCAAGAATATGCAAACATGAATGAAATAGGAAAGATGACATCATCCATTATAGATAGATAGATAGATAAATAGATGTTAAGATTTTCTGTTGAGATGAAATCAGTAAAAATTCACTTTTACTTGTTTTTTGTTTTTTTTCTTACATTGTAGATAGTATCTCCACAAAGGGAACCAAGGCATGTGAAAAAACCATTATGTTCATTGACTGTTATGCTCTGTTATTGATTGTCATATTGAATACATTACAATTAAAATTATTTTTAAAAAAATTCACCTCATTGTCTAGTCATATTGATCAGAGTAACTAAAAAATAATTGTTAAGTTAAAGTTATTTGCAAATATTCTAACTCCACTAGGACATACATGGACATATATGGGCACCCCCCCAAAGAAGCAGAATAAATTAATTTATATTGATCACAAAAGCAAAAAGGATTTTAGTATCATTAATAGAGTAAAATATTTTAAAATGTTGTTCATTGCATCATTTCTATCATTTTTTAAATGTCTATTATATATATATTATATAAAGGGCATTAGTACAATAGTATGGGTATATAATAGCTATTATTTGGGGGTGCATCTTCAGAATATTTTAATCATAAAGGCACGTGATCAAAATGCTTGAAGACTATTGGCATAGACAATTAAATAACACTATTATTAAACATTTATGTATAAAATGAAATACATGACATCTAATTAATTTACTGAAAAGGCAAACAAATTGCAACAAGCCATTGTTAATGACAGAGACAGTCTTCTTTCAGAAAGGAATAAAAGTAAGAGAAATATACACAAATGTAAAGTGTTGACCTGATCTAGAAGACTTTTTTCTGACATTGACAAGATTTTGGCCTCAAAGAAAATATGTAAGTAGGGAGCAACCATTGTTTGAAAGGTGTGGAATTATGGGCTTATTTTAAACAGTGCATGTAATGTCAGATTTTTGACACAGTTAATTTTACAGCACTTTTTTATTTTTCTCCTTTGTTATTCCTTCCAATCAAGAATGACTTTCTAGGTTGATAAGAGGGTAGTAATCATTGGAAAATGTAAGTAATATAAAAAAAAGTTCATTATATTATTGTTGTTGTCCTTAACATTCCATAACAATTTCAGTTTATTCTGAGCTTTAGCTTGCCTGAAAATATGGTTATAAAATCTTTGGGATCTGCTGCATTCATGCTCAGTTGTCTTTCTTTGGTTTTTCCTTTGTATGTACATTGAAAAAGTCTATTTTTGTTAATTTCCTATACTTCCACATTGATCTCTTTAGACAATGATCCTTATTTGTCACCAATAGAAAAATTTCTCTTAGCATGTTAGATTTCATTCCTAAAAGCTTCTCATCCCTCATAAGCTATCTTTCTCTATATAATTTTAGGCCATTATATTATGTCTACCCTTTCTCTTTAACACTTGAAATCTGCTCTTCAAAAATCTAAGGAATATTATAAAACATATCTGTCTTGCCTTTATTATTTATCATTAATTAAAAGACATAGTGGTCATTTCCTTCCAATGCATCACCTTTTCTTTTTTCTTTCTTTTTTTTTTGTAACTGGTTCCTCCATCTTCATCAAAGCAAGTTTCAGAATATCTGTTTCTTTATCACTTCTCCTACCTCTTGAAGGATAAAATTATCATTAGTAAAAACAAAAATAACTAGCTGATTAAATTTTTGATAGAAGCAGAAAAAGAGCAAAAGGTACAGAGAGACGGAATGACGTGGAGAGACATAGAGACAGAAAGGGAGGGAACTTCAATAATTGTCCAGATAATTTAAGCTGCCTTATAATTCATGTAATGTACCTTTATTTCAGACTTATGATATATTTCTTGAACTCCTAATCAATTTCCTTTTTCTGCGCAGGTGTTTTATAACATACTTTGACCAAAAAAAAAAACAAAAAAACAACTCTTTAGCATTTATTCACCATGTACTGCATGCCAGGTACTATACTAGTCTAAGCACTTTATAAACATTATTTCATTTGATCTTCACAACAATTCTAAGAGGTAGGGATTGTATAAGGCTGATTAGATTTGATAATATTTCTAACTGGTGTAGGGTATAACTTGTGCAAAGAAATGAAGAGAGGAAATAAAATGTTGCATCCAGAGAATAGCAAGTTTCCATTTGGCTGCAGCAGAGAGTTCATGAAAGGGAATAATGTGCAATAAGAATAGAAAAGTAGGAAGAAGTCAGATTGTGGATGAATTTTATATTTCAGAGACATTCATATTTATTTTGGAGGCATTTGAGAGATACCTCACTTTCTTGAGCTAGGCAGGGTTTTAAGACTTCATTTGAGAACTGTATGAATTAAGGAGGTAGTAAGGATTTCTCTACAGTTTGGTATTCAAAATGTGTATGAAGTTGACAAAGATATGTGGAAAGGCAGCAAAGTTCAAAAGAAGAGATGTAATTATCCATATTAAAAACTGCTCCAAATCCTTACTGATAAGAGAAATGCAAATTAACACAACTCAGACACATCAACTTAGAGGTAAATATTATAAAAGATGAAACCAGTCCTTGTTGTAGTAGTTTTAGTAAGATAGAAACACATACATTGTTGAGTTTTAAATAGGTTGAACCATTTTGGAAAATGATTTAGAATTATGTAACAAAAATGACTAAACTATTCCTACCCTTCAACTCAGTAATGATACTATTTCTGGGCTACATTATAAGGTGGTCAGAAACAGAGGGAAAAGTTCAGAATATACAAAAATGTCCACAGTAATATATTTCAAGTCACAAAACAAATAAAACTCCCTAGAAACAAAATATAGTACTTATTAATTGGGGGAAATTGCTAAATACATTGTGATTCCTATATATTATAAAATTATTGTGCTCCTTTTAAAATGAATATTAATATTTTGGAGAAACATGGGGAAAAGTTTAAAAACTTACTAATTGAAAAAAGCAGAGCCAGAAGAATACTATACACAATGAATACAACAATGTAAATAGAGATAACATAAATTAGAGTAACACAGAAAGGTTTATTGCTTCCAATGGATGAGTGTTGAAAAACAATTCATTCCTTGGTGGTGAACTGGGGATAGAACGTGTTGCATAATATGCTAGGCACAGTAATGATCAACTAGTCATCCTTATTTTTTTATAAGGTAGTGTACTAAGAGGGAGGGTGAGTTATCAGAAAATAACTGTGTATGCTGTATAATTTATATTCATACATACATGCATATATATGTATATATACATATACATACACACACACAGAGGATTGTAGTATGGGGGAAATTATTGAAACCTAACTACATGTTGCCTGAAACATGTGGAAGTTATTGGGAAGAAGCTGTCTTGTAGACAGCAAACTATGTGGAAAATATAATATTTGGAATGTACTGCTCTCCCTTGTCATATTTATACCCCAATTGTTTTGTTTTTATTTGCCTTAAAAAAAAACTTTTCTAAACTCCCTTGCAAGTTCATGCAGCAAACATGGTAGAATGGGAGGAGTATTCGAAGAGTAAAGAGATCTAGGTTCTATTCTTGAGTTTTTTGATGGGTGACTTTGAATATTTACTTAAGCCCCACACCTTTCCACATTGAGAATCTTCCAGAGTTTCTTTATTCTAGCATTCTATAATTCCAGATTTCATTTCATCTAAAACATAACTGGTTGTGGTTTTAAATTGTGTATAGCTAGCAAACCAAGAGTAAATACTTTTAACATAAGGTTCTATCACTTAAGCTTGGCAGGAAAACAAAGAGTAAAGAATAAATAATACTTAATATAACCTATTACTAAATATGGAAATTAAAGAGAAATAATGAAAAGGAAATATAAAAACTACATCTATGTTACCTATAGATATCTTTTTTTTAAACAAGAAACATCCATGTTAATAAAGCAACACCATTTGTTATAAAATACCACTTTCTATTGATGACAGCTTTTCATTCCAGCTATTTTGGAAAATAGTTGTCTTGGTATAGCACCAAAAAAGGGGTGGAGGTGCATTTTCAAGCAACAAAACCCCAAAGGATATCCAGCTGCAAGCAACAACTTGAGAAAGTTGAAAAATATCTAGATTTACAAGTACTCTCCTTCTGCACCAGCAGTCACTGCATAAAAGATATAGTAAGATACTTGTATGAAGAAAACATATCCTGTCATTAACCAAAAGACTACGTTTTCCACATCCCTTCATTTATAATCTGCATAGCAAATGGAAGCAAAGCTTGACCTCAGGGACAGTGATTTGTGTGTAATTTTCAAAATTATGAAACTAGATCCAACTAGATGCATTAAGCATAAATACTGAGCCAGTAAGTTTTAGTTTAATATTTGAAACATCTGGAGTATCAAGAAACTGCAAGATTTCTTTTCTTAAGGAGTAGGAGAAAAGTAATAAGATTGAAATGAGATTATGATAGCCCGGGAATGAGATCTAATAGCCACACACATCCAAAAACCAAACACAAAGGAAACATCCTGATGACTGATTTTACAATGTTCCTGCTTCCATTAACACCTTTCTTTCCCAAAACTTGTTATGTTCCCTTTAGATTCAGTTGTTGAATTAAATACTTTCTTTTCCTTTCTTACTGGTCTCTCTTTTTGCTCAGTTGTAAGTAAGGGCTTAAACTCACACAAGTGGTGCCTGATATGTAAGAAAGATTTTAAATTTAAGAAACTGTGGTTATCAAAAGTTTGCAGTTCCTCCATTTCTTTGTGGTTACAATCATTTCTAGAAAGAGACTTAAGATTTTGGAGAGGAAGGTATTGAGGTTAACATTCATGTGGCTCAGCCAAGTTCTCAACAGTCCTAAGTGGAAGAACACAAGTTTTGATCCAGATCTTTTGAATCCAGAGCCAGTTCTCTCTATTGTACTTATCCAATTATTATAATGTTAGGGTAGGGGAGATTTGCTTTTTTCCAAACCTGCCCCAGCTTACTTGATGTCATCATGGAATATAGCTATTTATAAGTTGTTAATACCCAAAAGACCTTTCTAAACTGGTAGTTAAAATACTGCAGGAAAATCAGTTGATAAGAAAGCTTCATCTCCTGCATGGGTAATCATTGATTTGCTTGAAAAAGCCTGAAGTTCATTAGAAGAAACTTGGAATTCAGTGATTTCCTTTTAGCTCTGCTTATAGAGTTGAAAAGACGTACAACCTCTTGTAAGAGCCTGATTGCTCTCTGTTGCCCATCTGTTTCAGAAGCAAAAGCAGAGAGGAAAAATACATTTCAACACTACTTTACTGTAAGGATAGGTTTAACTTAATAAGATGACAGAATATCCTTTTAAGTAAAGAACTGGATTGACTTATATGTACATTACACAGAAAACCAGAGTAAATAATTTGGCTATGAGCATTACTTTGCTATAACCAGATACTGAGAGCTGATTTTGCAATGCATAATTCAGTTGAATCAGGAGTTGGTTGAGCTTGTTAGCATTGCTCAGAGAGATACTTGGGAAGCTTGGGAGATTTCTGGTTTAAGAAAATATTTTATTACTATAATAATGTAACATTATATTAGTGTTTTCTTTTTTAAAATAGTGGTTGTTTGTTTAAAAAAGAAAAGAAAGAAAACTTGTAGTTAGAATATTCTAATCCTTTCTGTACTGTGTGAATTAGGATTGTTATTCATTAAAATGTATTGAAACTATCCTTAACACCTAATGGACTCAAGGGACTATCACTTCATGGTGGCCCAAGTAGAAAACAGCTTCAAGGAGCTCTAGGTCCCTCTGATGTTTAGATGACAGATCATGATGGACAATGTAGAGGAAAGGGAGCTTCAATCACTGAATCAACTAGGGGTATCTTCAATGCATATTCTTGTTGAATGTTGTTCAGTTGTTTCAGTCATGTTTGACTCTTTGTAATCCTATTTGGGATTTTCTTGGCAAGGGGACTGGAGCAAAGGTACAAAGGATTTACCATTTCCTTCTCCAGCTCATTTTACAGATGAAAAAGTGAGGCCAACAGGGTTAAGTGACTTGTCCAGGGCTACACAGCTAGGAGTGTCTGAGGCCAGATTTGAACTCAGGTAGATAAGTTCTTGACTTCAGGCCCAGCAGTCAATTCACTGCACCACCTATCTGCCTCTTTCTTGTTGAATAGTCTTCTCCTATAATGACTATGTAAATCTCTTTTTGTGAAATGAAGAAAACATAATCTGTCACTAGCCACAATATTATTTTTTCCAGACTCCACTGATAATCTGCTTTACAAAAGGAAGCAAAGTTTGACCTAAGAGACAGTAATTTGTATTTAGGTTTCTAAATAATGAAACTGAGTCTTTTGAATGGCCTATTAATATTTAATTTCATTCAAATATTGAAAAGAAACTATGAGGGTACTGAGTTAAGTCAAACTTAACCAGGGGTGAGCTAGTCACTGCTTTATCATTTTGAGGGCAATGAAGGAACAGATTTGCCTAACAGGGGAGCAGTGAAGACCATAAAGGGAAGTTGTTCATGAAGGGACCTAGGATATCAAAACCTGGTGTCTAGAATTATTAGTTGCCATAAGAATATAGGTAGTCCTAACTTGCATACCGCCCTGCTAATTTTTCAAAGTTGTGAGGTCTCTATATACCATGTATATTGTGTACAATGGTATTATGAAATGGAGTGAGCCAGGTTTATGATGTAACTGTGAAATAATCCTTTTTTTCCTGCAGAGTAATGTATAACTGTTTTAACTTACCCAATAGATGATAGCTAGCTAGCTAGCTAGCTAGATAGATAGCTAGATAGCTAGATAGATGGTTAGATAGATAGATAGACAGACAGGTGGAACAGCAAACACTCTGTGCTAGAAACTATGCTAAACTGATATTAAGTAAATGTTTTGTGTTTGAGTTATTGTCATTGTTGTGAATGACTTGTATAGCTAAACTACTTGTGTGAGTAAAACACTAGTGGGGCTAAAGAGCCAAAATATGGAATAGAGAAGTATTAAATGTATTCTTTCAGATCATAATACAATAAAAATTACATTCAACAAAGGACAGTGGAAAGACAGATGAAAAATTAATTGGAAGCTAAATAATCTAATCTTAAAGGATAAGTGGGTCAAAGAACAAATCATAGAAACAATCAATAATTCCATTAAGGAGAATGACAACAATGAGACAACATACCAAAATGCATGGGATGCAGCCAAAGTGGTACTTAGGGGAAAATTTATTTCTATGAATTCTTATATCAACAAAATGAGAAAAGAGCAGATCAATGAATGGAGCATGCAACTAAGAAACTAGAAAAAAAATTAAAAATCCTCAATTAAGCACCAAATTGGAAATCCTGAAAACCAAATGTGTGATTAATAAGACTGAAATTTTAAAAACTACATTAAGCTAAATAAGTCTAGGATCTGGTTTTATGAAAAAAAATGAATAAGAGATAACCCATTGGTTAATTTGATTAAAAGAAAGAAAGCAGGAAACCAAATATCTAGTATCAAAAATGAAAAAAGTGAAATCACTATCAATGAAGAAGAAAATAAAGTAATCATTAGGAAATATTTTATCCAATTATACACCAATAAATCTGACAATCTGAATGAAATCAATGAATATTTACAGAAATATAAATTATCCAGATTAATAGATAATGACATAAAATGCCTAAATAACCCCATCCTAGGAGAAAAAAAAAAAAAGAAATCAAACAAGCCATTAATGAACTCCTTAAGAAAAATTCCCAGGGTCAGATTGGTTCACAATTTAATTCTACTAAACATTTAAAGAAAAATTAATTCCAATACTAGATAAACTATTTGGAAAAGTAGGTGAAGTAGGAGTCCTATCAAACTCATTTTATGACAAAAATATGGGGCTGATACCTAAACCAGGAAGAGCTAAAATAAAGAAAAAAAATTAGAGACCAATTTTCCTAATGACTATCCATGTAAAAATTTTGAGTAAGATACTAACAAAGTGATTACAGCAATACATAACAAGGATTATATACCATGATTAAGTGGGGTTTATACCAGGAATGCAGGGATGGTTTAATATTAGGAAAAATATCCACATAATTGACTATATAAATAGGAAAACCAACAGACATTATATGATTATCTCAACAGATGCTGAAAAAAATTTTGACACAATACCATGTACATTATTATTAAAAAAATTAGAGAACATAGGCAAAAATGGAGCATTCCTAAAAATGATAAGGATAAGTTGGAAGCCTTCCCAATAAGATGTAAGGTGAAGCAAGGATGCCCATATAGTGCCACAATATTATCCAATATTGTCCAAGAAATGTTGGCTATAGCAATAAGAGAAGAAAAAGAAATTGAAGGAATTAAAGCAGGCAATGAGGAAACAAAACTATTATTCTTTGTATATGATATGATGGTATACTTAGAATATCCTAGTGATTTACTTGAAATAATTAAATTACTAAAATTACTTGAAATACTTAACAACTTTAGCAAAGTTGCAGGATACAAGATGAACCCACATAAATCACCAGCATTTCTTTTTATGACCAAAAAACCCCAACAACAAGATATAGAAAGAGAAATTCCATTTAAAATAGCTGTAAATAATATAAAATACTTGCGATTCTACCTGCCAAGACAGACCTGGGAACTATATGAACACAATTACAACAGTTTCCTGACAAATAAAGTCATATCTAAACTATTGGAAAAATACCAATTGCTCATAGGTAGGTTGAGCCACTACAATAAAAATAACAATTCTGCTTGAACTAATTTGCTTATTCATTGCCATACCAAACAAATTGCCAATAAACAATTTGATAGAGCTACACAAAAATAACAACAAAATTCATCTGGAAGAACAAAAAGTCAAGAATATTAAGGAAATGTATGAAAAAATACAAAGCAAGGTGGCCTAGCAATACTAGATATCAAACTATATTATAAAGAAATAATCATCAAAACTATCTGGTACTGGCTAAGAAATACAGTGTTGGATCAGTGGAATAGATTAGCTACACAAAACACAGTCAATGCCACTACTAACCTAGTGTTTGATAAGCCCAAAGACTCCAGATTTTTGGGATAAGAAGTCATTATTTGACAATAACTACTGGCAAGACTGAAAAACAATAGGACACAAGTAGCGAATAAACCAATATCTCATATCATATACCAAGATAACGTCAAAATGGGTACATGATTTAGATGAAAATGTTGATGCCATAAACAAATTAGAAGAGCAAGGAATAGTCTACCTTTCAGATTTATGTGAAAGGGAGGAAGTCATGACCAAACAACAGATAAAAATCATTACAAAATGTAAAATAGATAATTTTAAATATATTAAATTTAAAAGCTTTTGTACAAACAAAAACAATGCAAGAAAGATCAGAAAGAAAGCAGAAAAACAAAGAAACAATCTTTATAGCAAATATTTCTGATAAAGGCCTCATTTCTTATATATAGAGAGAACTCAATCAAATTTATAAGACTACAAGTCATCCCCCAATTGATAAATGGTCAAAGGAAATGAACAGGCAGTTTTCAGATGGAGAAAACAAAACTGTCTATTGTCATGTGAAGAAGTGCTCTAAATCACTTTTGATTAGAGAAATGTAAATTAAAACGACTCTGAGGTACCACCTTATACCTATCAGACTGACTAATATGACCAAAAAGAGAAATGATAAATATTGGTGAGGATATGGAAAAATTGGGACAAGAATGCACTGTTCATCAAGTTGTGAATTAATCCAACCATTCTGGAGAGCAAATTGGAACTAGGATCAAAGGGCAACCAAATTGTACATATCCTTTGATCCAGCAATACCACTACTAGGTCTGTATCCCAAAGAGATCATAAAAAGGGGAAAAGGACTTACATGTGCAAAAATGTTTATAGCAGCCCTTTTGTGGTGGGTAAACATGAAAAACTGAGGGAATGCCCATCAAATGGGGAATGACTGAACAAGTTATGGTATATGAATGTAAGGGAATATTACTGTGTATAAATAATGATGAACAGGAAGATCTCCCAGTTTGCTTATAGTATCAGCCTTTATATCTAAATTGTGAACCCATTTTGACTTTATTTTGGTATTTTCGTGTGAGATTTTGGTCTATGCCTAGTTTCTGCCATACTCTTTTCCAGTTTTACCAGCAGTTGTTTTTCAAAGAGTGGATTCTTAACCCAGAAGCTGGGGTCTTTGGGTTTATCAAAGAATAGATTACTATAGTCGTTGACTACTGCGTCTTGCATATTTAACCTATTCCATTGATCCACCACTCTATTTCTTAGCCAGTACCAAGCAGTTTTGATGATTGCTACTTTATAATGCAATTTAAGATCTGGAATGACTAGGCCACCTTCCCCTGCATTTCTTTTCATTAGTTCCCTTGATATTCTGGACCTTTTGTTCTTCCAAATTAATCTTGATATTATTTTTTTGTAACTCTATAAACTAATTTTTGGTAGTTTTACTAGTATGGCATTGAATAAGTAAATTAGCTTAGGTAGAATTGTCATTTTTATTATATTAGCTCGGCCTACCCATGAGCAACTGATGTTTTTTCAATTATTTAGATCTGATTTTATTTGTGTGAAAAGTGTTTTGTAACTGTGTTCATATAGTTCCAGGATTTATTTCGGGAGGTAGACTCCTAAATATTTTATAATATCTACAGTAAGTTTAAATGGAATTGCTCTTTCTGTCTCTTGCTGTTGGGCTTTGTTGGCAATATATAGAAATGCCAATTATTTATGTGGGTTTATTTTATAGCCTGCAACTTTGCTAAAGTTGTTTATTATTTCATGTAGTTTTTTACTTGATTCTCTAGGATTCTCTAAGTATATAATCATGTCATCTGTAAAGAGTGGTAGCTTTGTTTCTTCTTTGCCTATTCTAATATTTTCAATTTCTTTTTCTTCTTTTATTGCTAAAGCTAACATTTCCAGTATGATATTGAACAAGAGTGGTGATAATGGACATCCTTGTTTCACCCCTGATCTTATTAGAAATGGTTCTAGCTTGTCCCCATTGCATATGATGCTTGCTGAAGGTTTTAGGTAGATTCTATTTATAATTTTAAGGAAGACTCCATTTATTCCTATGCTTTCTAGTGTTTTTAATAGGAATGGGTGTTGTATTTTGTCAAAAGCTTTTTCTGCATCTATTGAGATGATCATGTGGTTTCTGTTAGTTTTGTTGTTGATATGATCAATTATGCTGATAGTTTTCCTAATATTGAACCAGCATTGCATCCTGGTATAAATCCTACCTGGTCATAGTAGTATTCTTGTGATAAGTTGCTGTAATCTATTTGCTAATATTTTGTTTAAAGTTTTTGCATCTATATTCATTAGAGAAATTGGCCTGTAATTTTCTTTCTCTGTTTTGACTCTTTCTGGTTTAGGTATCAGCACCATATTTGTATCATAAAAAGAATTTGGTAAGACTCCTTCTTCATCTATTTTCCCAAATAGTCTATATACTATTGGAATTAATTATTTTTAAATGTTTGGTAGAGTTGACATGTAAATCCATCTGACCCTGGAGATTTTTTCCTAGGGAGTTCATCAATGGCTTGTTCAATTTCTTTTTCTGAGATGGGGTTATATAAGTATTTTACTTCCTCTTCTGGTAATCAGGGCAATTTACATTTTTGTAAATATTCATCCATTTCACTAAGATTGTCAAATTTGTTGGCATATAGTCGGGCAAATTAGGTCCTAATTATTGTTTTAATTTCCTCTTCCTTGGTGGTAGATTCATCTTTTTCATTCTTGATATTATTAATTTGGTTTTCTTCTTTCTTTTTTTAATTAAATTAATGAAAGGTTTATCTATTTATTGGTTTTTCATAAAACCAGCTCTTAGTTTTATTTATTAGTTCAATAGCTTTCTTGCTTTCAATTTTCTGAATTTTTCCTTTGCTTTTCAATATTTCTAATTTGGTGTTTAATTGAGGATTTTTAATTTGTTCTTTTTCTAGTTTTTTTAGTTGTATGCCCAATTCACTGATCTCCTCTTTTTCTATTTTATGTAGGTAAGCATTTAGAGATATAAAACTTCCCCTAAGAACTACTTTTGCTGCATCCCATAAGTTTTGGTATGTTGTCTCAATATTGTCTTTCTCTTAAATGAAATTATTGATTGTTTCTATGATTTGTCGTTTGACCCAATCTTTTTTTTAGGATTAGATTAGTTTCCAATTATTTTTTAGTCTATCTTTCTATGACCCTTTATTACATATAATTTTTATTGCATCATGATCTGAAAAGGATACATTTAATATTTCTGCCTTTCTGCATTGGATTGTGAGGTTTTTATGCCCTAGTACATGGTCAATTTTTGTGTATGTGCCATGTACTGCCAAGAAAAAAGTACATTCTTTTCTATCCCCTTTCAGTTTTGTCCAGAGATCTATCATACCTAACTTTTCTAATGTTCTATTCACCTCCTTAACTTCTTTCTTGTTTCTTTTGTGGTTAGATTTATCTAGTTCAGACAGGGGGAGTTTGATGTCCCCCACTAGAATAGTTTTGCTGTCTATTTCTTCCTATAACTACTTGAACTTCCCCTCTAAGAATTTGGATGCTATACTATTTGGTGCATATATGTTTAGTAATGATACCACTTCATTGTCTATGGTGCCTTTTAGCAGGATGTAGTTTCCTTCCTTATCTCTTTTGATAAGATCTATTTTTGCTTTTGCTTTGTCTGAGCTCAGGATTGCTACCCCTGCTTTTTTTTCCTTCACCTGAAGCACAATATATTCTTTTCCAGCCTTTTACCTTTACCCTATGTGTGTTGCTCTTTTTCAGATATGTTTCCTGTAAACAACATATTGTAGGATTATGGCTTTTAATCCTTTCTGCCATCCACTTCCAGTCTTGGGAGAGTTCATCCCATTCACATTCACGATTATGATTGCTGTCAGTGTCTTTTTTCTCCATCCTTCCCCCCCCATTTATGCTTTTCTTTCTCCTTTCTCCTTTTCCCTCCTCACTAGTGTTTTGCTTTTGACCACCGCCTCCCTCAGTCACTCCTCCCTTCTATTAGCCCTTTCCCTTTTCTTCCCTTTTATCCTTACTCCTTCTTCCCTCCCTTCTATCCCCCTTCTTTTTCTTTCCCCTTTTCCCTCCTACTGCCTATAGGGCAAGTTAGATTCCTATACCTAACTGATTATGTTATTCCCTTCTTGAGCCAAATCTGATGAGAGTAAGGTTCAAACAATGCTCATCTCCCTCCCTCCTTTCCCTCTGCTGTAATATGTTTTTGTGTCTTTTCCTGTAATTTCATTTACCCTTGTCTGCCTCCCCCTTTCTCAGTACATTTTCTTAGATCAGACTAATCCACTTACATGTATCCATTTAACCCACTTGATTAGGTTTTTTTTTTTATCATTACATCAAAGTCAACTTATATCTACCCCTTTATGTATACTCCTTTAACATGGTGTAATAACAATACAGTTCTCAAGAATTACAAGTGTCATCTTCCCTTATAGGGATGTAAACAGTTTACCCTTATTAACAACATATTGTATCTTTCTGTCCCATTTATCTTTTTATGTGTCTCCTGAGTCTTGTATTTGAAGATCAAATTTTCTGTTGAGCTCTGGTCTTTTTATCAGGAAGGTTTGGAAGTCCTCTATTTTGTTTAATATCCATCTCCTCCCTTGAAAGATCCTGCTCATTTTTGCTGGGTAGTTGATCCTTGGTTGTAATCACAGCTCCTTTGCCTTACAGAATATCATGTTCCACACTCTATGGTCTTTTAATGTAGAAGCTGCAAGTTCTTTTGTAATCCTGACTGTGGTTCCATGATATTTAAATTGCTTCTTTCTGGCGGCTTGCTGTATTTTCTCTTTGACCTAGTACTTTTGGAATTTGGCTACTATATTCATTGGCATTTTCAATTTGTGATCTCTTTCAGGAGGTGAGCAGTGGATTCTTTCTATGGCTATTTTACCATCTGGTTCTAGGACTTCAGGGCAGTTTTCCTTTATGATTTCCTGAAAGATACTGTCCAGGTTCTTTTTTTCATCATAGACCAATAATTTTTAAATTGTCTCTCCTGGATCGAATTTCCAGGTCAGTTGTATTACCAATGAAGTATTTTATGTTTTCATCTATTTTTTTTTCATTTTTTTGTTTCTGTTTGGCTGATTCTTGCTCTCTCACAGAGTCATTAGTTTCCATTTGCCCATTTCTAATTTTTAACAAATTGTTGTTTTCTATTAGATTTTGTACCTCCTTTCCCAATTGACCAATTGTGTTTTTTAGGGACTTGTTTTCTTCAGTGTACTTTTTTTTCCAGTTGGCTAATTGTGTTTTTTAAGGACTCTTCTATCTCTCTCATTTGGCTTTTAAAATCTTTCTTGAGCTCTTCTAAAAAGGCTTTTGGGGCTTCAGACCAGTTCATATTCCCTTTTGAGGTTGCAGATGTGGGTTTGTTGACAACGTTGTCTTCTTCAGAATTTCTGCCTTGATCTTCACTCTTCTCATAATATGAATCTATGGTGTGTTTCTTTTTACTCATGGTGTTTCTTTATTCCCTGGCCTTTAAAGAGATTGAGCTCTGCTGCTGGGGAGCAGAGGGCACTGACCCAAGCTTCTTGTGTTGGGACCCTAGTTCTTGGTCCCTGACTTTATGTGCTGGGGCCTCTGATGTTGGCAATTGGAAGCTGTAGGATTCTGGCAGCTTACCTGGTGTTGGGCTGCAATCAGCAAGGCTGGAACTTTTGGGCAACTCCAGGTGGCCTGCTTTTCCTTTCCTTTAGCTTTCTTCGGCTCTTTTCAGATGGGTGTTGCAGGGTGTTTATCATCCTGGGGCCCTTCGTAGTGCTGCTTCCCTTATTTTTGCTGAGGCACTAGGAGACCCATTTGCTGTAGAATGCTGAGGCACCTGGTGGTTTTCTGAGCTGATTTCTACTGGTTCCCTGCCCTCACTAAGTTACTTGGAGGTCCAGGTGTTGGTGTTTTCCTGCTCCACCACCTGGATTTAAGGATCTCCTCCTGGTGTGCTAAAGTGGAGCTTTCTGCTAGATGGCTGGAATGTCTCCTATTCCATAATGCTCCCCTTCCCCCAGAGCAAGAGGGCCCTTTACCATTAATCCCTCAAACTACTGTACTGATGCTCCCCATCTTTCTTCTGGTTCAGCTGTTCCAGGGTTTTTCCTGTGGCAATATTTTCCAGGCTTTTAGAGGTTGATAGGGGAAAGTGAGAGTGCCTACCTTTTTACTCTGCCATCTTGGCTCCCTGAAGCAGAAGTCCATGAAGAATGTTTTCCAATTGTATTCATACAATCCCTGAGTTTGTCTTGGCAGAGAGATTCTCAAATATTTTATGTTATCTTCAAATTATAGAATTTCTCTTTCTATCTCTTTCTACTGGGTTTTGTTGATAGCACTATATATAGAAATGCTGAAGATTTGTGTGGATTTATTTTATATCCTGCAACCTTGCAAAAGTTAATGTTTCCATTAATTTTTTAGTTAATTCTCTAGGTATACCATCACATCATCTGCAGATAATTCTAGTTTTGTTTCCTCATTGACTATTTTTATTTCTCTAATTGCTTTTTCTTGCCGCCTTGCTATATATCTAATACAATATTAAATAATAATTATGATAGTGGAAATCATTGCTTCAATCCTGATCTTGTTGGGAAAGGTTCCAGTTTATCCCTATCCCAAATGATGCTTGTTCTTGATTTTAGATAGATCCTACTTGTCATTTTAAGAAAGGCTCCAGGTTTAGATTCTTAAAATCTAGCCGCTGCTCAGATTCTGACAATCTAGCCAATAGCTCACTAACATTCAGACTCATTAAGAGTCTGCCCAATATGACAGCTGTTCCAATAAACCTTGTTTTTGGCTGAAAGAAGGCTTGGTTCAAATTCTTTTGGGAAGGACCCAAGTGTTTTGATTTTGGAGTCCTAGCACCTGTGAACTACTAAACCTCAACATTTTATTGGCTCATCCAGGGAGACTGACTAACCCCAAGTTCTTCTCTAGTCAAGACTGGAAGGTATATGAGCCTCCCCCTCCCTCTTTCTTGCTGTGGAGTTGGAGTCACTCTCCAAACACCAAGGCTTAGAGGTTCTTTTCAGGCAGAGAGTTACAAGGCTGTCTTGCACTCAGCCTGAGGCTCCCAGGCTCTCAGTCCACTGGTTTGGTTTGAGGACGTGTACCTGGGTACACCTTCCACAGCATAGATGACATAGTCATTATGATTCAGGTATAATCCTGGGTTGTTCAAAATGATTTTCCTTTAAAGTTGAGAGAGAGAAAGAGAGAGAGAGAGAGAGAGAGAGAGAGAGAGAGAGAGAGGGAGAGTGTGTGTGTGTGTTTAACAACTATCATATACATCTGCTCTTCTCTTCTGACAATGTCACCACTCTGGTCCAGGTCCTTTTCACCATGTGCCTGGATTAGTAAAATAGTCTTTTGGTTGATCTGCTTGCTGAAACAAATGTTTCCCCACTCTAGTTCATCTTTTACTAACTTGTCAAAGTGATCTTCCTACAGCTCATATTTACCATTGCCACACTCCTACTCAATAAATTTCAGGAGCTCCATATTACCTTCAGGATCAAATAAAAATTTCTTTATTTGGCATTTATATCACTTCAAAATCAGCCCCACTCCACATCTTTTAGAACTTTACTTCTCTGATGTGATATTGTTAGGAGTTGAAGCACATAGTCTTCAAGGAATTAGAACTCAGCTCTTTGCTTGTTCTTCATTCATTTACATATTGTGTTGAGTATAGCAGTGTTGAGTATTCATAGTAGAGACCATATGTGGCCTTCTTTCTTTCTACTACTGCTTGGTGTACTACAAATCTTAGCTCATGGAGTTGCTACTTGACAATGTTTGAAGTACCATGAATATCATTGTATCTTGCCCTTTACAGAAAATAAAAGTTTCACAATCCTTGCCTTGGTTATTAATTTCAGTTATTTCTCATTCATCCTTTTCTGGTCTATTACATTGTTCTAGCTTTCTGTCTTTTAACTGGTACCAAACACTATTGATTTTTCCTGCTTTAGAATATTTGTTACAGTTTAGATGTGGTATCCCATCTTCTTTCCTACTTACTTTCATTATTTTCCTTGATATTATATATATTGTTCTTCTAATTTTTAGAATTATTTTGTTTAATTTTGTTAGCATTCTTTTGGCCATTTGATTGGCTTATTATTTTCTGTTTATCAAATGTCCATTTTTTTTCCACTCAGGATTATACTCAAATGTATTATATTCAAGCTTAGTTTCTTAAAAGAGAATATTGTAACTGAATGAAAATAAATTTCTTAAAGGCTTAATATTTTATTGGCACTATAAAATCTATGGCAGTATTAATTGTAGTCAATTGAATAGTAGAGACTATGCATTTTGCACTTATTGTACATAAGGCTTCTATTCTTTTCTTCTGAATTCTGTTATTGCTATATAGAAATATCTTCTGTGGGTTTATTAGTATCTTACTAATTTAGTGAATATATCATATCAATTAATTTCTTGGTTGATTTCCTAGGATTTTCCAAGTAAACCATAATTTGATGAGCAAAATAAAGACAGTTTTGTATCCTATTTGCCTGTTTTTATGACTTTAATTTCTGTTTTTGTTTTTTTTTCTGTATTGCTAGCATTTCCATATCTACAATCAAATGTAGTTGAAAAAATGAGGATGGCTTGATTTCATTGCGAAAGCTTCTAGAGTTTACTCACCGTGTATGATGTTCTTTTTCACTTTAGATCAATAGTTTATATAGATTTAAACCTGAGAAGTACCATAGATGCAATTGAGTACCACAACCTCATTTTACAGAGGAGAATGCTGACATACAAAGAGGTAAAGTATTTTGCCTAAAGAAACACAAACAGTAAGTAACAGAGCTATGATAAAACCCTGACTCTCTATCTCCAAATCAAATGTTCTTTAAGCTGAATTATGGAGCCCACTTAGCTATTTTTCCTGTATTGCCAGAAGCTTAGGTCTTACAGTAAATCAGTTTCATAGTGCTGTTTGTGTCATAGAACATATGCAAAATTTTATTCACTACTAATATTATCGAATAATGTCATTAAACCTGTTCTCTCCAAAGACCCTCAAATTAAAATAAATGCTTATATTATTTGCTTTGTTACCCATGTATTATTATTTAATTATTATCTCTTTAATAAATTTTACAAAAAGTCCATATCATTCTCTTCCTGGACTACTTATCCATATACAGTTTAAGAAATCACCTTGATTAGAACCAAAAAAGAGTTATTGATAAAGGGTTTTGTGAACTTTACAGTACTATATAAATGGTTGCTATTATTATTATCATAAAAAAGTTGAAGGGTGCATTTTCAATTAAGCAATTTATTCATTTTTCCACTAAATGCAGATAACAGGTTTTCAATAGGACCACTAAAATTTTTCCCATATATTTCTAGATGGTGTTACATTTTTATTAATATATTTATTTTTAGTTTTCAACATTCACTTCCACAAGATTTTGAGTTCCAAATTTTCTCCCCAACTCGCCCCTGTCACTGCCCCAAGATGGTATGTATTCTGAATACCCTTTCCCCTAATCTACCCTCCTTTCTACCAACCCTATCCCTTCTCTTATCCCCTTCCCCTTTTATTTTCTGTAGAACAGGATAGATTTATATGTCCCTTTGCCTGTATATCTTATTTCCCAGTTGCATGTGAAAATAATTTTTAACATTTATTTTTAAAACTTTGGGTTCCAAATTTTCTCCCTTCCCCACACCCCACTCACCCTCATTGAAAAGGCAAGCAACTCAATACAAGTTATACATGTATAGTCATGTAAAATACTTCCATAGTAGTCATGTGAAATATTTCACTTCATCCTATTCTACCCCGTCCCATTTATTCTATTCTCTCTTTTAACCCTGTCCCTCCTCAGAAGTGTTTGCTTCTGATTATCCTTTCCCTCAATCTGCCCTCCCTTCTATCATCCTCCTGATCTTTTATCTGCTTCCCCTCTATTTTCTTGTAGGGTAAGATAGATTTCCCAACCCAATTGACTGTGTATGTTATTCCCTCCTTAAGTCAAATCTGAAGAGAATAAGATTCACTCATTCCCTGTCACCTTCCCCCACTTCCCCTCCACTGTAAAAGCTTTTTCTTGTCTGTTTTATGTGAGATAATTAACCCATTCTAGCTCTCCATTTCTCCTTCTCCCAGTATAATCCTCTCTTACCCCTTAATTTTATTTTTAGATATCACCTCTTCATCTTCAACTTACCCTGTGCCCTCTATCTATCTATCTATCTATCTATCTATCTATCTATCTATCTATCTCTATATACACACATACATTACAAATATTATATATATATATGTACATACACACACACACACACAATTTTCCCTCCAACTACCCAAATACTGACAAATGTCTCATGAATTACAAATATCATCTTTCCATGTAGGAATGTAAACAGTTCAATTTTAATAAGGCTCTTATGTTTTCTCTTTCCTGTTTACCTTTTCATGCTTCTCATGAGTCTTGTATTTTAAGGTCAAATTTTTCTATTCAGCTCTGATCTTTTCATTAGGAATGCTTGAAAATCCTCTATTTCACTGTATGTCCATTTTCCCCTGAAGAGTTATACTCAGTTTTTCTGGGTAGGTGATTCTTGGTTATAATCCTAGCTCCTTTGACCTCCAGAATATTCCAAGCCCTCTTGTCCATTAATGTACAAACTGCTAAATCTTGTGTGATCCTAATTATGTTTCCACAATACTTGAATTGTTTCTTTCTGGCTGCTTGAAATATTTTTTCCTTGAACTGGAAACTCTGGAATTTGGCTCCAATATTCTTAAGAATTTTCCTTTGGGGATCTCTTTTACGAGATGATCAGTGGATTCTTTCCATTTCTATTTTACCCTCTGATTCTAGAATATCAGGGCAGTTTTCCTGGATGCCTAGGGTCTTGTTTTGATCATGCTTTCATGTAGTCCAATAATTTTTAAATTATCTCTCCTGTATTTATTTTCCAGGTCAGTTGTTTTTCCAATGAGATGTTTCATATTGTCTTTTATTTTTTTTTCATTCCTTTGGTTTTTCTTTACAATGTCTTGATTTTTCATAAAGTCATTAGCTTCCATTTGCTCCATTCTAATTTTTAAGGAAGTATTTTCTTCAGTGAGCTTTTGGACTTCCTTTTCTATTTGACCAATTCTTCTTTTGAAGGCATCCTTCTCCTCATTGGCTTTTGGGACCTCTTTTGCCATTTGGTTTAGGCCATTTTGTAAGTTGTTATTTTCTTCAGTATTTTTGGGGGGTCTTCTTTAGCAAGCTGTTGACTTGTTTTTCCTGATTTTCTTGCATTACTCTCATTTCTCTTCCCAGTTGTTCTTCTATTTCTCTTACTTGCTTCTCAAAATCCTTTTTTGAGCTCTTCCATGGCCTGGGGCTGATTCATATTTTCTTGGAGGCTTTAGATGTAGGAGCTTTGACTTTGTCGTCCTCTTCTGGTTGTATGTTTTTATCTTCTTTGTCACCAAAAGGAGATTCTATGGTCTGAATTTTATGTGCTGCTTGCTCATGTGCCCAGCCAAATTGATTCCCCTCAGTCTACAGGCTGAGGGCTCTGAAAACAGCCATCACCCCAGGGCTGCTCCAGGACTGGGGCTGGGACTGAGCTTCTCACTCTCTGTGGTGTTGCCTTTGTTGTTTGTGGGTTGAGAAGTATTGAAACCATCACAGTTCCCCTTGATTCAGCCCCCTGAGTCCTGCTCCAGGTTCATTGAGGCCAGTCTTTGCCTGCAGAGCCCACGCTGAACTGTGCTCCTCTCCAAACCTGGTGCAATAGACATGTTCAATCAACCATCCAAATTGTCTTGGGCTAGAAATTTGTTTCACTCTGTCTTTTTGTGGGTTCTGCTGCTCTAGAATTTGTTTAGATCCATTTTTATAGGTATGTGGAGGGGTTTGGGGGAGAGTTCAAGCAAGTCACTCTGATGTTACATTTTTAATGATATATTGAATTATTACTACTTTTATTACAACTACTACTACTACTACTACTACTAATAATAATAATAATAATCTAAGAGCTGATTAAAGAGTGTTGAGAATTTATTATGCCTTCAAATCCAGATAAAGAAACTCTATTTTTCCAAGAAGGAAAGGACTGTACTAGAAAGATGAGATTAAAAGAAAATAAAATACCAAGCAAATGCAGTTCACCCATTTCAGCAACATATATGAATCAGGATAGACTTCAAAGAAAATTAGATGACAGTATTAATAATGAAGCAACCTATCACAGACAGAGAAAATGACTCTATAAGGAAATTAAGGATAAGGTTATTAGAAATTTCAGACTCAACAATATCTTATTGTTAACACATAGACTTGAGAATCATAAATATACTAATATATCATAGATATTAGGTGCCTTGAAAAATAAATGTAAATTAGAAAAGGAAAAAAACCTTGGATCTGATTTAATTAAAATGCCATTATCAATTAAAACATTCCAATTTTTTTTCAAAGTTTCTTCCTAGTCAATCTTCTTTTCTGACTTAAATCACTCTCCTATCCAATTTGTCCATTATTACCACAATAATGAGCTTCATTTTTCCTTAAATTTCTTTTTAATTGTTATGAACTTGAGAAACATGAACATTTCCTTTTGCAAAGAATTACAGAAAAGAAGTACTGAAGAGAAAGCCATGAATCTTCACCATAGACAGTGTGTATATTTGAATTATCACCTAATTTGAAGAATATAAGGTAGAACCTCACAGTTTGAATATTTGTATTTCTCTTATTAATGATTTGGATTTTTTCCTCTTATGGTTCCTAATATCTTGCTTTACTTTTTTTTAAAACTGGTCATTCTTTTTACCATTTATTTGTTCATATCATGAATACACTCAATTTATATTTAGATTATTCTTGAAAAAGATCATGTAGAGACTGGGAAATAGTCCTATAGGTCAGTAGTTATTGATACTTTATTGAACTTTTTTGGTATTAATAACTGTGATTTTTTCAAAAAGTTAGTATCCTACCCGCTTTCAGATAGCTTGAAAATTGATCAATCAACATCTTCAAAATCATGACTTTATCTTGACTGCATATTTATTCCTTTTAAATATCAATTTATTAGCTTCAGTTTAATGAGATCTAATACAGGTATAGGCAAGAAAATAGGGTAAGTATCAGAAGTTGAGGTCCAGGATGCAATAAGCAGCAAATCCTCTTGGGCAAATATCATAGCCTAGCCCTTTTTTATATTATTTGTGTAATATTGAAACTAGTTTTTAGTAAAGCCCAATACAAAAGTCTTTTCCTAGCAACATTCACAATGTGAGAGAATATAAATAATAACAAATAAGGAAAGATATTTACATGACCATCCTCATCAGGATTGTTCCTCTACAAAGGGGATTCAATTGCCTCTCTTTCTCTCCCCTCTATGAAAGCTTATCATCACAGAGCCAATTTAGAGATTATCTTTCCAAGGCTCACAATGTTTTTACTATTTTCCACAAGAAGCTGAGAGTGAGGCTAATACCCTTGTTAGGCCTGTTGGCTGAAGTTTTTTTTTTTCTTTCTTGTTTTCCTCATAGATCAACTGCTCTGACTCACTAGTTGTACTAACACAGGGTCTTAGATAATACTAACATTCTCTCTCTCTGTCTCTGTCTTTCTCTCTCTCTGTCTCTTTCTCTTACACACATACACATACACACACATGCAGTTGTATACTTTTATATAGTACCTTCAGATTTATACTGCCATATGGGTATGTAGTAGAAATATTATTCACATGTTACAAA
>NW_020954570.1:3327262-3457782 GCF_900497805.2 Vombatus ursinus | reverse complement strand
GTGTGTGTGTGTGTATGTGTGCATATATCTGTTTATATGTGTAAGTGAATGATATCCATTTAAATCATGAAGTAACTCTGCTTTCTGACCTTTTTAGTTTGATTTTTGTGGGAATCAAAGAAGTAAGTCAGAATATATGCATAGTTGTAGAATCAGATAGGTATGGCTCTAAAGAAAGGAGATAATAGTTTTGCCAAAGGTAGAGCACACCAATGTAAATTTGAGGGTCAAGTATATCCTGAAGCTAGCAATTCTTTGAAGCTAAATGCAAGACTCTGGATAAAAAGGGACAATGAAAAATAGCTTTTGTTCATTCATGTTTCACCTATCTGTTCTACTTTATGTACTTTTAATGAAATCTCATTGTTCAAAATAACAGTGCTATCTTATGTTTAAATAAATACTTTGGGAAGGACAGAACTATGATGACTTGAGTGCTGTGAGCCAAGTTCCACTGTAATAAGGTTAGAACTATATAAAAAGTAGGTGTTTCTTGCCTTTTTCTTCTTTCATAAATTATACTGAGAGGACAGGCAGTCAGTGAAAGCATAACTTTTTTTTTTCACTTAGCTCTGTACTTACACTCCATCAGGGAGAAAGGTAACCTCATTCCATGTTCTAAATAACACAATAGCACTCTAGTGATCACTGAATCAGACCAAAGTGAAAGAAAGAATATGTGGCTCTACACTTTTAAAAGCTTTTTGAGATACCAAAACCATGCTGAAGAATGTTCAAAACTATGAATCAGAGTCTTATATTTGGAAGGGACTTCAGAAGTTATTTAGCTTGAACCTATAAGATATGTATGAATCCCCTCTACAATATCCCTAACAAGTGGTTATTAAGCTTCTGTTTTAATAGTAACAGTGATTTAAAGAAATTCATTCAATTTTCAAAAAGTCCTAAATTGTCTGATCCACTCCCCCACAATCATATCAACATTCAAACCAAACCTAAAATGGATCTGTCCTTGCTGGCAAAGGGTAATGAATAAATCAACAACATCTGCCCTCTATAACTCATGAAGGTAGAGGCACTAGTCCTCTCTCTATCTGGGCAACCAGATTGGCTCATCACCACCAAACCACCTAGTCACCTAGAGCAGCCCAGGACCAGAGACTTAAAAACCAATCCTCCCTCATATGGTATGTAATTAGATCAACATTCTAAGATGGACATAACTTCCTTTCCTACTGCAAATAGTATTACATTTTTCTGTCTTATTACAAACTCTCTGCTCCTACTCTTTGAAACCCTAGATGAAAACTCTCTTCTTTTGACACTAGCCCTTATTTCCTTATCCTTATCCATCTCAATATTTCTTCTTTAGATCCCTATCTAGCTCTGCCTTCCTGTCCCATTATGCCCTCTGGAATTGCTGTTCAATCCTTAAAAATTGCCTTTGATATACAAACTTTTTTTCTGTCATACTCCTCCCATCTTCTTGCAACCATGGACACTTAGCTCCTCCAAGAAGGCTGTGTCTCTGGACACCCGTCTGTTGTCACCCCTGTATATAGTGGACTAAGAGGAGGAGGAGGCGGCTTATTCAATGCTGATTGTCACTTCCAGGCTCTGCCTCTGCTGAATTATTGAGCAAACTGTTCACACTTTCAGTTCAACTCATCCAAATATATGATCTTCTAGAGGTTTGGTGGTACTTTTCTAACGGCTTCCAAAATCACAGAGTTTTGGAATTGGAAGGGATCATAGTAGCTATCTTGCCAACCAATACCTAAAAAGGAAAATTCACTATAACATAAATAGCAGTCAATGAAAAAGAATCTAGTTCATCCCTTGCACCCCCACCATCTTTTGTATTTTAAATCAGTCTAATAGCAACATTTTCCCCAAATTGTTTCTAAATTAGCCTTTTTTGGGGAGGGGGGTTAGGTAATGGTCACCCAGCTAGTAAGTGTTATGTGTCTGAGGCCAGATTTGAACTCAGATCCTCCTGAGTCCAGGCCCGGTGCTCTATCCACTGCGCCACCTAACTGTCCCTAAATTAGCCAGTTTTACATAACACTCACTAGTTGTGTGACTCTGGGCAAGTCACTTAACCCCAATTGCCTTAGCAAATACACACACACACACACACATTATATACATATACATATATACACATATATATACATATATACACATATATATGTAATAGTGAGTAAATAAATAAATAAATTGGTGATTTTTACAACTTCCATTAAATTGTTCCTAGTTCTACTCTCTGGGTGTGGCAGAATAAGTGGAATCTGTGCATAGGAAAGCCCTTCAAATATTTCAACATTTCTATCATGTAAAATGCTCCCCTTTGAATTTTCTTCTTTGCAAACTAAAGCCCAGGTTTTTTTTTAATATTCTTCATATGACATGGACCCCAAACGATTTAACAACCTGGATGCTGTCTTTTGAATGTTCTTTCACTTCAAAATGTAGTGCTAAGAAAAGAACACACTACTCCAAATGTGGCCTGAACACAACACAGGAAAAACATGATCACTTCTTTATTACTGGAAGTGAAGCATCTCAATGCCCTGCAAGATCATATTTACCCTTTGGTCTGCCATATCACATTACTAAGTCATAATCAGTGCATATCCTTTAAAACCCAAAGACTTTTGAAACAATAGACCTTCACTAAATGCCTACTGTGTGTCAGACCTGGAGTCAGGAAAATTCATCTTCCTGAGTTCAAATCTGTCCTCAGACACTTAGTAGCTACGTGATCCTGGACAAGTCATTTAACCATGTTTGCCTCAGCTTCCTCATACGTAAAATGAGTTGGAGAAGGAAAAGGCAAACTATTTCAGTGTATTTGCCAAGAAAACACCAAATAGAGTCACAAGAGGTCTGACATGACTTTAAAGAACTAAACAAACAACTAACCAAACACTATGCTTGGGGGTTGGGAATCAAAGACAAAACTGAAACAGTGCCTGCCCTGATTTATAAGGGAAAATAATTTGTACCTATTAAAATATATACTAAATACACACACACACACACACACACATACGTACACATATGCTTATTTAGGAAGCAAGATACTAATAGCCAATGGCATTATGAAAGAGGCCTGATGCCATTGGCATTTGTGATGAGTTTTGCAGGGATCTAAGGATTCTAAGACATAAAGGTAAGATGAAAGGAAATTTCATATTGAAGATTACAGAGAAAAAGGAAATAATTTCCTGGGTAATCTTCAAGAGATAAGAAAGGATCTACTCAAGAGGACAAATAGAAAGCATAGCCTCATAGAAGGAAAGGAAAATATATACATCTAAAAGTAAAGGAGAGATTGAGGTTTCAGGAGGTTTCATATGCACAGTAGGAAGAATGACAAAGTCAGGGTAAATGACTTCCATTTTTTAAGGATCCATGTCTTCTAGTGCAGTGGTCCCAAACTCAGATAGAAAATGGGCAACTAGGAGACTTTCTAATCACATGAGTAACTGTATGATGAACTAGACATTTCCTCTGATCTCTGTGCTCTCTCAAACCTTTCCCAAGGAGCTATTATACATCAAAAATGAAGTAATTTCATCTGTTTTCATAGTATAGGACACCTAGAATCTAAAAAAAAAGTTAAAACAAGTGAACTAATAATGCTCACTGAACCTGAATTCATTCAGCACTTCTTCATCACATCTGACTCTACTTATAGCCAAGGATGGCTAGTGAACCCAGACCATAGGCTTACATCAAAACCCATCCCTGTACCCCAGCCCTGCTCTTTCTCTTTCCAAAGCCACAGTGATGAGGCTGGGATCTGGGCCCCAGAAAGGAAAAACCTTGGACTTTCCCACTTGGCCAAATCTCTGGTTTTTGCCTGAGGCTTTATTCCCATCAACTGGCCTTTCATTGTGGCAATACCCAACCTCTTCTCCATTGTCTTGCCTCCCTATGGCCCCTGGCCATTTCCCACACTTAATCCTAGCTAGGCTCCATTGTCCAAGTCCCAGAACTTCTGTTCATCCCAGTTTACTGGCCACTCCCATTCAGATCTTCCTTAGACCCTTCCTCCAGTCACCCCAAAGTACTTGGCCACTCCTAGATCCCTCCCACAGTCTTTCTGCATATAAGGTCCATCTTGTCTCCATTAAGGTGCTCAGATTCCTAAAATCTAAAACCATTAAAAGAAAATATACTCACAATGCAAACTAAGCAAATAAGTCTCAAAGGCAGCATATGTAGGACAACCTAAGGACCATAGATCTCATAGAAGAATCTGACAGGGCTAAAAACCTTAACAGCATAATAAAGAATATAATAGAAGAAAACTGCTGAAAACTTCTGAACATAAAAAATGAAATCCCAATTAAAAAAAATTCACAAATTACCTCCAGGAGGGGAAAACACACACACACACACACACACACACACACACACACACACACACACATGCACACAAACAAACAAAAAACAAGGCTGTAAATTCCAAGACACATAGTGTTCAAATTCAATAATTCAGTTTAGAAACAAGGAGTTCTGCAAGACATTAAAAAAGACCTCCAATTACAAATGAATGGACATTTGAATGACACAAAATAATTCTATGCCAACTAGGAAAAGAGGGAGGGAATGGAAAATTTGTTGCAAAGAATACTGGAGCTAAGGATGTAGCCTAGGATGACCTGTGAGGGACTGTCTGATATTGGCAGCTACCAGGTGGGCGTTGTGGCAAGATTGGGGTAGAATCTGGGTATTTGGAAGTCGAGGCAGGGGCTGTGGTAGGCGGAGTTGTGGTGAACTGGGATGGGCTGGGTACAGAGAAGCCCTGAGGCAGTGGTCAGTGCTATGTGAGATAAGCTGGGTGCAAGGAAGTAGCCTGAGCTTGTGCTCCTGAGGCAAGGGGTGGTGCCACATGGGAGTGGGACAGCAGAGGACAAGTTCCCTTTGCTTAGAAGGGGAAATCCGAACCACTGGGTAGAAGTCGGAGGTACTCCCGATGCAGCCCCGAGGGCGCATTCTGAGGGGGTTGGGCCTCCATCTGGTAAGCTTGTTGAGGGGCCCTCGAGGGGCTCCTTGCCCCGCCTCCCGACTGGCTTGCAGCATTCTTTAGCACAATGGCCGGATTTGTTACAATTGTAAGAAATTACCTTGGGGCAGGCTCCACCAGGTTTCTGGCTGCATTGCACCTTGAACTGACCCGCATAGATAGTACAATTTAGTCTCTTTTGTTTTCAGCACTTCTGATAGCCCTTTCCAAACTGCGGCCTGTAGGCGGGCCACGAAATCCGGGAAGGGTTTATCAGGACCTTTTTTAATCTTGGTCAGGGAGGTCCTTTGTTTCCCCAAAGCCTGAATCTTACTAAAAGCCCGTAGGGCATATTTGAAGACAGCTGCAAACATTGTATTTAGTGTCTCTTTTAACTCCTTAAATTTCTTCCATTCTAAAGGGGCCCAGGTCCTCCCTCCGTCGGATTCAAACACCGGGCAGGCATCTAGCCATGCCTTGGCATCCATATCTCCTTCTGCCACTGCCTTCTGGAGCATTTGTCCTAGCCTGGTTGGGGGGTCCCCCATGGCCCCATAAGAGGGAGTCAGAGGAGCGGACGAGCCGTTCTCCTCAAAAGGGAAGTCTAGGGGAGAGGGCCACCCGTCCGCGTAGCTTTCCTTGCTACGGTTTCCTGCTCTCTCTTTGCTCCTGCTCCCCCGCTCCCACCCTCCTGCCCGGCCTTGCTTTCTTTTCTCTTGCTTATTCTCCCATTCCCTGTTTCCAGTGTCCTCTGTCTCACTCCCTGAGTCTGTCTCACTCCTTGATTCTTCCTCACTACTGATTTCTGCTTCTTTCACTCTTTTATATACTTCTTTCCCTTGCACCTCCCGATCCGGGACCTTAACAAACAACTGTCCCATCTTTCTTCCTTCACCCTATTGGCTACGGGTCTCGTCTCTCTTCCCATGACCAGACCAGCTGATCCACGGGGCGTCTGGCCTGTTTCCTCCACCCCACGTTGGGCGCCACTTGTACCGGCCATGCTGACCTTATGCCAGCCGCGCCGAACACTCCTCCTATAAGGAGCAGGCTGCCAGAGTCATACTCACTCACCAGTCTTTGGTCCTCAACCGGATAAACACACAGAGACAAGCCATCAGGAGGCGTCAACACCAGAGCTTTATTCAGAGGCCATCACAGCAAGCCATCACAGCAAGGCCAAGCAGGAAGGCCAGAGCAACAGAGCAGGAGCAAAGAGAGCGCGTGATCTGACCACGCTTGTTCCTTAAGTACCTACTTAGCCCCTCCTCCCCAGCCCGCTTACTAGCCAATGATTGTAGGGTCAGATACCGGAAGGGGCTGTCTGAGTTTAGCACACCAAGGGAGAGGGAGTGACGCAGGAGGCTAGGACCGGATACAGGAAGTAGACGTCTGGGATTAGTGCATAGACAGAGTACGTGACCTAGGAAGTCAGGAAGGACACAGGAAGGAGGCGTCTGGGGTCAGTGCTACACAAAGGGACCCAGGAAGTCAGGAAGGTCACAGGAAGGAGGCGTCTGGGGTTGACGTTGCATATAGGGAGGGGACTAAGTAAAGGGAACCTGTCCTCTGCCATCCCACTCCCACATGGCACCACCCCTTGCCTCAGGAGCACAAGCTCAGGCTACTTCCTTGCACCCAGCTTATCTCATATAGCACTGCCCACTGCCTCAGGGCTTCTCCGTACCCAGCCCATCCCAGTCCACCACAACTCCGCCTACCACAGCCCCTGCCTCAACTTCCAAATACCCAGATTCTACCCCAATCTTGCCACAACGTCCACCTGGCAGTTGCCAACATCAGACAGTCCCTCACAATCTTCCTAAGATAATTCAAATGGAAGCAATTCAGTTTACTGGCATGGCCCTACTATACTGTCCAGGTTTCACAGGCATACAACAATGAGGTCAGTACATTGGCTCTGTAGACGTTCAGTTTGGTAGTCAGTCTAATACCTCTTCTCTCTCATACTTTCCTTCAGATCCTTCCAAACACTGATTTGGCTCTGGCAATGTGTGTCAACCTCATTATCAATGTGTACATCCCTGGAAAGTACACTACCAAGGCAAGGGAACTTATCCACAGCATTCAAAGCTTCTCCATTTGCTGTAACCAATGGTTCCACGTATGGATGGTGTGGTGGGGGCTGATGGAGCACCTCTGTTTCTTGGTGTTAATTGCTAGGCCAAAATTAGCACAAGCAGCAGAGAACTGATCCATACTTTGTTGAATCTCAGGTTCAGAGGCTGCATTGAGTGCACAATCATCTGCAAACAGAGAATCATGCACCAACACTCCCTCCCCTTTGGTCTTAGCTTGTAGCCTTTTCAAGTTAAAGAATTTATTGTCAGTGTGGTTGCTGACATTGATGCCATTTTCATCCTCATAGAAAGTGCCTGGAGGGTAGACGCTTGGAAACTTTGTATTAAGAAAACAGAGAAAAGAGAGAGACCAGATGATTATAACCATCATAAAACAGAGAATGAAGGTCTAAAGTAGACAGAAAGAAAAGATGGAAAATTAAGAGCGAAAGAAATCCTTTTTAGAAAGGAGTGCAAAGTGAAAACAACCAATGAATAAGACTAGCTGAAGGGGAGGAGAGGAAGGAGAAATCAATTTGACTGATAGAAAGAAAAGGGGGCAAGATATATATGTGGAGAGATAGAGAGAGAGAAGCAATATGAATTAGTAAATAAAAACTTAAAAGGAAAGGGGTAACAAATGAGATGAGAAGATTGGGGGGAAAAGAAGAAAGCCAGTAAGAACAGGGCCACCTTTAAAAAAGATTAAAATAAAATAACTTAAGAAACATAATATTGCATTTAGTTGAAAAATTCATAACCTTTATTTTTTTTAATTTTAGAGATAAATGGAGGATAATATAAACCCAACTCAACTTTACGTGTGAATGGATTAAGCAATGCAATAAAATATAAAAGAGTAACAGATTGAATTAAAAAACCCTACAATCTGTTGCTCAAAAACACATATTAAAAAAAAAGACACACAAAATGAAACTGAGGAGATGGGGGAAAAATTGCTATGTATCAAGTTAATCCAAAAAAGCAGGTGTTGCTATCATACTACAAGAAAAAACAAAAGCAAACATTGAAAAAAATAAAAAGGGAAAACAAGAAAACCACATTATGCTGAAAAGGCCAATATATAACAAACCAATATTGACATTATACATATGCTCCAAATGCCTTGCCATCCAAATTCATAAAGCAAATATTATCTTAGCTTCAAGAAGACAGTAATACAGTGACAAGAGATTTCAATAACTTTCTATTAGTTTTGGATAAGTCTAACAAAAAGATAAACAAAAGAGAAAATATGGAACTAAACAAATTTCTGGAGAAACTAGGGTTAAGAATTTATGGTATTTGCTAAATGGGAGAGTAAAATAATAGAGATATATCTTTGTACCACATGAAATTTTTACACAAATTGACCACATACTAATGCACAGAGATAATGCGAATGTATGTATGTATGTATGTATGTATGTATGTATGTAGATAGGTGTGTGTATACATATATATACATATATATGACGTATTTGTGTATATATATGCAGATATAGTCAATAAGTCCTGTACAAACCATAATGCAGAAGAATAAAAATTAGTTCAGAAACCAAAAAAAAAATACCGACCCAAAATAAAAATCTAATATTGAAATCTTAAAAAAAAAAAAAGAGTGTGTCAAAGAACAAATCAGAAATACAATTAATAATTATGTAAAGGAAAATTTTGATATGAAACAACATATAAAAAGTTATGTAATACAGCTAAAGCAGTTCTTGAGTGGGGGGATTGTGTCCTTAAAACCATTATATTAACAAATTAGAAAAAGAAAATTAATGAACTGAATATTCATTTTAAAAAAATAGAAATCAATAAACAAATAATCAGACTTAAAGAAAGCATAAAAGAGGGATATTAAAAATTAGAGGGGAAATAAGTTTGAAACAAAAAACATAGAAATAGCAAATAAAACTAAAGTTGGTTAGTTGAAAATACTGACAAGATTGATGAACTTTTAACTAATATAATTAAAAAGAAGAGAGAATCTCAAATCAACAAAATATCCTTGAGTTAGGGAAAATCACATCAAAACCACAAAAAAAAAATAAAAAGGAAAATCAGAACATATTCTATACAATCATATGCTAACAAAATTGATAGCACAAAAGAAATAGAAGAATATTTTCAAAAATAAAAAATATACAAAAAATACCCAAAAAAAGACTAAGTAGAGAGCATACATAACCTTATCTCAGTAAAGAAAACAGATCTAGCTGTAAAAAGAATTACCAAAGGTGAAGGGAAAACTTCTTGACTTTATGGATTCATAGGAGGATTCTATGAAAATTTTAGAGAAGAGGTAGTACCTATATTTCACAAATTATTCTCAAAACCTGAGGAATGCTTTTCATCATACTACATACCAGAATGTTTTTATAAGATAAATATAATCTTAATACCTAAACCAGGGAGATATAAAATGCAGAAAGAAAAGCATAAACCAATATCATTAATGAACATTGACTCAAAAATTATATTTAAAAAATTCCTTTTCTTTTTTTCTCTCTCTCCTGCCCTAGAGATTGTTACCATTATGTATGCATGTGTGTATGTATATATAATACGTGTGTGTGTGTGTGCTTGTGTGTGTGTGTGTAATCATTCTATACTTATATCTCTTTATGAGTTCCTTCTCTGGATGCAGACAGCATCATCTTTCATAGATCCTTTGATCTATGTTAGTTTGTAGTTAATTTGAGAATGTATAATCATTAAAATGACTTAATCACTCAGAGTTCTTTTTAAAACAATAATGCTGTTACTCTACACAATGTTCTCTTGGTTGTGTTCATTTCACTCTTCATTATTTCATCCAAGTCTATCTATGTTTCTTTTTTTAATCAATAAGGTCATCATTTCTTGTAGCATGGTAGTTTTATATCATGATAATTAATACCACAACTTGTTCAACCATTCCCTAATTGACAGGCATCCCTGCAATTTCCAGTTCTTAGCCATGCTAAAGAAAGTTGCTATAAATATTTTAAAACATATAAGTTCTTTTCCCTTTTCCCTTATCATCTTTGGAAATAGATCTAGTAGTGGTATTGCTGTGTCAAAGGGTGTAGGCACTTCTGTAACTCTTTGGGCATAATTACAGATTGCTCTCCAAAATAGTTAGATCCATTCACAATTATACCAACAGGGAATTAGTATTTCAATTTTTACATATCCCCTTCTACATTTGTTGCTTTCACCTAACATCATTTTAACCAATCTAATAGGTTTAAGACGATATCTCAAGGTTGATTTAATTTGCATTTCTTTGATCAATAATGCTTTAGAGAATTTTTTCATGTGACTATAAATTGTTTTGATTTCTTCTTCTGACAACTCCCTGCTTACATCCTTTGGTCATTTATCAATTAGGAAATGACTTGTATTCTTACAGATTTGACAAAGTTCTTAAAATACTTCAGATATTGGTCATTTATCTGAAAAACTATCTATAAAATTTACTCCCACTTTTCTACTTTCCATAACCAAACAAGAGATAGAGGTAATTACAAAAAAGAAATCAATAAATACAATAGATACCTGATTTCTTGAAGCTGAAAAGCTTCTGAACAGACAACATTAATGCACTTAGGATGAGAAAAAAAGTAGTCAAAAGGGGGGAAATTCATCAAATTTATCTGGTAAGGCTTTGTTATCTAATATATATGTTTGTGTGTATATGTATGTGTATATAGATAAATATAGATATAACTAGCTAGATATACATATATATATCTTTATATATCTATAAACCTATACTTCTATACATATGTGGGTATAGCCACTCTCTACTAGAAAAATGGTCAAAAGATGTGAATAAACCATTCTTAAAAGATGATTTGCAAAGTATTCACAAATACAAGAAAAATGCTCCAAATCACTAATAATGATAGATATACACAACAAAATAACCTTGGGGTTTTACTTCACAATCTAAAAATTGGCAAAAAAGACAAAAAATTGCAACAGTCAATGTTGAAGGGAAGATAGGCACACTGTGAAATGGTATAACCATTTTGGGATTCAATTTGGAATTATACAACTAAAGTTTCCAAAATTCCATAAACTTGGAAGCAGATACTTCATTGCTAGACATATATCCATAGGAAGCCATCAATAAAAACAAACAAACAAACAAACAAAAAAGTCCTTATAGTCTCCAAAATACATAGAGCAAACACTTTTTGCAATTGCTAGGAATTAGAAACAAACTAGATTCCCATCAATTGGAGAATAACTAAATAAATTGTTGCACATGTATATAATGGAATACTCCTGGGATGTAAGAAATTATATATGTGATCATATATAGAAGGAAATGGCAAACACTCCAGTATTTTTGTCAAGAATACCCTGTGGACATTGTCCATGGGAACATGTAGAGTTGGACATGACTGAATGACTGAACATGTGATGAATGCATAGAAACATAGAAAGATCTATATAAAGTGATACAAAGTAAAATGAGTAGAACTAAAAAAGAAAAACACATATACATAGGAATAACAACAATTTAAATGGAAATAATAATGAAATAACAATAAAAGTAAATGTAACAAAATAATAAAGATCAAGCAGGACACAAATGAAAAAGATTTAAGAAGATACCCTTAACTTACCCCTTCAGGGAGATGGGAGGTTGGCAGTAGTTACATATTTGACATGTTTCTACCTTTTCTCAATGTATCAAGGAATTTTATTGACTTTTTCCCTTTATAATAAAATTACTATTTGTAATATGTAATGACTTTCAGGGAGAAGGAAAGATATATGTGAGAGAAATGATTATTAGTAACCAATGATTTGGGGAGATCCAGAGTTCACCCCATTTTCTAAAGTCCTGATTTCTAAAGTTCAATTTCTTAAAGGACATTACTGATGATGAGGTTGGATTAACTTTCTTAACAATTTTGTTCAGACCCCACCCAGGTGGTGGAAGCCATTGTGTTCTACTCAGGTTTGAGTGAGGATAAGTACTTAGAAAAGATTACCCAAGCCTAGGGTTCCTATGGGTATTAGGATAGTCTCTCTTTCACTTAATGAAAATTTCACTTAAATTTCACTTAACTTTCACTTAAATTACTCAGAAATTATGTCTCTCACACTTTTTAGATGTTGCATATGGTATACCATGGCAATGTAAGAAACAGAAAATAATAATACAAATTTTTAGAAAAAAAGGAATGGGGCCACTAAAAACATAAGAATCCCTTTGGGTGTATATTGACTTAGAAAAACCCATATTAATATTATTTATGTTCTAGTGTATTTTTTTAATTTGTTAACTATTTCCCAATTACATTCTAATATAGCTCCAGAGCATTCCATACCTGACACCCATAATGCCACATATTTAAACCTGTGCACTAGAGACAGGAATTCCCAAATTTTTAATTACTCAAGCCCCTAGAGAACTATGTTTTTCTTTTTCTTTTCTTTTTTTTCTTTTTTGCGAGGCATGTGGGGTTAAGTGACTTGCCCAGGGTCACACAGCTAGTAAGTATCATGTGTCTGAGGCCAGATTTGAACTCAGGTCCTCCTGACTCTAGGGCCAGTGCTCTATCCACTGTGCCATCTAGTTGCCCCTAGAGAACTCTTAAGGAGACAGAAGGGAGGAGAATTCATGTTAAAGGTGACTACATAGTTAGTGCTCCAAATGGATATTTTTTTGCTCCTGCTGAGATCTGGAATGATCTGGTAGGAGGTAAATCCCAAGAAAATGCCAAGAAAAAGATTGCTGCTGAACTATGAAGACATTCTTGCTACTGAGAACAGAATTACTGACTCCTTACTCTGCCATGCTTTGCATCATTCTCACTCTTACACTCTCCCCAAAAGAGCACTGGGCCTATTTCACAATCCATTTTGTCCCCTTGCATTTCTTTCACATTTTGTTTCACTATGATTTTAGAGCCAGTTTATTTAATTATTTTAAAAAGTCTAGTTTCTTTGTTGATCTATGTCTTTCATTACTCAAATGAAGATATGACTGATGCTAAAGATTGTAAAGCACAAAAGAGAAAGGATTAGGAAATATATATATATATATATGTATATATATATATATAAGATATAAGATATATCCGATATAAGGTCTTATCTTAGATGCTGCATGACAAATAGTAAACTTTTTTAAAGAGGAAAAATGTGTATATCTATATCTATGTGTAAATCTATCTCCATCTCAATTTCTATGCCTATCTGTATATATCCTCCAGAAAAAGACAGATCCTTTTTTAATTTCTGAGAACTTTCCAGTTTAGGGCTTAATAAGAACTAAAGAGAATTATTGATTCACATTTTAAAGCTCCCCCCCCCCCAAAAAAAAGGAAAAAGAAAAAGAACAAGTAAATGTATCCTAGACATAAAATGATCCAGTATTTTCTGATTTGTAAGCTAACTAGAGTTAGCCTTTCTGAGGCAATTGCTTTAGATACTTCCTATCTTCAATTTTCTTCTGGAACCAGGTTTGAAATGAAACCCAGGCAGAGGTGTTTACTCCTGAAGGAAGGAACTGGGAAAGAATGGGTCACTTTACACAAGGAGTGGAACTGGTTATGAAGGAGTAGTCTCTTCAATACGATATCACCTACTCAGACAATTACTAAATGAGTAAAATATAACAGTTGTTGACAGAGAGAAGGGAAGAGTGATTGTAGAAGTGGGAGAAGAAAGAAGAAAGTTAGGGATAGATGTTGTGGGGAGTGAGAGAATCAATTAAAGAGAGCTAAAATACTGTCTTTCAACAGTGTAACTCACCAGAAGATAAGAAATAACATAAATTGGTATTCAACTCATGGTTATGTAACTTCAAGCATCATTTTAAAACAAATTACTAGGAGCAGAGGAGACAAAGGTTGAACATGAGCCAAAGATCAAGTTTAGCAAGGTATGAGTAGCAGTAAGGCCAAAAGAAAAGGTGTTTGAGAATGGAGGGCAGTGTAACATTGAACTGGTTAACTATGTGGTAAATATTGGAAAAAAGAGGAAAGTGAAGTCATGGTAGGGGTGATGAAATGGGTGTGTACTGAGAGGTGGAAGGAATGGCCATCACAGTGATGACACACATTAGGATTCAGAGGAATGAGACATAGAGAAACAGTGAATGATAGTAGGTAATGTTCACAGGTATTTCAGAATGCTTGATCATAAAAATAGAACACTTCTGGGTGATGGTGAGTTTTAGTGTATGACTATTCCTGTTTGTTATTTAGGTAGAAGTTGAAGAGATTGAAGAACCAGGGCATTTGAGGAAATATCAAGGTATGTGTTTAAGTTCCTTTACATAAAGGCGGGGATAGAGGTGATGAACCCAGGTACTGAATTCCTTAAAGACAGAGGGGAAATGTCCTTGGGGCTAGAAGATAATTGTCACCAGAAACGGGATTATATGACATATCTTGATAGAATAATTCTCAAAGGAGGAGTAGTTACAGAGTGATTGCAGCAGAAAAAGAGACTAGAAGCGTCAATTGACAATGGAATAAGCCAATTTTTCCTGCAGAACAAATCCTCCCAAACTACCCTTCCCAGCTTTGTTCCAACTGCTAATCTGATGATCATGCTATCTATGGTTTTGTAGAAGCCATTGAAAAACATGTTCATCAGACTGTGTTACAGAAAACCAATTGTGTACTTATAGGACACTAGAAATTTTCCTGCTAAATTGACATTGAATTATTTACTATTCATTGAATCTTGTCATTCAACTAGATCCAAATGTTTTGAACTTTATCATATAGTCCCTATTTCTGCATTTTTTACAAAAAAAATCATGAAATACATTATTCAATAGCAACAGGGATTACATCTGTAAATTCAGGGTAAGGAAACATCTTCCTCTACCAGTGCAAATCAGAGTTTTCTCTATAAATTGTAAAGAGATTTCGATAGCAATTTCCCCATTGGATTGTGAGCTCTTTGAGGACCGGAACTGTCTTTTGCCTCTTGTTATATTCCCAGCAAAGAGCATAATGCCTGGCACATAGTAGGCACTATTAATGAAAGACTAAAAAATTTATTGTCCCTTCACTGTTTACTTATGTTTAGGTAGGGAATTTGTCTTTAGCTTCCCTGTATACTCCTTCTCACTTCCCAATTCATAAAACTTCCCAAAATGACACCTCTGCCAGAAAAGATAGTTTCATTTATAGAGGATCATGAATTTTGGTTCATAGTCTAATCATTTAGCTCCTCCTCCTTCCTTTCTCATGATTCTTTGAAATCCCTTAAAAATGTTAATCCCTTAAATTTTTAACTTTAATTAGTTTTCTCTTACCTTATTTTTAGACTTAAAGGGGAGATAATTGATTTCATATCTTAGTCTTTGTTTCACAGTACTGCTTATTCAAATTGATTGCTTGTGGCAAGTCAAATATGCTACTACTCCCTTCTTCTTCCTCTTCACCACCACCTCCTCCTCCTTCTTCTTCTATTTTTGTAAGAATAGTTCAAGAAGTGAATCTCCTTTGGTAAAATTTATTTTTCTTTAAAAAAAATTAGACTAAGCTTTGCAAAATATTGGTTTACAGTTTTTGTTCCTTAACTTTTTGAAATATTCTACTTGATCATTTTCTAAGAGTTCTTTTGACTGGTGTATTCCCAAGTTATTCATTTTGGTATTCCTTAATTTTAATGGTCTTTCTTTAGGTGGCTTGATTTTTTTTGAGGGGGGGGTATGAATTAAAATTATGAGATTTAATTACTACATGCTTTGCCATTTCAAATACTGGATTAAAAACAATCTGTCAATGATTTATAAAGTCAATTGATTAGTGCTTTGCTGTCTGGATTCAAAAAGTCTACATGGTTTTCTAATATTTCCTACAATGACCCATGTAGAGTTTTTGTTTTTTTTTTTTAATATTGTCATGGAATATTAACTCATGTGTTGTTGTTGTTGTTTCTGGTTGAATTTTGTTCTACTATGATGACTTTTTTCAAGTTTATTAATTTTGCATTCCATTTTTATCATTTTTTCTTTGAGAATTTCTACTGTGAGACCCATAAATTTTTTATTTCTGGACTATACAGATCTTTTAAAAAATATCTGCATTGTGATCTCAGATTTCTTGCATAATTTAATTTCTAATATTGTAATACTTTTATTTCCATTTGAATCATTTTAATATTTTTCTGTGATTTCTATTGAGTATATAGAGTTATTGTTATTATTACTACATAGGGAATTTGGGTTCCTTTTAACAATATAGTATTTATTCACTAGGCTCTGATCTCTTTTTGAATTTTTACTTATTCCTTCCTTCAATCTTTATGCCTCCATGTTGTTTTACCTGATCATAGGGAACATTCCTTCCCTTCTCTCCCCACTCCAGGGTTTCTATCTTAGACTTTTGGTCTTTAATACTTTCTTTTAAAAATATTTTTTTTATCATGAACTTAAGCATCAACAAACAAAAAACATTTCAATACACAAAGAAGATCAAGGAAAACTGTATAAAATGTCAAGTTCTGTTATGCATAGTTTTTTGAAGATATAGGTTACATATATATTTATCCACACACACACATATCATATACATAGAGCTATAATTTAACAAGTTATTAAGATAATTTGTTTATTCTTTTGTGTCTCCCTCTACAGTTATTTTTGGGGCATTTTTTTTTACACTTTGAAAAATGTTTTATTGATACTTTGGGGGATTATACTTACCACTACTCTCTAGCCTGTTCCCCTTTCTCTAACTACAAACTTTACTTTGTATCAAATATGGAGAGTCAGACAAAATGAATCAAACCATTGATCATTTCTAAAAACCTTTTTCCTTCTCTTCCAAGACATTTATATCCTTTCTTTCTGCTTTGGAATCTCTTTTCCCCTGCTGTATAAATTCTCTAGGTTAGGCATTCTTAGTTCCCTCACATTGAGAGGTATACTAGTTCAGGCTTGAGTTCACTCCCAAACTAAACCCCTAGTGGAGAGGATTGTCAGTTTGGTTTCTTCCAACAGAAACTCTTTCTCTCCTAGCAGGTTCTGTGATATAGATGTTTTTTTTTGTCCCACCACAGTCACTCATACTTTCCTTCTCTGTTGCTTTTTGTGTTATAAAGAGCGATTCAGGTAATCACTTCTGTGAGAGGGGACCGAGTAGGCATGAGGTGTAAGCATAAACCTGTGAAATTAATTGTTGTGCCATTAACCTGTGAAGTGATTTATTCTTGGCTGCAGAGAGGGGAGATGTAAAGAAGCAGGTGCTTAGGTATACCTCTAAATATTTAGATCATCTATGTTATTTCATGAAGAATTTGCCTTGTGTATTGTTTCTATTTTCTTTTCTTTAGTTACTTTATGTCAAAGGCATTGTTTTATTTCCTCATATTTGGGATTAGCAGAGCTTTGTGAAAAATAACTACTCCATCTTCTTTATATTTTTAGATCATGTCTTTATATTTGCTTTTCATGTGATTTTTTTCTTTATCTATAACCACAAATTCAATACGCAAATGAATTAGATTTGAATATAACCATGAACATATATTATTGTTTCACCCATGGAAACTATAAATCAAAGCTAACAGATTGAGTTTTCACAATGTTGAGTAATAATAATTCTTACCTGTAGGCTACATTGTTCCTGATACAGATGGTCATCCTCCCCAGAAAAACAGTAGATTGTCTTATATAATTAGCTTCACATTGGAGATGAGACATTTTGGTATCTAATAGATTCTTTAGGTTTTCTGTTGTTCTCTGAATCTGATGCTGTTACTGTCTGGTTTCTTTTAGAAAAAATAAATTCACTTTCTTATATGAATTATAAGTACCTAAAGGAACTTTTGTAGAGGTAATTTCCAATGTACACAATTTGAGAGAAAAAATAACACCCTCGGGGGCATCTAGGTGGCACAGTGGATAGGGGACTGAGTTTAAATCTGGTCTCTGACGTTTGACACTTACTAGCTGTATGATCCTGGGCAAGTCAATTAACCACACTGCCTAGCAAAAAAAAAAAGAAAAAAAAGAAAAATAACACCCTTCCTGAGTGTAGAACACACACACTAATATATAGCAAAAGCACCATGTGCAGCAGGTAACCTGGCTGGACATCCAACTGATACTATTACAGAGATGAAACATAGTGGAGTCAAGCATTACAGAAAAATTCCTTAATCATTCCTATTGGCTCTTCCTTGGAAAACAATACTCCTTAGAGGAATAGTGCATGGACATTCCCTTATTGCAGTATCCTATTTTATAAAGTTCAGAAAATAATTTCACTGTATCCTTCAGTCTTAAGGGATACTAGGTAAGATAAGAATGAGATGGTATCAGAGTAACTCATCTTAAATGCTTGCTGAATTGACTTAAATTCACACAGAAAATAAAGAACAGAGTCCAATATTTGTGCAAGTGATATCTCCCTCTATTTGATTGATAATGACTGCAAAATAATAACTTAAAGAGGAAGAAAAATACTTTTATAGATGATCCAACTGTTCAGAAAGAGCACTTTTGTTTTCAAAGGGCAACAAACAATACAAGATAATGCTTTCATTAAATGTATCAATCTACAAAACTAAAAGCCCCAGCTGTGGCTCTTGAATCAGATGCCAGAAAGGCATTCAAAAGTATCAAATGACATTATGTTTTCAGTATTGGTGAGAATGGGATTTGGTCCTGGCTGAATTCATTTGAGAAAGACTCCACATATATTTATATACTCCCCATCTTTTTAATTGGCACTTTAGCTAGTTCTTTAGGAAAAGACATATTTGCAATGAAGACAATTGTCAAACAATGCAAAGACTATTTTCCATTCTTTTAAATTTTCCTATTGAGAGATGGTCTGAAAACTGAAAGACTTTTAGTAACAAGCTCCAATTCTAAGCTATTTGTATTATGTTTTATTTCAAACCATAATTCACCCTTGTTGCATTCATGCAGCTCTTAAAAAACATCAAATCAATTGATAGGAAAATTTTGGGTCAGGCTCTTGCTCAAAGGTTATTGGCAACAGGTCTCATTGTATTACCTGCTGTTCAAATATGTATATGTATACACACATATCTGTATCTTTATCTATCTATATCTATCTATCTATCTATCTATCTATCTATCTATCTAGATAAGTGTACACAGACAGATATACACACACTGCCATCCTGATATGTATAAAATCCTTGAGGGAATGGACTCTGGGTGGTATGTGTGCATGTGTGTGTGTGCATGTTTGTTTTGAGTAACCTTAAATGAAGTAGGTATTTAACCAGTATTCATTGAACTGAATTAAAATGAATTGTTCTGTTGATGAATACTTCAAGGTAGATGAAAGGAAAACTACTAAAGAAAATTAACTTTCAAAAAACACCCCATCAAATTTGTTAAAAGAGATTGTATATAGAGCTATTTTTAAACCTGAATTTGGGTATTATTAGGATACTAACATTCCAATCAGCTTGCAAATTTTGTTATTTAATGATGGATATTTCATGACATTATTGAAAGAAATCTCAAGAAATGTTTTGCCTACCAAAAATGTATTAAAATCATACATCTTGGTGAACATTTTGTGAATATTAATAAATTTACACTGGAAAAATTTATTTCAAAAGAGTGGTACAGTAGATAGACTACTGGGCCTGAAGTCAGAAAGATTTGAGTTCATTTCCAGCCTTAGACATTTAGTAGCTGTGTGACCCTTGGCAAGGGACTAAACCTCTACCTCAGTTTTCTCAGTGTAAAATGGGGAAAATAATAGCACTTACCTTACTTGATTGTTGTGAGAGTCAAATGAGATAATACTAGTAAAGCTCTTAGCATAGTGCCTGGCATTTATTAAGCACTTTGTACATGCCATTCTCCTTATGAAGGCCCTCCTAAATGTTATTCGTTTTAGTTTTCCCTGTGAAGATTTAAAAAGAAAAAATTCAACAGGCATTTATTAAATTTATGTACAAGGTAATAAAAAATATATGTTAATATTCTATCTAAACATATAGATGTGACTTGTGTGTGGCATGGTTATTATATATGATCTATTTGGCCCATCTTTTTAAATGTAGGACAGCCATGAAAAATACCATGAGAAGTCTTACTGGGGGAGGCAGATGACCCAGAAACAATGAAGCTCATTAATCATAGAAAAAATTAAATACGTCATACAGAAGGTTTAATGGTGGTCCAATTCTGTATTGATTGTTGTAGGAGAAGGAAATGGGCCACATAGATGAATATAGTAGGAAGGAAAGGAAAGAGAAGGGAAGGAATTTTACTACTTCAAATAATAGGGTGAATAAGATGAAAATTCTATAAAAATAGAGTAAAGGATATGGGAGAAATAGGCTTCTCATGAGCCTCATATTCATTTGAATTAGACAAAGGAAGTATAAACACATTTAAATATATAAACACAAGCTAACACTTATAGGCACACAAACAAAGGACATTCTAAAGAAATACATTAATCTCAATGGGGAAATAGGAAGGAATAGGGGTAGGGGAGAAGAAGTTTTTAAGAGGGAGGTCAGGATAGGGAAGAGAGTAATCAAAAACAAAATAAAATAGAGCAAGTAAAAGTGAAGTTCATGGAAAGCTACAATAGTATATGGGGATGAAGAGCAGATAAATTCTGAAATCATCAGTTCCCATTGCCTCAAGAATCAAGGAGTGGTAGTAGTCCCACATTGCTACCTGAAGCAGTCAGTTATATGGTAGGTGAGTACTGGTCTTAGGTGATAGTTACTGGGTCCCACCCCAAGCTTGTGGTAAAAGTTGAGAAACCCCAAACTAAGAGATTGTCAGTAGAACAAAGATAGGTGTACACCTGAATTTGTTTCCTTTATTTTTGAACATTTGGGGAACTGTGGTTTATGAAGCCAGGAAAAACCTTATATCTCATTTTCTCCATGTTTGTCACTTATGTATTAGACATTTCCAAAACTCTTCCTTTCCCTCCACTGTCTTTACTGTAGAACTACTTAGGAATCACTGTGGTACCATAATGTGATAACTTGGCCTTTGCTAAAGTTCAGATCCTGTCTTATCACAGTGAGCTGGAATTTGCCATGAGGCATCTTCCAAACTGAGTAATTATTAGAAGTTATCTCAATGAATAGTAATGGAAACCTTAGCTACCTTCCCTTGTATCTGTCCATTCCTTGCAGACCATGCCCAGCATTGGCCTCAAAGATATGAATGAAGAAATTATTAAAAAAAAATGTATTAAAAAAAAAAGACATGCTGATCACTAATAAATAGAAAATGTGTATAGTTGATATATTTAGACTGCAGCATGTTACCAAAAAAATAAAAAGACATTTGAGAAGTAACTAAAGGATCAAATTATTTTAAAATTAAAAAGGGAGGTGGACTAATCATGTCCTGAGGGAAAAAAAGAAAGCTGATGGACTACCAATTGCAACATGGAAATGAAAAGAATTAGATGAAGACCTTTAGTACACTGGTTGGGTCCTCATGAGTGAACTTAAGGCAAATGGAATGGGAAGTATGAGGGTAGAGAATAAATACTTTATTAAATACTTGTTAGATGTCAGGCTTTACAAATATTATTTCATAATATTTCATAGTAACAATGGAATTAATTCGATAGGATAAGAAGTTGTAGAAAAGTGGCAAATTGCCCCATTCAAGGAGAATTCAGTCTAGTGAAATAGTGGATCAAGTGACGTACCAAGCAGGTAGTCAGAGTTATTGCTCAAAATATTTATTTTTCCATTTTAAAATTTTCTATTTCTTAATCATTTCTAATTATTTGTTTGAGTTAAGCTCTCCTACCTTTATCCTGCTCATTACACTTGTTAGTAAATTTTAATGTATTTGAAATATTAAGCCTGTTACATGTTTTGCATTTCACAGCAATAGTTCATTTTAGTTAATTTTTTCACATATTAATGTTTCTAATCTCAGCGTTGAGTTGTACTTGAGCTGATAAACATTGTGCTCCATAATAGAATTATAACTAATACCATAAAATGAATATACAGATTGCTCCCTATTTTTTAAGTTCAGATGTTATTTTCCCCTTGAAATACTGACATTATTTGATTCTAAGTAATCCAAGTAAGATTCAACTTCACTGGCACATTTCCTATAGGACTTAAGCGTGCAATGCTCTATTTCTTAATAGGACTTTGCCTTCCTATTCACAAAAAAAAAAAAATCCTACCTAGAACTCACACACACAGTTTTAGTTTACCTTGAGTTGTAGTAATTATTATTATTATTACTATTACTATTGTCAGAAAAAAAACTTATTCAGACTCAGGAAGGGTGAAGTTAAAAGCCCAGTTTATTATGCAGTTGCAAAAGCCGGTGTCATATTAAATAAGCATACCCACCAAAGCAAAAGTTCACTATTAATTTCTAATCCTGGCCACAGAGTTCCTCCTCTGTTTCCTCATTGGTTGAGTAATCCAGAGTGTACAACTTTCCAGCATGCCTATTATACATCTACTCCTTGGCATGTCCCTCCTCCTCCTACATATATGACATATCCAGAAAATAGAGTCTTAGCCCCTTCCAGAGGTGGAGAAGATAGTATTCATGAGTCTATTAAGCATGCACACTCTAAGTAAAGCTTAACCTTTGTCCTATTTACTGACTTCTACCAGCAAAACAAGATAAGACTGGCTGTATCCAATCTTACTTAGTTATTTTTCTAGTGATTATTTCAATTTTATGGAAACAAACATTTTTGTTATATCTCTCACTATTAAATTATTTTTCTCTCTTTAAGAGCTAGAACTTTTCATCACACTGATTTAAAGAGGGCCCTCTCTGAAGGTGCAGAGATACTGTCTGGTGCTTTTAACCCTATGATTTTATCATAGTATATGTTAACTTTTTTTTATTATTAAAGTCACCTGTGGACGCCATGCCATAGTTTTCACAGGACAGATAAAGGACAAAAATACTTCCTTTAAGAACAATATGTATTTAATGGCTTGGGCCACTAGAAATAACTCTGCTTTTCTTCATATAGTATCAAAAATCTAAATCCATTCAATTTATTAGACTACACTAGCAAAAATATTAAAATACATGAACTTTCTTCTATTAAAATAAAAATAGTTGCAATAAAATATTAAGCGACATAGTTTGATATGTATAACATAATGATGGCTAATTTATATGCACATATAGAATGTAAGAGACTATCACATAGCTCCATAAGTAAAATAGTTTTTATGCCAATATACTGTATAGCATCTGTGAAGAAGTTATTGGTGAAACTAGAATATCAGTTCCCAAAATTCAAAGGGGACACCCTGTCAAATTCAAATAGTCCTCAAAATGTCTTCAGTGAATGGAATTTCCTGGATTAATATGGCATGAAGAATATGTCTATGAATTTCTGAAAAGTAACAGTGATGGATTCTCCCAGAAGCCATATTAGAATAATTAATATTTTACTTTTTGAGTGAAAGAATGTACATTTCACAAAATAAGCTCTGTAAAAGTTTAGCTTAAAAATAATTTAAATATTATATATTTGCTTTAATTATTCAAGTACCTCTGATTATTTTGCCAAATATTTTAGTGTTCTTGTTCATTGTTCCTGGAGAACAATTTTGAATATCTAATTGACTTATTGAGGAAAATATTTTGCAAATGAGATGGACTTCAATAAAGTTTTCACTCTCATAATCAATGAACTTAAGATTAATTCATGATTCCTTATCAATAGCTTATATATGAACCCTGTAGATTTTTAAAGAAACTCCAAGATATTGTTCTACAAACAGTATTGGATTTGGAGTTATAAGACTTGCATTTACACCTGCTGCTGACTCTCTTTATGCTCCTACTCTCTATTTCAACATTTGCAGTCCTCATATTAACATACCGTTTGTGCTTGTTGAGAAGATGATGGTGCCATCAATTGTGTGATCCAGGGCAAGCCATTTAACTTTACTAGATCTCATTTCCTCCTCTGTAAAATGAAGGATTTGGAATAGATTTTTCTCAAGTTGCTTCTAACATCAAGTCCTATGATCCTTTGAACATCCTTATTTCTTCATGGATTATTTAGCCTTTTGGTGTAAAACTTTCTTTTTTTAATTCTCCCTTTCAATTGCCCTCTTCAGAAGATGTTTTTCTTATCTATCTCCCCACTCAGGCAGAGAGGCAATGGAGTAGTCAATACAGAGCTGGCCTTTGGAGTCTGAAAGCCCTGGTTAAGTGAGTTAACCTCTCAGAATTCTAGGTAACTCTCTGAGTATAAATTGTAGAGAAGATGCCAACTTTTTTTTGGCAGAGGAAGCTGCCTCCTTTAAGAGTTATACCAAAGAATGCATAGGTCCAGTCTCTATTCAAGTAAATATATTTTCTTTCATTCCTTTATTTTCTCCTATTGTTCAGTGATAATTGAATCAATTGTTGACTGAATCTTACACAACACAGTTTAAAACATCTAACTAATGTTGAAAAAAATTAGGAACCATGGTAATCATTCTCATTTTTATCCCTTACTACCAATTCAATGACTAATATTAAGGAAGTAATCTAAAAGGCTTATTACAACTGTTGTTATACATTAGATTCATCAGGAAAATGGCCAGATTTCAATAAGGACACTTGGCTAACACAGTATTCTTGGAAAAAAATAAGTGTGACATTCTCTGAATGACCATTCACTGGGTTTTAAGATCTAATCCCCAAAATATGATGAAACCAAAGCACACTAAGAACTAGAAAAAATGTCAGTGCTTTAAAACTAGACAATTGCCTGCAAAAACAGCTTAGAGATACACAATTCCATTATGTTTTGCTCAGTTACCTTGCTGCTTAAATGCAGCTATAGCATCAACTTGGCCCATACAAAGAAAAACAAAATTTTAACAGCCAGGAAAGATTCTAGCTCTGCCACAGCATTAAGTATAATTTAAGTGTCCACATGAAACGCAGTCTGTCAAGTCTCAAATATCTGTCTCTAGGTGATTAAAACAAGAAGTGCAACCAGTTATTCAGCCCTTCAGGGATATGCAATTTGAAATATGTAATTTGGATTTATCATGAGAGTTTCTCTAGAGTATGAACACAGAAAGAAAATTCATTAAAAATAGCACTATTAAACAAATGGAACATTGGTTAAGAAAGATTCTGGATCCATACAAAGGCACTAATCCTGGGTTTGCTATGATGCCATCAATGTGAAGCATGAAAGTTTGCTTTGCCCACCCGACCCTTACACCCACTCTGAAATTACTTTTCATTAAGGAATATAAATGTACAACTTATGCATTGTTTAGTATACAATAAATACATCAAATAGCAAAATGGAAAATGGCCAGAAAAACAAAACCAAGCTGCTGGTACTCCCTCTCCCCTTTCCTACCCCAAAGAGTAGTCTATATTCCTAAGAAACATATAGTTATTGTATATGTGTTTTGTGGGTTTAGTGCCATGTTTTATCAAAAGGAAATAGGGAAATAGGTAAAAAGGAAATATACAGACATGTGTATATGTGTATATATATATATACACTTATATAACACATATATACATATATATGAAAAAGAAAATATATAGACATGTAAAACTGTAAGTACATATTCCTGATAAGCAAAAATGAAATATATACCTGTATCTATATCTTTATATCTATCTATCTATATATCTATTATCTGTATATAGGGAATGGGGCTCTCCAATATGAAAACCCTCAGGAAAGAAATAACTTCTTAGGAATAAGTGGTAAATAATGATTCTAGTGATTCTCATAGCTGTGAAACAAAGGGCAATACTATCTTAGAAGTATCAAAATTACAAAGAACTCAAAACACAATTAAGTGATGCACAATACATTAGACTATGTCACTAATAATAAGTTCTGATTAAGATATGGTATAGGAGACATCAAGAACATAAAGGGGAAAAATTAGGGGCAGGGAAAGTCACATTAAGAATGAAGGATAAATGACCAATAGTCTGTAAGCTCTCTTTGATTCTGGATGTTTTCCCCAAGTATAAACATTTCATTTCATTTATTCCTGCTCATTCTGTGTTATTCTTAATAATGCCATTCCATAAAGTTGCTGTAGGAGATCAACCCAATGTATTAGACATCTCTGCCTTCTCCTTCATTCAGAAAGATAATAATGCAACACTTGGGCTATTGTCCTTTCCCCATGACTAGCCAATTTTCTTTTCCTATTATGTTTCACCTCATGACATATACTATTCCTCTTCTTCTAAATTCTATTTTATTGATATGTTGGGAGCTGCTCAAACTCATTCCAAGGCTCTACATTATTCCCTGTACCAGAATACATTAAAAAAAAAAAACTTTAAAGGTTGTCATATTCTGTCTTTCACTCAGAGAGTATCATCATTAGCATATAAATATAAAAAAGTTTTTTTTTAATTTCCTATAAAATATTGGGGGTAGGTAAAGTAGCTTTGCATGTTCATGAAAACAATGTAGGCCACCCACCTCCTGTTTAATTTTAAAATTAAGTTATCCCATGGGTTGGGTGGAGTCAAGATGGCAAAATCAGAGGGAAATTTCAGCTAAACTCTCTCAACAATTGTAAAATAACTCATTAAATCAAATTCTAGAGAGGGATAGTCAACAAAAGATCAGGGTAAAAAAAAATTTCTAGCCCAAAAAAATTTAAGAGATTAGGAGATCTGTGACACTGGGATGGAGTCTGACTCAGTTTGAGTGCAGCAGTAACTCTAGGTTTGGGTCTTGGAGGCTACTATGACAGCAGCAGCAGCACCTTCCTCAATCTTAACTCAAAGAATGGTAAGCAGAATAGACAACTAAGAAGAAGGACATTACAGGAGCAGTTCCTTAGTTCAAGGGCAGAAAGAAGCTCTTTCAGTCACAAGGGAGTAGGATACCTTGCTCAAAGGTCTAGTATAGAAAGGAGAACAAGCTCTCATGGCTGCAAGGGAGTAGGAGCCCTTCCTGAGTAAGGACCAGAGTGAAGACCAATAGGGCAGTGACTATGCCTCTCCTTGGAAATATTAAGAACTTGCAAACCACCAGAACTAGCTGTGAATAACAGCAGCATAAAAATGTCCCCCTCCCTCAAGGTGAACAGAGCCCAACTGTATCATAAAGTTCAAAGGCAAGATACACACTGGAAAAAATAGCATACAGAAAAATAAGAACTTGATCATAAAAAGCTACTTTGGAGACAGGGAAGATCAAGTTACAAACTCAGAAAAAAAATGATGTGAAAACAGCTACAAGCAAAGCCTCTAAGAAAATGTAGATTGGACAAAGGCCTAACAAGAATTCCTAAAATTTTTAAGGCAAGAGATAAAAAGAGCAAAAATAATTTCAAAACTTAAGCAAGCATATTAGAAGAAAAAATATGAAATAAAATGAGAGTGATGCAAGAAAATTATGAAAAGAGTCTTTTGTTGGTAAAAGAAGTACAAAATTTCACTGATTAAAATAAATCTTTAAACAACAGAATTGGCCAAATAGAAAAAGAGCTACAAAAGCTCAGTAAGGAAATTAATTCCTTAAAAATTAGAATTAGACAAGTGGAAGCTAAAGACTCTATTAAATATTAAGAAACTATAGAACAAAGTCAAAAGAATTAAAAAAAAAAGTTGAAATAGTTTGTTGGAAAACAAGTGACTTAGAAAATAGGTCAAGGAGAGATAAATAAAAATAATTGGACTTCTTGAAAGCCAAGGTGTAAGAAAAAAAGAGCCTAGAAATCATATTTTGAAAAATTACGAAAGGAAACCACTCTAATATCTTAGAACCAGAGGATAAAATAGAAATTAGAAGAATCCACCAATCACTTCCTGAAAGTGCTCTCAAAATGAAATTCCCTAGCAATATTTTAGCCAATATTCTAATTCTGAAGAATTAGTGGGTAAAAGAACAAGTCATAGAAAAACTCAATAATCACATTAAAGAGAAGGATAGCAGTGAGATAACATAGCAAAAGTCAAAGCAGTACTCAGGGGAAAATAAATATTTCCAAAATCTTAAATCAGTAAAAGAGAGAATGAGCAGATAAATCAATTGTATATGCAAGTAAAAAAAACCTAGAAAGAGAAAAAAATCCTAAATTAAACACTAAAATTGAAATCATAAAATTAAATGAAAGATTAATAAAATTAAAAATAAAAACACATTGAACTAATGAAAATTGTTTATGAACAATAAAATAGATAAAAACATTGGTAAATTTGATTTTAAAAAAAGAAAACCAAATTACCAATATCTAAAATGAAAAGGGTGAATGTACGAACAATGAAGATGAAATTAAAGCAATTATGATAAAATATTTTGCCTAATTATATGTTAATAAAACTGATCATCCAAGTAAAATGGATCAATATTTATAAAAATATAAATTGCCCAAATTAACTAGGAACCAGGAACTAGAACACTTAAATTACCCTATCTTAGAAAAATAAATTGAACAAGGCATAAAAATGAGTACTTTAAGAAAAAAATCCCCAGATCTATATGAATTTACAAGTGAATTCTACCAAACATTTAAAGAACAATTAATTCTGTGTCAAGGCCAGTCATGGTGGTGGTGACCAGGCCCTGTTGAACTAGGTGATTCACTCACCACCTCCCAGACCTGCCCGCAGCATCTGAGGACAGACTCCCTGCTGTCCCTGTACCTTGGGGAGAAGGCGATTGGCAGGTGATCACATCTGGGGAAAGTTACAGCTGGAGAGACAGAGGCCCAGGCCCAGGGGAGAGGCCACCCTGCAGCACGAATGTGACCAACCCCACCAGCCACCTAAACCTCCCTCCCATCTGTCCAGAGAGGCCAACTGAGCCCACAGCAATGATGGCGTCCAGGGCAGAAAGGGGGGTGGGGCAGTGACACCATGCAGATCACTCTGAAGACCCTCCAGCAATAGACCATCAAGATGGACTTGAACCCTGAGGAGACAGTTAAGGCACTGAAAGAGAAGGTTGAATCTGAAAAGGGAAAGGATGCCTTTCCAGTAGCAGGCCAAAAATTAATTTATGCAGGCAAAGTCCTCAAGGATGATACTCAAAGAATAAAAAGAATATACAGTTGATGAGAAAAACTTTGTGGTGGTTATGGTGACAAAACTCAAAGCAACAGCTACTTCAACACCATCACCATCTACAACTCAACAATCAAATCCTGCTACCGCTACTAGTTAGTTCTTCTACAGCAGCATCTGTGGCTCAAGCCCCCAATGCCTTCCCCTGCCTTGGCTCCCACCCTTACACTTACATCTGTCACTCCAACACCAGCTGCAGCAGCTTCTGAACCTATACCTACTAGTGCTCCTAAGGAAGAGAAAGCAGCAGGGAAGCCAGTAGAAGCTCCTACTGGTATTAGCCCAACATCATCTGATAGACTTTATGGTCATACAGAATCTCCATTTAATGAATGCCATTATGATGTTCACTTCCATGTAATGAGGATATTTCCACATCCTGGTCAACAGTTCATACTAACATTGCTTTGCTGATGTGGATGTGGATACAGTAATAACCCACTTATTTGGGGCAACTTAAGCGGCAACCTCAACTATCCAGAACACCACCAAGAACCTGGCAGTAAGCAAGGAAAAAAACAAACAAACAAACAAAAACAAGAACAAAAAAGAAGCCTTTGAGCAGCCAAAATAGGTGTCATAAGAACCATAAGGCTCATGCCTTTTATTCATTGGAAAACTCCTCATTCTCTCACTCAAAACCCATTTGTTTATTTGGAACACAGTTTTAATCACCATAGTTATAAAGGGGCTTCTTTTGGTAGGAACATTGATAGCAGCAAGAAGTGACAAATAAAGTGTAACAGATAATATAAAAAGCAAGTAGAATAACTTTTACAAAAAAGGATTATCATTTAAAGATAAATAATCCTGCAAACCTCAATGATCGTGCTGATATTCTTCCTCTAGTTCCAGTACTAATAATTGATTGTGCATAATTATTGACCTATGTTGAAGAAAGGCTTAGATATACACTGTTTAAGAGGTTGGGGAAATACAGAATACAGTCATAGAAAGGTTTCAATCTAAAATGGTTAAATTTTTTAAATTGATACTTTACAGGGTGAGCTTCAATTATCCAAAAAAAAAAAAATGTGAGAAACTTCATTTCTTCTGAGACTAAATAAATTAAGTGTATAACCTAATTTTAAAAAAGTCCTTCTGTTGCTAAGTGAAGTGAACAAAACCAGGAGAATGTGCACAGTAACAGCTATGTTATGTGATGACTAACTTTGATAGACTTGTCTCTTCTCAGCAATGCAAGGATCTAAGACATCTTCAAAAGTCTCATGATGGAAAATGCTATCCACATCCAGAGAAAGAACTATGGAGTCTGAATGCAGATGGAGGCCTACTATTTGATCTTTTTTTTTTTCTTACTTCTGTTTTGTTTTGTTTCTTCCTTCTTGTGGTTCCTCCTATTGGTTCTAATTCTTCTTTACAACAACACTAATGTGAAAAATATGTTTAATAGGAATGTATATGTAGAGCCTATATCATATTGCACACCATCTTGAGGAGGGAGGTGGAAAGGCAGGGGAAGAAAATTTAAAACTCAAAAGCTGATGGGAGTGAATGTTGAAAACTGAAAATAGATTAATTCATTTAAAAAAGTGTCCCATACTGCATTTATCCATTTAATAGTGATAGTCCTTTTGATGAGGTATTTCAGCATTTGTTTTTGAATAGCTGTTAAATTGAATACCAATAAAATTTATTTAAAAAATTAATTCTGATACTATTTAAACTACTTGAAAAAATTAAGGAATTCTACAAAATTATTTCTAAAAAACAAATATGGTTTTGATATCTTAAACCAGGGAGAGCAAAAACAGAAACAGAAAACTATAGAACAATGCCACTCATGAATATTGAAGCAAAAATTTAAACAAAATACTAGCATATTATATATATATATTATATATTATATTATATTATATAGTATATATAATATCATATATACTATATATGATATTATATAGTATATATAATATCATACATATCATAAATATTATATATTATATATAATATCATATATATTATATATATTGTATATTATATATTATATATTATATTATATTATATTATATTATATATTATAATATATTATATATATGTATAAAACACTTTATGATTAGTTTTGACTTATACTAGGAATCTAGGGCTGGTTAAATGGTAAGAAAATTATAAGCATAACTGACTATATTAATAAAAATAATTTAATTATATGTATAGCTGCAGAAAATATATTTGACAAAATACAAGACCAATTCCTATTAAAGTAGGAAAAACCATAAGAAAAAATGGTGCCTTTTTTAAAATGATAAGTAGTATCTACTTAAAACTAAGAGTAATGGGATAATGGGGATGAACTAGAAACTTTCCCAGAAAGATAGGGGTGAATCAAGGATTTGCATTATTACCACTATTATTCAATATTGTATTAAAAGTACTAGCTATAAGAATAAGACAAGAAAAAATAAATTGAAAGAATAAAATTAAGCAATGAGAAAATGAAAGAAAATATGAAGTAGTTGATTGGAAAACTAGTAACCTTTTTTCTCTGGAGGTGGGTAGCATTTTCCATCATGAGTCTTTGGAAGTGTCTTAGATGATTGTATTGCTGAGAAGAGTTAAGTTATTCATAATTGATCATCCTACAATGTTACAGTTACAGTATACAATGTTCTCTTGATTCTGCTCACTGCACTTTGGATCATTTCATGCAAGTTTTTCCAGGTTTCTCTGAGAACATTCTGCTCACCATTTCTTATAGCATATTAGTATTCCATTACATTCACATATCACATCATGTTCAGCCATTCCCCAGTTGATGGGCATCCTCTCAATTTCTGTGCTACCACAGAAGAGCTACTATAATTATATTTGTTCATGTAGGTCTTTTTCCCTTTTTTGTGATCTCTTTGGGGTACAGACCTAGCAGTGGTATTGCTGGATCTAAAGGTATGCACAGTTTGGTTGCCCTTTGGGCATAGTTTCAAATTGCTCTCCGGAATGGTTGGATCAGTTCACAACTCCACCAACAATGCATTAGTGTTCCAATGTTCCTACATCTTCTCCAACATTTATCATTTTCCTTTTCTGACATATTAGCTAATCTGATAGGTGTGATATGGTACCTCAGAGTTACTTTAATCAAGAATAATTTTTATAGACAGAAAAAATAATGACAAAATTCATATGGAAGGTTAAGGATATTAAGGGAATCAATAAAAAAAAGTGAAGTAGGTGGCCTAATTCTACCAGATTTCAAATTATATTACAAAGTGGTTATTATAAAAAACAATATGGTACTGGTTAAGAAATAGAGTGGTGGATCAGTAGAATAGATAAAGTACACAATATATAGTAGTAATTGCCCATAGTAATATAGTGTTTGATAAATCCTAATATCTAAGTTTTGGGGGCAAGGGCTCACTATTTGACAATAATTGCTAGGAAAACTGGAAAGCATTTTGGCAGAAACTAGGCATAGACCAACATCTCATGCAATTATATAATGTTATGATCAAAATGGGTAAATGATTTAGACATAAAAAGGTGATATCATAAGCAAGTTAGAGGAGCATAGAAAAATTTATCTGTCAGATTGATGGATAAGCAAAGAATTTATGACCAAACAAGATGGAAAGGATCACAGGAGGTAAAATAAATAGGTCTATATCTAAACAAGATAAAAGAAAAAGAAAAAAATGACATGTATGCAGAAAAAAAAATTATTGCGGCTGCTTTGTGGTTCTAAAGACTTAAAAATTGAGAGAATGCCTATCAATTGGGTAATGACTGAACTAATTATGATGTATGATTGTTATGGTATACTATTGTGCTATAAGAAATAATGAGAGGAATGGTTTCATAAAAAAAAAACTAGGGTGACTTTAGTGAACTAAGAAAAAGTGAAGTGAGCAGAATCAGTAGAATATTGTACATCACAATACATTACAATATTGTAACAACGACCAACAGTGAAAGACTCAGCCACTCTGATCAATACAATTATTGAAAACAATTCCAAAGGACTCATGATGAAAAATACTATTTGCCTTCAAAGAAATAAGTGAAGAACTCTGACTACAAATTGAAGCATATTGCTTTCCTTTTTTATTTTTCTTGCTTTTTTTACATGGTTTATATGGATATATGTTTTGTCATATGGTTATATGATGTCAAGTTTGCAATGGGTATCCTATTGCTTTCTTTCTCAATGGGCTAGGATGGAGGATAGAGGGAATTTTCAACTATTTTTTTTAAATTTAGTGTTAATAAATAAATAAAAAATTTTAAAGAAGAATGTGATCTTTTTAAGAATATAATGCTTTACTTTTCTGTCTGTATCCCAAGAGATTAGCCTAGTACTTAGCATATAAGTAAACAGTCAATAAGCGCTTTGTTCACTCAAAATATTCCTATATGAAGCACTTTTGAATGTACATGGACAGGAACACCACAGAATGGGCAGTCATGTGTGATGGGAGGTGAGGGTGGTGTGACATCATTAGAAAGTACCCAAACTGATGTGATGCATGAATCTATTAAAATATCAAAGTAAGTAGTGAAATAGTGGTCATGCTAAGATGCCAAATTTAGAGTGTAGCTTTTCAGGAGGGGTGGGTTTGATAGTACTAATGAAGAGTTTTAGGGTACAGCTTAGGGGAACTGGGACTCCGGGAATGCCAAGGCAGAGTTGTCTGGAATGAATTCACACACTCAAGCTAGTTTTCAATCAAAAAACAATTTATTGTAATGCCAAAAGAAGCAGGCCGAGTTTCTTTCAAGAACTTGTGACCTAATGGTGGTGAATTCAAAGCTTATGTGGACAACAGGCATAGGAAAGGAATGCCACGGATACTAATTAGGTAATCTATAGGTCCAGGTGTTTTGGGAGCAGGCATCAGTGATCTATGGATGGGAAAGTATAGAAAGTTTTGCAGAGATAACTGCATTGATACTAGACTTTGAAAGAATTGTCAGAGGCATGGACATTGGGGATCTGGTGCCAAGAGAGTCCTTGGACCAGTCAGGGACAAAAATATTTGGGCCATGCACCCCTGTGTCTGCTCTGATAAGAGAATTATAGAGCCAGGCCTACACAAGGGAAAATTTTCTCACAAGGGGCAGAGGGCTGGGTTACTTTCAGAGACAAGATCTTGAGAATAGGGCCGTAGCACGCCTTCACTACAAGTCTTAATTCAGTAGACAAGATGGCCTAGAGACAATAACAATAGCTCACATTTATATAGTTTTGCAAGGTTTTTACATATTTTTTAAGGGTAATATCTATTTTCCCTAGGCTACTTTAGTTTTGCAACCTCCACTAAACCCCTTGTCATATACACCAAGATGTTTAATTTTATTTCTTACATTAAAAGTCAGTAAAATCATGTTCAAGACATAATTAGTACAGGGGTGTTCTCTCTCTCTTTTTCATTGTACATGTATTTTATATACATGTATATATCATATGTTTATATATATATATTTACACAAATATACATTTGTACACACACATATATATATACATACATACATATACATGCCTATACCTATACCAATACACATACACTTATGTACATATGTGCATGTGTATATAGATAGATAGATAATTTAGGAAAAGACAGTCTTTATTCTCAAAGAGATTATTTTCTTTTTTTTTTGACCAACTACAAGTATGAACTTCAACATACAAAATCCTCACCATGCACCCATTGCTGTGGCAGATAAGCTAGGGGCTCCAGGGGGAGCACCCTCACCCTCATTTCCCTTTTAACAGAATATTTATTCTCCCTTAAGTAGTTCATTGTAGAACACAGCCAAGGTCTCCAAGAAGGAGATAAACTCCTTGAAGCTCACTTACAAATCAGTGCCCTGGTCCAGACCATCCATAAGTGTTGCAATTTTTGCATCTTCAATTTCTTTTTTTTTTTTTTATTATGGGAGACCCAGGGAAATGGCTAATCTTTTATTGGAGGGAAGAAAACATTACAACACACCTCAAGTAAACCAGTCCAGGGGCTCAGTGACTAAACTGGTGGGGTACCAGCTTGTACTGGATTCCACAGTTAGGGCAATGCTGTGTCTCGCCTTTGTGAAGCCAGAACCAGATGACTGCACTGTTGTCCTCTTCACAGACACAGCCCACTATTCGCTTGTCAGTGATGGAAGGGACCAGGCTGGGTTCCTCCTTAGTCCCCGGAGCTGCCTTTGGGGCTAGGATATTGTATGGATCCAAATCATCCCTTGCAGCGATCACAATCTCTCTCTCCAAGCCAGTAGCCTGCTCCTCATCAGAAGGGGTACCTCCTCCAGTCACCATGGAGTGAGCGGCCACCTGAGCAGGGCCGCAGGCCACAAGGCCTGGACCACCAGCGCCCCGATGCCCCGCAGTAACCTTGAAGCCATCGGGCCTGACACAACTGCGACCGGTTGTAGCAGCAGCGCTTCTGGAATGAGTGCATCTTCAATGTCTAATATGGCAGAGTGGGAAATCCAAACTAAATTTTGGGGACCTGCTTTTCCCTCTTAATCCCCTCCCTCTGTTAGCCTCCCTTCACCACTACCCCTAACCCAACCCCCACCCCCAATCCCACAGCCTTCTCCTAAACAGGAAGTACTGTTGTCAGTTGTAATATGACTTTACTCTGCTTTTATATCTGAAACATTCATTATTCCACCCTTTTTTTTTATTATTAATCATGGGCTCCTTTTCCTACTTGGTCCTCTATCTTACTACTTCTTCGCTACAGAAATAAATAATAGGTATCTCAGATTTGTGCATATCTAGAATGGCTGAGAGCAATGGTTCCAATGGAAATTGTTATTGTCCATTGCTTTAATTTTCCAGGACCTACTCTCCCTTACCTACCTTCTCTCTCCAGGAACCAGGTGAGGTGAAATATAATGTGCCTCTCTCTCCACCCGTCACCAAGGAAATTATATTCTAATGAAAGAGATAACACATATAGAAATAAAGTTTCAGCTTTCAAGTCACATGGAAAAGTCACATTTTCCTTAGGGAGCAGCAATCAAGTAGAGAATAGTATCTTTTCTTTAATGTTATTTCCACAGACAAAATCATATACTTGCTTCAAGGTCACCTAAGGCATAAAAAAATTAATTCTTGGGAGGTCAGGACTCCTCAGACTTGATGTATATCTCAGTGCTATGTGAGTCAACACACCCTGTTGACCATTCTGAGTGAGCACACCTCAATATGGAAGCATGGAAACTTCATGAAAATGAATCAGTACTATATCTTTGCCAAAAAGCCTTTCCATACTGTTGTTAAATAAACTTCTTTTATTAAACATTATGTAGTATACAAATGTTTCATTTTCTTCTAATACTGACAACAATCAGCTTGAGTAAGGCTTGTCCTGAAATACTTGATGTAGCTGGTAGGTAGTGGGATTGATACTGGATTACATGGTGGCTGATCTCAAAGTTGAAATGGGGAAGGGGTAAGGCAGAGGAAAGAGAACTCTGGATGATGAGATGACCTGATACAGAAGAATGCCTTCCAAATGGATACTATGCTTTCTGTCATAGTTCTGACCACATACTTAAAGTTCTTTTAATAGGTAGGGATACCCTACCACAGACCCCTCACCTCCTAGTGTTACCTGCTGGGTATTTAAGGCAGTTTCCAGGGAAATAAAAGTAATTACAAAATAAGCATTCCTTTGTTGTTGCTAATGGCCATGCAAAAGCTAGATTGCCTGAATAAAGGAAATGGAAGTATTATGTCCACAGGCATTCAACAATGAGACTTGAATGTATTGTAGCTCTTCAAGAAGTCTGCAAAGCAAGGGAACAACTCCTGGACTTAGTCACAGTTTTAGTTGCTGGAGTTGTAACAGATTCTTATAAGAACTGGACAGGATGTTGCCTATGATAAAATTATAGAATTCTATTTGCTGAATTTGAATAATTTTGGCATTTTAGGGTGATTTTATGATTTAAGCCCACCAGCTACAATAGACCTGAGCTTTCCCCAACTTGTATTAATTTGGAAATTGTCTAAGAACTTCGCTGAGTGGACTACTTGAAACTCAGAATATAGTATTTAGGATTCCATTAAAAACTGTGCCATGTGAAGTTTGTTGAGACTCTTTATTGCAATACAATGGGAAAGGCACTTGAAATGATAATACTTAAGCCTCTCTTGGGCTCCAAAGAACTTTCCAGAATTGGAGATATGGACAATTGTGCCAAATACAATTCAGTTGATTTCTTGAGTGCATTAAGTATTTAAAAGGGAGAATGTTATTTGAGGACAAATAAATGGCCCTTGACTCCCTATATTTGTGGTAGCTGGTGAGTTACACATGGGGATCAGCACTGAAAAAAGCCAATACTTTAGAAAGATGCAACAAAACCTGCATACTCCTTTCATCTTCCCCTCATCCTCCATTATGACAGTGAGTGGATAGGGGGATAAATTCATTTACAGAAGTAGTTTACACTCTTGCTCCTGAACACAGAGTTAGAACTCTTTCTCTAGGACTTCCTATGGGGGTAGAGATGGAGACCCTCCTACACACTAAGAAATAATAAGTACTTGCAAATAATATCTAGAACAAGGACTCATCCAGTTGTGCCTTTTCGGGGATGTTGGACTGCTAGCTGTGTCTTCTGCATTGTGTTCATTTCCTAGAGCAGAAGAACCTAAACAGAAATCCTGAGATGGAGTGTTTTGGGAAGAGGCTCACTCAGAGCTACTAGAGAAGCACAAATACCCCCATGGTTTGTTTTTTTTTTTTTTGAATGGAAGAGAGGACACAGTTGAAAGGTCAGGAATATCTGGAGTGGGACATTGGGAGATGGAGTTAAGATCAATGGAAGTAAAGGAATAAAAAGTTGTATTTGGAGAAGGGGTTTTATTGTTTGGCAGCTCAGGTTGCAGTATTACTAGGATAGGAAAAAGTAAAAAAAAAAAAGAAGGAGGGTATAAGTATGCAAACCATTAAGAATTAAATCCAGGTAGACTATCAGTAGATAAGGAAATATCCATTGGTAAATCATGTAATTAGGTGTTAAAATTTATGATCTGAAATGAAAAGGAAACTGAGGGCAAAGTTATTGAGCCATCTATGATTTAATTTGCAAAGCTAGCATTTGCATACCAAATCAGGTCACCTGACTCCTCAGAGGTCAGAGGCAAGGATTGATTTACAGAGCCAATTTTTATAACAAAAATGAATTTAAAATGACAGAAAGTTGTTTTGAACATAATTCAGTCGGACAAGGCAGGTCACTGACTAATTAGCTTCTCCCAAACTTTCTTAATCCTGTGCCAGAAGTGTTTTTCTGAAGGTGGTGCCTTTCCCTCTGTCCACATAGGGTATCATACCCTTACCTACTGCTGCTCTGCCAAAGGAACGTAAATTTAGATTGTGCAAACCTCACAAGATATCTTGGGGTTTACAAGCTAGATTTCTCTCTTAAAGATCAGGCCTTAAATCTAAATCATTCTGAATCTCATTGACTGGCCAACAATAGGTCTCAACCCAAGTCCCATTTGGTCATTGTTTGGGCCCTGATTGCTAAGAGTTAATGTAAATAGCAATTGTTTCAATATTGGACACAAAATCTGAGGGTCTTCCCCTTCCACAATGATTTTTCTTTTTCACTAGGTAAAAGATGCCATTGTTTGACTCATTTCTTACCCAGCTGTAATCACAGTATGAGTATTGCCTCAGTCAAACTGAAACCTGGGAAAGACCTTAGCTTAAAAAGACCCTGGTCTCCCAATGCATCCAGGGCCATCTCCAGTCATCCTGATCTATATCTTACCACTGGACGCAGATGACTCCTGCAGTGAAAGTGAGGCTGGTGACTTTGTACCAGCCCTCCATCACTTAAATCCAATTTACTTGCAAGTCATGGTATTGCCTTCCTGGTTGGCATGATCTTCTTCAAGATCAAAGGACAGGGGCAGAGCCAAGATGGTAGAGTAAAAGCAGTGACTTGCTTGAGCTCTCCTTCAAACCCCTAAAATACCTATAAAAATGGATCCAAACAAATTCTAAATCAACAGAACCCATGAAAAGACAGAGTGAAATAAATTTCCAACACAAGACAACCTGGATGCTGGGCTGGGAGAGGAATGCAGTTAGACGTGGCTGCACAGGCAAAACAGGCCTCAGTGAACCTGGGGCAGGCCTCAGAGGATTGAATCATGGGCAGCTGTGGCAGTTTCCTGACTTCTCAACCCATCAACTCCAAAGACAACTATCAGCATAATTGACCACATCAATAACAAAATTAAGAGAAACCATGATTGTCCCAATAGATGCAGAAAAAGCTTTAGACAAAATACAGCACCCATTCCGATTAAAAACATTGGAGAGCATAAGAGTAAGTAGAATCCTCCTTAAAATGATAAGTAGCCTCTATCTAAAATCATCAGCAAGCATTATATGTAATGGGGATAAGCTAAAAGCATTTCTAATAAGATCAGGGGTAAAACAAGTAGGTCCATTATCACCACTGTTAGTCAGTATAATACTGGAAATATGAGTTTTACAATAAGAAATTGAAAGAATTAGAATAGGCAATGAAGAAACAAAGCTATCACTCTTTGCAGATGATATGATGATATACTTAGAGAATCCTAGAGAATCAACTAAAAAACTACTTTAAATAATTAACAACTTTAGCAGAGTTGTAAGATATAAAATAAACCCACATAAATGACTGGCATTTCTGTCTATTACGAACAATGCCTAGCAGCAAGAGATAAAAAGAGAAATTCCTTTTAAAATAACTATAGACAATATAAAATAATTGGGAGTCTACCTGCCAACACAAACCCAGGAAGTATATGAACACAATTACAAAACAGTATTCACACAAATAAAGTAAGATTTAAATAATTGGAAAAATATAATTTGCTTGTGGGTAGGATGAGATAATATAATAAAAATGACAAGTCTACCCAAATTAATTTGCTTATTCAGTGCTATACCAATCAAACTACCAGGAATATTTTATGGAGTTAGAAAAAATAGTAACAAAATTCATTAGGAAGAACAAAAGTTCCAGACTATCAAGGAAATTAATGAAAAAGAATACAATGAAAGGGGGCCTAGCCATCCAGGTCTAAAACTATATTATAAAGCAGTAATCATCAAAACTACTTGGCACTGGATGAAATAGAGTGCTGGATCAGTGGGATAGATGAGGTATATAAGACATAGTAGTCAATTACTATAGTAATCTACTGTTTGATAAACCCAAAGAGTCCAGTTTCTGGCATAAGAGCTCCCTATTTGACAAGAACTGCTGTGAAAACTGGAAAATAGTATGGCAGAAGCTAGGCATAGACCAACATTTTACACTGTATGTGAAGATAGGGTCAAAGTGGGTATGATTTAGATAAAAAGGCTGATACTATAAGCAAATTAAGAGAGCAAGGAATAGAATACCTGTCAGATCTATGGAGAATGGAAGAATTTATGACCAAAGAAGAGATAGAGAACATTGTGAAATGCAAAATCAATAATTTTGATTACATTAATTTAAAAATACAGACTCTCAAAAGTGAATTGTAAATGATTTCAGTGCTTGGCACAGCACCTGGTATATTGTAGGTGTTAAATAAATATTGATTAATTGATTGATTGATTAAAAATAAGAATGGAGCTTAATCCTATAATCAAACTAAAAATTAAAAGTAATCAATAATAGTTACTTTCCTTTTCTAAGATTCAGAGTCATTTCTTAAGGCCTGACTTTGTAGTAGGAAGTTCTGTGTTCTGTGATATCCAAAGAATTCCAACCAGATTTATATCCTATCCAGATCCAGATTGATGTTCTCTATTAATCCCCAGCTAAATCTCTGTCCCTCATCATAGTTTAGTACTTGATTCACAGTCTTTTCCTAGTCACCTCTCCTCTTACTTGGGAACTTTTTCTTTTGCATGATAACCTGTCTTCAGATGCCCTTGTTTCCAAGATTATCAATTTTTTCCTATTTTTATCTCCCCTCTACCTCAACCAAAAATGTGTGTGTTTCACTTTCCCTACCTATAACTCTGAAATTCTCCAATCTGACCAAACTTCCCACGCTTCCATATATCCCCCTGCCTCAGACCTATTAAACCTACCACTTGTCCTTACCTCAACCTCCAGTCTCCACTCTTCTCTGCTTTCCCACTCCTATCCTACTCTCATTTTGAGGACAAATACTAACCCTCCAGTTAACAAGTTCAATTTTGTACTGTCCTTTATCCAGAGTAGCCATAACCCTACTTAATGGGATTCATTCCTTCCCAAACCTCACATTGCATTAGTACCACCATTGGCCTTCTCTACACCTACATAAATGCTATGATATTCTGGTGGAAAAAGTCTCACAATCACTCTAACTGGACCCACTACACATTTATGCAGTGTAATCTCAATGGTATCCCCACAGCTGGACACCAATCATTCTAATTTTCCCTAATTGGCTATCTCATTCCCCTTAATCTCTGTTACAAATTTCTCTTTAGCTACCTATACAACACCTCACACCCCATTCCTCTGTCTCTCTTAATGTATTTCCTTACACCCCACTCCTCTGTCTCTCTTAATGTATTTCTTTGGGAAATGCTTCCATCAAAAACAAAAGAAATAATTCCACATGAAGCATTTCACTTCTACCCAACTTTACATTAAAATAGCATCAATATCATCCCTAACTTTCTCTTCTTTTACTCCAGTCTCAAGGAGGAAGTAGTCTTTCCCACAAAGGCCAAACCTTCTACTTGTGCCCTAGATACCAGAATCCCAGAATTTTATAGTAGGAAGGGAAGTTAGGGATCATATAGTTCAACTCATGCATTAAAAACACCATTATTACCTACCAAACAAATGGCCATCCAGTCTCTTCTTGCTTATCTCCAAAGAAGACGAATTCACAATATGTCTTTTGGCAATCTCTTCCATATATGGATAGGTCTAATTTTTAGGAATGTTCTGCTCCTTCTTCCCTCATGACATTAAGCCTAAATGTACCTATTCATAAATTCTATCCAGTATTCTTGGTTTTACCTTCTGGGGCCAAATGGATCAAGTTTAATCTCTCTTACACAACTTATCCCTTCAGATACTTAAAGACAACTATCATATCCCCACCTCTTTCTTTCCTGAATCTTCTCTTATCCAGTTGAAAGACCTTTCTAACGGTCTGGATATTTCCACTCACACTGAAATGCAGTGCACTATAAATTTCAGATCATTATTTTTTCTGAGAACAACTGATGTTAATAATGCTTGACACCACATTACATATCAGAGGTTGATTTTTATACCCAAGAACAAGATGAGGATGACTATATAGATCTGGTACTTAAAGAAGAGGTGATAATTTGGAACTCTGAGAGCTGATGGAGTCACTGAGAGAGTGTAAAGAAAGAAAAGAAGAGGGACTAGAGGAATATACATGAATAGTTGATGGGGCCAACATCATAATTTTACAAAAGAGACTGAGAATGAACAGTCAGACAGGAGGACAAGTGAGAGAGAATAGTATTGGTAAAACCCAGAGAAGATAGAGTATCTTGGACAAAACCATGATAAACAGTGTCAAATGATTCAGAGGATTCAAGGAGAATGAGGATTGAGAAGAGACACCTGGATTTGACAAGTAAAGGATCATTAGTAACCTTGGTAAAAGCAGTTTCAGGTGAGTGAAATGCTCAGAAGCGAGATTAGAAGAGATCAAGAAAAAGAGGGAAAAGGAAAAGAAAAAAATGCACAGCAAAGGACAAAAGAAAACTTACAAGGAAGCAAAGAAAAGATGGTACAACACTGAACACAATGTGTATTATTTATTATACAGGTTTTCTTGAAATGGAAATGTATTGTTGTATATTTTGAATCCTCTCATGTTCTGCTGTGCACATGCAAATGTTTTTTTGTTTTTTTATCTTTTTTATATTGAAGTTTATAATTTGTTTCTTTTTCTTTTTTTATTGTGTAATTAATTTGATCTTGTTAAATTCAGCCAAATGTTCTAGTTTTTCAATATCTTTTTGATCTTGGTTCTGTTATACACTTAAAGCTATTCCTTGTATCTTTCTGTCATCTGAGGATTTGATTAACATATCATCTCTGTCTTTATCCAAGTCACTGACAACAATATTAAACAGTCCAAGATCAAGCATAGATCACTGGATTATTCCACTGAAGAATTCTTACTATGTCAACATTGAGCCATTTACAACTATTCTTTGAGTCTAGCCATACAACACATTCTGAATCCATCTAACGGTATTATCATCTAATCTCTATTTATCTATCTTCTCCTCAAGAATAGTTGGAGATACTTTATTAGAACAAAAATATACATAAACTATTGACACAACATTCTTCTTTTCTACTAGTTTAGTAACGCTGTTGAAATAGAAAATGAGGTTGTTCTGATGTGATCATGATAAGCCTTATTGGCCTTTTGAATTTACCACTTTCCTTCCTAGGTGTGCATTGACCATGTCTTTCATGATCCATTCTAGAATTTTCTCAGAAACTACAGTCAATCTCACTAGTCACTATTTTGTATAATGTATCTTTTTTTCCAGTTTTTGAAAATTGAAACAGAATTTTTTGCTTTTCTAATCTTGCAGTATATCCTTCCCTTTTTCCTTGATCTTTCAAAGTATCACACAGTGACTTGGAAATCATATCTGCCATTTCTTTCATGATGTGATGTTTTAGTTCACCTGAAATAGGTGAATGCAATCCATCAAGCAATGGAAGGTGCTTTCTTGCTACCTCCTTACTTATCTTCAGTATCAGCTCTTTTCCAGTCTCTTTCATTCTGTCATTTCCATATTCTTTTTTTTTTTTGCAGACAAAACAAAAGAAATGAGAACTTAGTAGGTCTGTCCTCTCCCTTGTCAATTATTATCATCTCATTGACCTTATATAAAGATCCTATTTTTTATTCTTCTTTTTTCTTCCAAAAATCTTTAAAACAAAACAAAACAAAACAAAACAAAACAAAAATGTCTTTGTTGTCCTTAGCCCTCATGTCAATCTAAGCTCATTCTGAGTTTTAGCATTTCTCACACTATTTTTTACAGGACATACCATGTTCATGTGCATTTTCTGTTATTTTATCCTGCATACTTCCTCCCATTCCAACAGCTCTTGGGGCATGCTCCTTCAATTACACTCTCTCTCTAATCTTTCTACTCTCCTTATACTCATGCTCCTTCTCTTATGCCCATGAACATTCCAAGATATCCATGCTCAAGTGGGATAAAAAATCACTTGATCGTATCATTTCCTCAAGCTATCATCCTAAAGTAATCCTCTTTTTCATAGCTAATCATCTAGGGATGTGGTAGGGAGGCAGAAATTAAAACTGAACTCATTCTTTCTACTTTTCTGCCTCCCACTCACTTCTTGTTCTTTTCCTTATTTTTTAATTCTAGACTTAAATATTAAACCTTAAAATACACAATAACAAAAGAAAAAGAAACATGTTGTAAACTTAAATACAAAATTAAAAAAAAAGCATTGCCATATGTACAGCAGAATGTAAGAGAGGATTCAAAATATAAAGCAACAAATTTCCATTTCAAGAAAGCCTATAAAATAAATACTATGCATTGTGTGCAGAGCTGTCCATCTTTTCTTTTCTTCCTTGTAATTTTTTTTTGTTCTCTGCTGCACAGTTTTTCCTTTTTCTTTTTTCCTCCCTTCCTCTTGATCTTTTCTGATCTGGCTTCTGAACACTTCACTCACCTGAAACTGCTCTTACCAAGGTCACCAATGGTCCATTTCTTGTCAAATCCAGGGGTATCTTCCCAATCTTCATCCTTCTTGAATCCTCTGACTCATTTGACACTGCTGACCATGATTGTATCCAAGAAATTCTATCTTTGAGTTTTAGTAATAGTATTCTCACACACTTGTCCTCCTATGTTTCTGACTATTCCTTCTGAATCTCCTTTGCAAAATTATCATATTTGCCCTACCACCTATTCATGTATATTCTTCTAGTCCCTCTTCTTTTCTTTCATTTCCCTCTCTCAGTGATTCCATCAGCTCTCACAGTTCTTAATTATCATCTCTTCTGCAAGTACCAGATCTATATAACCATCCTAAGTCTCCCCTAAACTACAATTCCATAATACCAGCTGCCAAATGGAAATCTTTAGATGGATATCCAATAGGCAATTCAAACTTGAGTACAAAAAAAAGCTCATTATCATTCCCTCCAAACACACTTCTCTTCTTAACTTTCTTATTTCTATTAAGGATAGTATCATCCTTCCAGTCACCTAGGTTAATAAACTCTGAGTCATTCTAGATTATTTTCTTTCACTTACATCCAAACAGCTGGCACTCTGTGTTAATTCTACCCCATACAACATCTCTCTAATCCTTCCCCTCCCTATACTAAAACAACCACAACCATAGTTAAGGGCCTCATCACCTCCCACCTAGATTATCAGAAGAGCTTTAAAATTGTTCTCACTGATTCTACTTCTCTCTGGTGACAGAACAATATTTTATATAACTGTCACATTCTCATTCCTAAAGCATAGATATGTCATGTCATTCCCTGATCAAAGAATTCTAGTGGCTCTCTCTTGCCTCTAGGATAAAATGCAAACTCCTGTTTTTCTTTTAGATCTCATTACAATCTTGTTCTTGAATACCTTTCCAGGCTTCTTGTGTATTACTTTTTGTTATACACTCTAGCCTCCAACCAAACTGGCTTCATGCTATTACCTATATACAAAATTTCATCTCCTTTTTTGGACCTTTGTATAAGCTTAACTGATGCTGATAATATATCCCCTTCTTAACTATGTTTTATAAAACCTCTAGCTCTATCAAAGCTTATATGCAGCACTACCTCTTCCTGCAAGTCTATTTTGATCTCCATTGCTTCTAGGACCCTCCAAAAGGGTAAACTACTTTGTATATTTTTTCAATCATGTTGCCTTGCTTCCCTTAGTTCCCACTGCCAAGTAGAACATACACTCCTCAAGGGCTAAATTAGCTAAATTTGTTTTTGTATTCCTTGCAGAAGCATATCATAGTGACACCTAATTAGGGTTTGTTGAATGACTGCTTAAACTAACCAGGCCTTTCTGCTACCTGAGATTATATTCTTTTATTTAGCTGCCGTATCACATTGATGATCTGTATTAAGTCTGATATTGCAGATTTGAACAGCTATGTCATTATGATCTTTTCCATCTTGCATTCATAAAATTTTTTTGAACCTAAGTATGACATTTATATTTGTTTTGATTAAATTTCATTCAATTCATTTAGCCTAATATTCTAACATAATGATAATAATAACTACCATTTATTCAACATTTCAAAGTTGGCAAAATACTTTATAGATATTATCTCACTTGAGATAATATGAGATAGGTACTGCAGGCATTTTTATATCCATTGTATAGATGAGGAAATTTAAGCTCAGAGAGTTTAGGTGACTTATTCTGGTCAAACAGCTAGTAAATGTCAGAGGGCAGATTATGAAACTATGTGTTTTAGACATTATGTTTATTACTATTAAATTCTGACTTAAGAAATTCAGTGTGATTTTCTAACTTTTCTAATGCTTTTTTGAATCCTGATTCTGTATGTCAAAAATATGTCAACAATCCCTCCCAACTTAGTATCAATCTAAAATGTTAACAAGCATTCCACTCATGCTTTCAATGAAATTAAATAGTAAACATTTTGTTCCATTTACCAAAACAGGGTCAAAGACTGATCTCTATGGTCCTCCACTAGTACCTTCTATCCAGACTACCAATAATTTTCTGATTCAATCATTGAATTGTTTATGAATCCACTTATATTTAGGTTTCAATCCCTCCTGTTCCCATTCTATCCATAGGAGTATCAAGAGGCAGAGTTTATTTGGTAGGGGAAATTTTAAAAGTTTTTGATAAAGAAAGTGACATGATCATTTGCAGCTTCTTTGTTCTTGAACTTTCTGAAGTCAGATTCTTGTTGCTCACTGTCCCCTCCTGTTTCTAGATCATTGATTCTCTTTCTTTTATCTCTTACCTGGATTGCTCATTTCATAATACCTAATACTAGGGAAAAATGATTCATTGATAGTGTAGCATTTATACTGATTAAAGTGTGAAAGGAGAAAAACAATAAGAACTGATAGAAAAGAGTGAACAGGCAAAAGAGTGGGATAGAAAAAGGAGGAAAAGGAGGAAAAGGAATATAAGCCTCAGAAGCAGACTGTGGCCAAAGAAAGCTTGAATGAGGGGACTGAGAGATTTGACAGGCAGAAGGACCTTGAGTTGATTCCTAGGCAGGAATGTCCTATTCCCCTATATGATAAATGATATGCCAGACATTTAGGAACTATTGGGAAAACATTTAACAGACAGATTATTCAATTTGAAATTGCTTCTAGTATCATAGGCATTTCTATTTCATACATTTTGCTTCAGTAATGAAAAGCTCTCTCTGATTCAGAACTCAAATCATTTCTTCCCTTATTCAGTGATGAGTATGAACTCCTCCCTTCACATGAACACATACTACTTTCTTTGACATATGACATTCCCTTATGTACTAATGAATATTTTAGTGATTTAATGAATAGTTTAGTGTATATACCATTTTTCTAGATTCTAAGTTCCCTGAAGGCAATAAATATCTCATTATCCTTAGTATCACAGAGTCTAGCCCTATGCATTGCACATATAAAGCTAAGATCATAGAAAAGGGGAAAGAAAGAAGAAAAAGAGAAGGAAGAAAAAGGAAAGAAGGAAGATGGAAGAGGGTCATCTATTCCAATTCTTTTTTTTAATAGTTGACAAAATTGAAAGAAACACAGAGACTTGAAATGACTTGTCCAAGATCACGTAAGTAGGGAAATTTTGGAGGAGGACTTGAGTCCAGGTATTCTGACCTCAGATCCAGTGACCTTTTCACTATGTTCTTCTACCTCCCTCATCTCAGGTGCTTAATAAATGTTTGCTGAATACACAGGTGGAGTTTGCATGCATGTACCCATGAATATAGTTCTATATATCTAATTATTTTTTCTATTTATTCTAAATGTATCAATGTGAAAATCTCTCTGTCCCTCTAAATCAGTGAAATACAAATAAATATATTACATTTTCTACTATAACATTCTCAAAACTGTTCTGATTTTTTTTTCTGAGCTCTCCTTTTAACTTAGATATATAAATATCTCAAGTTTGAAATTTGTTTTCAGGAGGAAAATACAGCATGTAGCATGTTTTTATAAGCACAGAGATCAGTAAAAAAGAGTTTCTCTGTGGTTTGAGACATGTTATTAAGTTCCCTTGGCATTCCAAGCATGAAAAAATAAATATTCTCATTTTTCTATGAAGCTAGTAAGTGAGACCTGAAGCTTCTGAAGCACTTAGATGCTGGCAGGCATGCTCACTGGGGCTTCTGGAAGTCACTGATGCAGGTGTTAACCCAATCTCTATTTCTTTTTCCCTATCTCCTGGGGTCTTTGTCGATGTTTTGTCTTTTGTTTATTAACATTTTTTCCTCCTGTTTTTGACTCCCACTTCCAACACAACAATTCCCCTGATCATATCTTGTCCTTCCCTCTCCCCAAAAGAATTTCATATATCAAGTTTATGTCCATTTTTCCAGAATGTTTTTAGTGAGGGTTCATGCTTTATTCTGAGATTAGAATAATAATGAAAACAACACTAACATACAACAGAATGAATGACAATACTTATATATATATATGTATATATCCAAATGAAAACTTGCATAATGTATGAAATATAGGACCCCCAAAGCATCTATACAAAAAAAGAACATTTTTTTCTCTAAAAAGGAAGAAGATTGATAGATGTTTCTTGGACCATATGATAAACAGGATAAAAATTTATAGAAATGATTTCAGAACAAATAGACTTCTCAAAGCTAATAATAAAATCTGACAACGTTTATACAGTGTTATATTTGTTGAATTTAACTGAAAATGGCTTCTCTGTAAATGGACCTTATAAAACAGCTTAGATCTAGGAGAAGAAATCCAAGGTTCTCCAATCAATCTTCAATAAATATTTAGTAAGTGCCTCCTATATGCCAAGTACCATGCTAACAGCTAAAAAAGACCAAAGACAGTCCCTTGTCTTTAAAGACCTTACAATAGAGTGGGAGAGACAACTTGCAAATAAACATATAAAAATAAATTATATGCAAGATAAGTGGAGAAAATTAACAGAAGGAATTAAGAGGAGTTAGAGAAAATTTCCAGTAAAAGATGAGAAATTAGTTGGAACATAAAGGAAGCCAGAGCAGTCAGTAGTCAGGGCAGAGGAGGGAGAGCATTCTAGGAATGGGGAAATGGTCAGAGAGAATGACTGGAGCTGAGAGATGAGTTCTTTTGTTCACAGGACAAGCAGGAGGCCAGTGGCACTGGATTGAAGAGTACATGGGGTGGGTGTAAGGTATAAGAAATCTGGAAAGGTTTGTTGAATGAGGAGATTACACGATGGAATCTGCAGTTTAGGAAAACCATTTTCGTAGTTGAATGGAGGATGGATTAGAGTGGGACGTACTTGATGTAGGCAGACCCACCAGCAGGCTATTATAAAATTCCAGGATTGAAATGATGAGGGCCTGCACTAGAGAGATGGTAATGTCAGAAGAGAGAAAAAGGATGTATTCAAAAGATGTGGAGAAGTAGAAGTTGAGAGGCCTTGGCAATAGATTGGATATGGGGGATGAGAGATAGTGAGGACTCCTAGGATCCCCATGACTTTAATCAACAGCATGCAGACAAAACAGTAGGAACCAAATAAATGAGTCATGTAGATTTGTTTATAGAAAAAAAAATATTGTTCTTTTGTTCAGTCATGTCATACTCTTTGTGACCCCGTGGACCATAGCATGCCAGTCCCTTCTGTCCTCCCTCCAGTATCTCTCAAAATCTGTCCAAGCTCATGTTCATTGCTTCAATGACACTATCTATCCATTTCATTCTCTGTCTTCTTTTCCTCTTGCCTTCAATGTGTCCCAACATCAGGGTCTTTTTCAATGACTCTTGTCTTCTCATTATGTGGCCAAAATATGGAAACAGCTTATAAATACATATTTATATGTTATGGATAGACCACTGGATTTTGAGTCAGGAATATTTAACTTTGAATCCTTCTTTAGTCACTTTTTAGCTCTGAGATCATTGACATATTATGTAGCATCTCTGGACCTCAATTTGCTTATCTATCTAACTCTAAATCTAACCTAAGATTAATTCAAGATCAACCTATTGCCAGTAGACATTACAGGAAGTTTACCCTCGAGGTCAGATTTATTTATCAGTTCACACTACATAATTGAAAAGATGTAGTCCATTTAGACTTCATAAGAGCTATAGGTTGGAACTAGTAAAGGGACATTGAAATGTAAAGGAAAAGCACTTTCAGCAAAGAAGGATGTATCTCAGATTATGGTTTGGCTTTGAGGCTTAAATAAATATAAAAAAGCCAATAAATACAATACATTTACCCCAGGGTACAGATTGCTTCCTAGCCTTTGACCCTAATCAATCATTTGCTTAAGAAGCCCAACAGAAATCTGGGAAATTTAACTAGTTAGGTCATTTAGCAGTAAGATTGAGGCCCTCAATAAAGGAACCATAATTTTAAACAACACACATTATTGAACAGAAAAGGCTAGAACTTTTCCACATCCTTCCAGAAGTTATAAACCTCAGGGATAGTGCTCTAAGGGAGTCAAACAGGAAAAAGAACTTCTGAGAGTTATAGTCTAATGGTACTTACCCTTACTGAAAAATTACAGTCACAATGAAGCTTAAAAGATCACTCTAACACACGATTGAGCTAAAGCCTGGAGGTGGCCAGGGTGCATAGCAGATTGACCAAAAGACAGTCTGCCCTATGGAAAACCTCCTGACTAAATTACCTGCCTGGCCTAATTTGGTAGCAGTTGCCTAAAGACAAATTGACCCTTCCAACCCCATCCTGCCAAACCCAGGAACAAGTAACTTATTAGTCACATCCCAGCAAGAGCTATGCCTGGTCGGCAAACAACCTGCTTGGTCCATCCAGGTAGACGCTAAGCTCTAGGTAGCAGTTAAAATCCATAAGAATCTACCTTAGTAGGTGGGTAACCTGCTAGGCCCAGAACAACAGTAGATCAATCTATCCAGATAATGTGTGGGCAGCAAGCACAGCTATACCAGTCCATCTATTGGAAGTGCCATGCCCTTCCAAAAGCCAGTTCCTGCATAGCTGTTCAGTCATTGGTCCATTGCTGACACTAATGAATATACTCTCTTGCTTTCCTACCCCCTGCCCAATAAACTTTGTGAAGACTCTCCAGAGAAAGAAAAGGCATCAAGTTCTGGCTGTGTCCTTGATACCTATGTTTCATTACACCAGCATCTTAAGTTCATAACTACTCTCTTCCCACTTTGGCACTCTTTGGGATTATGAGAGAGAGTATACTCTAGGCTTTGAGGGGAAATACTTTATAAGTACTATTCTTGCTATATTAGTTCAGTAAAAAATCTTTCCTAAAATCTAATTGAGTCTACTGGTGAACTATTATGGAGAAGTACTCCAATGGAACTTGCAAGTTACAAAAATATATAGCATCTATGAGATAGCTAGAAAAACATGATGAAGTGACAAAAATTATACACTAGAAACCTGTTATCTTCATAGAACAGAAAAAAACAAAGCTTCATACAACAAATACTGCAATTTTCCTCAAGAATTCAATAAGTAAATTAGACTGTCTTCAGAGCATCATTAGAGAGTGAGATGTTCACAACCACATGGATATTACATTGAGCCATAAACAATATAAAAATATTTTGAATAGACCAAATTACCAAATTTTCATAATTCCCAAAGAAAACCCTCCTGTGAAAAATAAGATTTCAAAACATATGAGCCTAGAGGGAAAAAAATACAAAACCATCAGTGAATAGAACATCCCATTTATCCTGCTATCAATCATTTTACCAACCTTCAAAATATTCCATAAGATATTATACATAAAGGAACAATATCATAAGACCAATTTTCTCTCAGGCCACTTCTATATGAACTCCAATTAAAAAAAAGATAAGAACTATATAATAAATATGACAGCTGACACTGATTTAGTGTTTTAAGGAATTTATATATAATTTCATTTGAGCCATAAAATAATTTTAAGTGGTGTATTGAAGTATTAATAAACTAATTTTTGTAAATGAGGAAACTCAGGTTCAGTGATGTTAAGTGCCTTGAACAAGGCATCACAGCTAGTAAATAACCTAGGCTGGATTTGAATTCAACTCAGTTTGACTTCAAGTCCACTACTCCTGACATCAAGGCTAAGTATTCTACCCATTACTTCTAGTTACGCCTTCATGTTAAAGCAATACAAGTCTAATCTTTCTTCTACGTGACAGAAATAAGAATACTTGACAGTCATCATGGTTTGATGTTCTCCAGGATAAACACCTCTGATTCCTCCAAATGATTTTCATGTATAATGACTTCAAATTATTTTCCATTCTGTTTCTCCTCATCTAGACCAGTGCTTCTTAAACTGTGTGTCCCATATGGTGTCTTGAAAAATTTGGCAATAGTAAAAGGTTTCTGAATGTGCAACAACCAAAAATTAATTAAAAATCAAAGGCATAATGAATCTGATGTGTTTCTGGCAGTGCTTGTCCATGTTGCATCATGCAACTTCACTGCAGCCTTGGTTCTGAAAACAAAGAATGTGCACTTTGCACTACACATGCTTTCAGGCCATGCAACAGCAATAAACACTGCTGAACTGTGAAAAGGGGTTCAGAATGGAAAAAGTTTAAGAAGCCCTGTTCTAGACCATCTCCAGCTTATCAGTGTTCTTCCTAAGACATGGTTCCTAGAACTGAAGAAAAAAAAGTACTCCAGAAATGGCCTAATAAGGGAAGAGAACAAAGGGACTATCACTTCCTTATACCTGGAAGCTATGACTCTTTATGCTAATGACATCATCAATTTTGGGTGCCACATCAAAATGTTTACATATTACTTAATGTCAACTTAAAATCTCAGGATCTTTTTAGCCATACTGCTTACTAATCAAAGCTTCTCAATCTTCTATGTAGAAATTCAATGACCTTTTGGCATCCTGAATCCCATCTGGCATAATAGTTATTCTTCCCAAGTTTGTGTCATCTGCAAATTTGATGAATGTGGCATCCCACTTTTATCCAAGCAATTGGAGAGGAGAGGAGAGGAGAGGAGAAAGATAAAAGCCAAAGTCTTATGATATGTATGCATAGTAAAGAAAAAACAGTCAGTCCATAAGCATTTATTAAATGCCTACTATGTTTCAGTAACCATGCTAAGCACTAAACAACAACAACAAAAAAAAAAGAAATACAATTTTTGACTTCAAAGATCTTACTATGTAATGGAGAAAGAAAATACATAAAAGGATGCTTAAAAGCAAGGGGGTGGGAAGGGAAGATACTGGACGTGGGGGCATGGTGGAGAATTCAGAGAAGCCCCAAAGTAGTGCAGCCAGATCTGAGCTCTTGACTTATGGTCCCACCTTCCAATCAGAGGACTTGGAGGGTGATGATGAAGTCAGGGTGGTGATGAGGTCGTGTACCAAGGCTGATGAGATCTTGCAGGCTAAGGAAATTTTACTAAAAATGAACTAAATGAGGCCTGGTGAACTCAGACATGTCCATGAGTAGAGCAGTCAGACAAAAAAATAAATGAGAAGATGTCTTACCTAAGGTCCCTCTTTAAATTAAGGTTACAGATTTCATGGGTCTAACCTTCACATCAGAGAGGCAGAAGGTAGTGATGAGGTTGAAGACAAATATTGATGGAAGCTATCAAGATGATGAGGTTTTCCCAATAATGAATTCTCACAAAATGCCTTATTTTGCGTCTTGATTCCATCTTCACCACTCTCAAAAGGTGCATAGTGTGTTTCATCACCTGTCTTTGGGAAACATGGTTAGTCATTGCACTTATTCATGTTTTTAAATCTTTCAGAGTTTGTTTTTCAAATAATATTATTTTGTAAATTGTTCATTTTTTGTTCACTTCATTATTTTCAATTCATGCAAGTTTCCACAGACTTCCCTGAAACAGTCCCCTGAGTATTTTTTATAGTGTAATAATATTCCTTTATATTCATATACTATAATTTGATCATTCATTCACTAATTAATGGATACATTCTTTGCTTCCAGTTTTTTGCCACTAGATAAAAAAGCTGATATCTATACACACATTTGCAAAAATTAGTCTTTTTTTCTTTTTAAAGGTATAGACCTACTTAGTAGTGATATCACCATGTCATAAGGTATCCATAATTTAGTGACTTTTTTGAAATTAGTTCCAAATTGCCTTCCAAAATGACCTAAATCATAGCTCCACTACCTGTCCATTAATGTGTGTTTCTCCTCAGTCCCTCCAACACTGGTCATTTTCCTTTTGTTTTCTACCTTTGCAAATCTTAAGAATATAAAGTAGAACCTGAGAGCCACTTTAAGGTGCTGTTCTCTAACTATTGGTAATATGCATATACACACACTCAAACATATATGATTTATATAGATGCACATATATGTATATATGTGTATGTGTATGATTATTGATGGCTTGGATTTTCTCCTTTGAAAACTGTTTATTTGGGGCAGCTAGGTGGCACAGTGGATAGAGCATTGGCCCTGAAGTCTGGATGACCTGAGTTCAAATCCAGCCTCGGACCAAAGACTTCACACTTACTAGCTGTGTGACCCTGAGCAAGTCACTTAACCCCAATTGTATAAAAAAAAGAAAAGAAAAAAGAAAAAAAAGAAAACTTTATTCATATTATTTGGCCATTTATCAGCTGGGGAATAGCTCTGATTCTTTTTTTTTAATGGCAAAGGAAACCCATTTATTCAAATCATAGCAAAATAAAAATCTGAGAAAGTATTCATAGGTGGATGTATACCAGACAATACAAAGTAAAGGAGCTCTCCCATTAGGAGCAAGGTAATTCAGCTCAACAAAGAGAGATTGTTCTGGCCCTCACTCAAGATGAAACTCCCTAAAGTATATATTGTGACAAGCTGGAGGTAGGGACATGAAGAAGACGAATAGCTTCTCTCACATCTCAGAGACATTTCCTTCAGCAACCTGAAGTGGAGTTGGATTCTTCCATCTTCTCTCTCAAAAGCCTGAAGCTGGAATTGCCCAAGGAATTTGATGAGAGTCCAACAGAAAACCTGAAGATTTATGAGTCCTAAAGGAGGACTCAAAGCTAGATTAGTCCCAAAGGTGGTCTAGAGAAGGCCAGAACCCTATTGCCTCTCATCTAGGACAGGGTATTCATCTCCACCAATAAGGAGAAAATCCCATACCAATGTGCAGGGCTTATATCTATATAAATCTTTTATATACCTAATGGTTTACATGTTTTCTCCACCATTGGATTGCAAACTCTCTGAAGTCAGAGATTAGTTTTGACTTTCTTTGTATACTCAGTACTTACCAGAGTTCCTGCACACAGTTGATGATAGATATATGCTTCTTAATCGATGGGTTAATAACAAGTATTTTTTTTTCCATTTTAAATTAATTTAGTTATTTTAGTTTTCAACATTCACTTCCACAAGATTTTGAGTTCCAAATTTTCACCCCATCTCATCCCTCCCCCCACCCCAAGATGGTATTCATTCTGAATACCCCTTCTCCTAATCTGCCTTCCCTTCTATATCCCCCACCTTCTCTTATCCTCTTCCCTTTCAATTGTCCCATAGGGCAGGATAGATTTCTATACTCCATTTCCTGTATATCTTATTTACCAGCTGCATATGAAAACAATTTTTTTTAACTTTTGTTTTTAAAACTTTTGGGTTCCAAATTTACTCCCTTTCTTCTTCCCCACCCACCCTCATTGAGAAGGCAAGCTAGTAAATACATGTTATACATGTGAAGTCATGAAAAACACTTCCATAGATATCATGTTGTGAAAAACTAAGAATATTTCCCTTAATCCTATCCTGCTCCTCCATTTATTCTATTTTGTCTGTTGATTCTATCCCTCCTTAGAAGTGTTTGTTTCTGATTACCCTCTACCTCAATCTGCCCTCCCCTCTATCATCCTCCTGCTCTCTTGTCCCCTTCCCTCCCTATTTTCCTGTAGGGTAAGATATATTTCTACACCCAATTGAGTGTGCATGTTGTTCTCTCCTTAAGCCAAATCTGATGAGAATAAGATTCACTCATTGCCTCTCACCTTCCCCCATTTCGCCTCCACTGTAAAATCCTTTTCTTGTCTGTTTTATGTGAGACAATTTACCCCATTCTGCCTCTCCCTTTCTCTTTCTCTCTGTATAATCCTCTTTCACTCCTTAATTTCATTCTCCAGATATCACCACTTCATCTTCAACTCACCCTGTGCCTTCTATCTATCTATCCATCCATCTGTCTGTCTATCTATCTATCTATCTATCTATACACATAATTTTCCCTCCAACTACTCTAATACTGACAAAGGCCTCATGAGTTATGAATATCATCTTTCCATGCAGAACATAAACGTTCAACCTTAATAAGTCTCTTATGATTTCTCTTTCCTGTTTACCTCTTCATGTTTCTCTTGAGTCTTATATCTGAAAGTCAAATTTTCTATTCAGCTCTGGTCTTTTCATCAAGAATGCTTGAAATTCCTCTATTTCATTGAATGTCCATTTTTTCCCCTGAAGGACTATACTCAGTTTGACTGGATAGTTGATACATGGTTGTAATCTAATCTCCTTTGCTCTCCAGAATATTATATTCCAAGCCCTGTGGTCCCTTAATGTAGAAGCGGCTAAATCTTGTGTTATCCTGATTGTGTTTCCACAATACTTGAATTGTTTCTTTCTGGCTGATTGTAATATTTTCTCCTTGACCTGGGAACTCTGAATTTGGCTACAATATTCCTAGGAGTTTTCCTTTGGGGATCTCTTTCAGGAGGTGATCAGTGGATTCTTTCCATTTCTATTTTGACCTCTAGTTCTAAAATATCAGGGCAGTTTCCCTTGATAATTTCTTGAAAGATGATGTCTAGGCTCTTTTTTTGGTCATGGCTTTCAGATAGTCCAATAATTTTTAAATTCTCTCTCCTGGATCTATTTTCAAGGTTAGTTGTTTTTCCAAAGAGATATTTCACATTGTTTTCTATTTTTTCATTCTTTTGTATTTGTTTTACAGTGTCTTGATTTCTCATAAAGTCACTAGCTTCCAATTGCTATTAAATTTGCTTCCATTTTTTTTTCAGTAAGCTTTTGGACTTCCTTTTCCATTTGGCCAATTTTGCTTTTTGGGCATTCTTCTCCTCATTGACTTTTTAGACCTCTTTTGCCATTTATGTTAGGCTATTGTTTAAGGTGTTATTTTCTTCAATTTTTTTTGGGTCTCCTTTAGCAGGCTGTTGACTTATTTTTCATGATTTTCTTGTATCACTCTCAGTTTATCCTCTGCTTCTCTTATTTGCTTTTCAAAATCCATTTTGATCTCTTCCATGGCCTGGGACTAATTCATATTTTTCTTGGAGCCTTTGGATGTAGGAGCTTTGACTTTATTGGCTTCTTCTGGTTGTATGTTTTGATCTTCTCTGTCACCAGAGAAGAATCTTACTTTGTCACCAAAGTAAGATTCTATGGTCTGACTCTTTTTGCACTGCTTACTCATGATCCCAGCCAATTACTTGAATTCTAAACTCTTTGTTAAGGTAAGGGTTTGCTTCCAGTGTGGAGAATGTACTGTTCAAAGCTTCAGGGGTTTTCTGCCACTGTTTTTAGAGATACTTTTAAGGACCTGTAAATTTTCAGTTCTTCCAAGGTGCTATGATCAAGGGTGAGGTGTTGCTCCTTTCCTGGTCTGTGCTGTGGTGTATGAGTGACCACAAGCACTCTTTTTTTGTCTTGGAACTGTGAGGAGTATTTCCTCTCCACCGCCACTACAAGCTCCACCATGCCAGCATTCCTCCTTGCCTCAGGACCACCACCCAGAACTGTGACCCAGATCCAAGCATCAGCAAAGCAAGAGAATTCTGCACCAGCAGAGAGATCCCTGCAAACCCCCTCTGATCAGCCACTCAATTTCCTCTCAGTCTGTGGGCTGGAAGCTCTGGAAGCATCTGTTGCCCTAGGGCCATGCTTGGAGACTGGGGCTGGGACTGACCAAGCTTCTCTCTCACCATCACAGACACAGACCTTTCCTACTGAACTTCTAAGTTGTCTTTGGTATTCATGGGTTGAGAAGTCAGGAAACAGCCACAGCTGCCTGAGATTCAGTCCTCTGAGGCCTACTCTAGGTTCCCTGAGGCCTGTGCACACTCACTGAACCTCATTCCTCTCCCAGCCCAGCATGATAGATCTTCCTAATCAACCATCTAGATTGTCTTGGGCTGGAAATTTGTTTCACTCTGTCTTTTAGTGGGTTATGCTGCTTTAGAATTTGTTTAGAGGCATTTTTACAGGTATTTGGAGGGGTTTGGGGGAGAGCTCAAGCAAGTCACTGCTTTTACTGTGCCATCTTGTCTCTGCTCCAAATAGCTCTTATTCTTAAATATTCATTCATTATATATCTTGGAATTTATTTTCCCCCCAGAAACTTGCAACAAAGAGTTTTCTCTGTTAAATGTTTATATTCTACTTTTAACTACATTGTTAAATGAGTGTATGTGTAAAAACTTTTAAAATTTCATATAAACAAAATAGTCAGCTTTATTGTCCTTGATCTTCTCTATTCTTTGTTGGGACCCAATATTAAAATCCCAAGAGTTCCAGAAATAAATTTTTCACTTATGAAAAATGCTATAGTAGCATACTTTTAAGTTTTGTGCAAATTTTGTAAACCATACATGAGTCATGTGGTCTGAAAACTATTTTCAAGCAATGAGAATTTTACTCAAGGTATCTTTGATCTGTAAAGGATTATGACTTAAAAAGAAAATGTCACATTTGTTTCACATTCTGTATTATGTCATATTGAAGAGTCAATTATTTATCTGTAGGCAATCAGTAAATACTTGATGAATAAACACATGATTGAATACTTATACTAATGTAAGTTCATATCTTTTCTATAAATGAACACATATGCATGTGCACACATTGTTTACTTATAAACTTGTATATTTTTTATTTATTTTTTAAAACAATTCATTTTGATTTATCAACAAATACTTCTATAAGCTTTGGAGTTTTAAATTTTTCTCTCCCTCCCTCCCTCCCTTTCTCTCCAAGATAGCATGCAATCTGATATAAGCTATACATATACATTCCTATTAAATATACTTTCACATCAGTGATATTGTAAGGAAGAATTAGAACCAATAGGAGGAACCACCAGAAAGAGGAAACAAAACACAACAGAAGAAAAACATAGCAAATAGTATGCTTTGATCTGCATTCAAACACATTAATTCTTTCTTTGGATGTGGATAACATTTTCCATCATGAGGCCTTTGGAGATGTCTTAGGTCCTTTTATTCCTGAGAAGGGTTAAGTTTATCAATATTAGTCATCACACAACGTGCTTGTTACTGTATACAAAGTTTTCCTGGTTCTGTTCACTTCACTGGGCATCAGACCACACAAGTCTTTCCACATTTTTCTGAAGTCTGCCTGCTCATTATTTCTTATAGCACAATAGTATTCCATTACATTCATATACCACAACTTGCTCAGCCATTCCCCAATTGATGGGCATCCTCTCAATTTCCAATTCTTTGCCTCCACAAAAAGAGCTGCTATAAATAGTTTTGTACATGTGGGTCCTTTTTCCATGTGTATGATCTCTTTGGGATACAGCCCTAGAAGTACTATTGCTGGGTCAAAGAATATACACATTTTTATAGCCCTTTGGGCATAGTTTCAAATTGGTCTCCAAAATGGTTGGATTATTTCATAACTTCAGCAACAATGCATTAGTGTTCTGATTTTCCCACATCTTCTCCAACATTTATTATTTTCCTGTTTTGTCATGTTGGCCAATCTGATAGATGTGATGCAGTACCTCAGAGTTGTTTTGATTTGCATTTCTATAATCAGTAGTGATTTAAAACATTTTTTCACATGACTATATGACTTTAATAAAATTTGATAAAATAAAATTTATTTAATAAAATAAAATAAAAAATTTATAGCAAATGTTTTCGGTAATTCTAGAAATTCTATCAAGCCTAAAATAACAAGAATACAGGAAGTAACAAAACACATTGTTATATTAGTGTCAAATAATCACCATTTCAAGATAACACAATATCATAGTTTCTAAACTGAAGTATTTATTTATATTACATATAAAAAAATAAAAATATGCTACTGTAAGATAAAATCAAGGATTCTTTGTCTTCAAGGGAAAAATAAATTTATCTCTAGACAATTTATCTGCAAAACAAATATGAGTGCCTGAAATTCACTTTATATCAAGCTTTACAACTAGACTCCATTTTTTCTGCTATTCCAAAGTTTTTCAAATAATTGTAAAGATACTAAATATGCTAGTATGTTTAAGGATGTAGTGTGATAAAATAGGGAAATGGCTGTTCTGGCTTAGAGTGCAAATTGACTCAGCTAGTCAAAAGACTGTTTTTTTAAGGTTCAAATGCACAGAAATCCTCATCAATATCTACTAAATTTTTAAAAGGAAATGCTAATGTTGAAGCATTTGTGTTTGTTTCATATTAGTGAATCTTATCTCTTGTAAGATTACCAGTACTGAATTGTTCATCATTTGATGTTTTCATCTTTTTTTAAGGCTGGAATCAGCCTTATATATCCTCCAATGTATCTGACTTTTTCTTTTTCTTCACCTTTCTCTAATAGTCTCTTTCTCTTTTGTCAAGACAATAGGTGAAAGATCACTTGTTAGGAAGGAACCCTTGATTTTTTTCTGCTTATTTATTTCTGTGAGTAATTAATATAGGCTATATCTCAACTGACCTGAATCCTGAAATAAAATTGTGAGTATTTGAAAGAGTTAATAATGATAAGAGTAAAAGTAATAATAAATAAAAACAATAATAAAAATAACATTATTATTATATTGCTATAAATTTGTAAAAAAATAACCCTCAAAGGTCATCTAGCTGAATTCAACAAGTGGTCATCTAACCACTTTTTGAAGCATTATTGTGATGGTGAACTCATTTACTGAAGGAGCACGTTCCTTTCTGAGAAAGCTCAGTTTGTTATAAAAAAATTTCAGATATTGAGTCAAAATTTATCTTTTTACAACTTCCATTTATTGTCCAAGGTTGAAGAGTCATTTTGAAACAGTATGATACTCTTAACCAATTATGCCACCTTCAAAACTTTGCAAGTTTGCAATAATTTGAAGTTATTAGGTTTCCCAATCTTATCTTCCATAGACTAAAACTCTTATTATCTTCAATGAATCTTGATATGACATATTTTTGATTCATATATATTATAAGATTTAGCCATCTATTCTGAATCCTTTATTTTATAAATAAAGTAGTGGAGGTCAAATGAAGTTAAGTTATTTGCCCCAAGAAATAAGTAATAAACCACTTAAAATATGGCACATAGAACTGAACACAATGCTTTAGAAGTGTCCTAGGTACTGCAACATTATCTTCTATATTTTAGATAGCATCTTCCATTAATATAGCATGTTTACTTTTTTTTTGTTGCCATATCAAGTTTGCAATCCACTAAAAATTCTAAATTTTTTTCTCACATTAAATTATATATAGCTATTTCCCTTCCATCCTGTACTTATGCCCTTGATTTTTTTGAATCCTATTGAAATACCACTTTCTTAGACTCTCTCCATTGTTTCAGCTTCACTAGATGTTTTTATATATCTCATTTCTATGAACCAACTACCCCTCTCAGCTTCATGTCATATGGGAATCTAATAAGCCAATATGGGTATTCATCCTATTCACTGTATAAATTAAATGGGCAGAGCCATATGGCATTTCACTGTAAACCTTTGTTCAGTCAGAAATATATTCATAACTCAATTCTCATTATCTAATCACTTCAGATTCCACCTAACTATATAACTGCCTCTCTCTCTCTCGCTCTGTCTCTCTCTCCAATAATGTATTAACAATGAATTCTATCAGGAGTGACTTGTCAAAAGCATTGCTAAATTGATGAAAGATATGTTTTCCCATGATCCAACAATCTAATAATACTCTCAAAAAATGAATTATGACTTGTTAACAAAATGATATTTACTTAATGATATTTCTTCTCTTTTGAAAAGCATACTAACCAATTACACAAAATACTCTATAAATATTATCAGAAATCTATGTCAAACTTACAGGCCTGGAAATTACAAAATTCCTCTCACTATTGTATTTGACAATAGAAACATTTGCTCGTCCCTCTTCCTTTGAGACTTTTCTTGTTCTCTAGGATCAACTGCAGCAATCCAGAAATGATATTCATGAGTTATTCCAGTACAGTGGAATGTAGTTTATTGGTATCATTAAGTACAGTGGGAAGAACATTGGATTTAGAGTCAGAGGACATATTAGAGATCTAGCTCTGCTACTTATTATATGTGTGTCTTTGGACAAATAATCTAGTCTCATTTTTCTAATTTGTAAAATTAAAGGATTGGACTACACAATTTCTATGGTCCTTTCCAACTGTAAGTCTGAAGATACTGTGACCTGAAATTATCAAGGAAAATTAGATCCTGATTTTTCAGCCACCAGATACAAACCATAGTACTTCCATTCCTGCTATTATCCCTACTCATTCCTAATAGGAACATTGGATTCCACCTCTAAAACCATCTTTGGTTATGATTAGTTGAGCTTATTGCCCTATCTTGACTGAAATGAGGTGTTCACCTTACTTCTTGGCCAACAACTCCAAATCATTTCAATGTGTGAAATGCGTACTGTCCTTTTACTTTTCAATTTCCTTTTGTGCATTTTCTTTCACCATTAGAATGTAACCATCTAGTCGGCAGGGGATTTCTTGTACTTGCATACTTGGACCCAAGTTTGACAAATAATGAGCATTTAAATAAATGTTCTCCACCCAACTCTTTCTCTCTCTGTCTCTCTCTCTGTCTCTCTCTCTCTGTCTCTCTCTGTCTCTCTCTCTGTCTCTCTCTCTCTCTCTCTCTCTCTCTCTCCCTCCCTCCTTCTCCCTCTTTCCACTTTCCTCCTTTCTTTGACACTCTCTGTCTCTTCCCCTCTACTTCCCTCTCTCTTATTTCCTAGATTATCTTCAATTTTGATACTTTATTGAAGATTCTGTTGTGTTTTTTTTTTTATATTCTGGGGATTGGCCAGTGTGTGTCAGTTCTGAGAGCATAAATAATGTGTTCTGAGGACTATGCCCCCATTGGCCAGTCTCCCACTTTTTCTTTTGCCTTTTCACCAGCTACATTAACTTTAGTTACATACTAACTATCCCAGAGGTCATGCCCTAGAGAATTTAACCCTTTCATCTCTAGAACTCTCACCCTAGGAACTTTCTAAATCTTAATTGGTACATGCCTTATGTGAACTCTTGAATCAAAATTGCCCTGAGATATGTTTCCTTAGTACTCCTCAACTGACTTTTTAACATGTGTACCTTGCTCTCCAGACTAGAGACCATGTTCTGAAAAACTTAGTTCTTATGGTTGCAGAACATCTACTTTAAGAACGATGCTATGTAGCAGTTCTCAGATGAAGAAATTAGAGTCATCTATAGTCATATGAAAAAATGTTCTAAATCACTATTGATTAGAGAAATGCAAATCAAAATTACCCTAAGGTACCACATCACACCTATCAGATTGGCCAACATGACAAAACAGGAAAATGATAAATGTTGGAGAAGATGTAGGAAAATTGGAACACTAATGCATTGTTGGTGGAGTTGTGAAATGATCCAACCATTTTGGAGAGTAATTTGGAACTATGACCAAAGGGCTATAAAAATATGCATACCCTTAGACCCAGCAATAGCACTTCTAGGGCTGTATCCCAAAGAGATCATACACATGGGAAAAGGACCCACATGTACAAAACTATTTATAGCAGCTCTTTTTGTGGAGGCAAAGAATTGGAAATTGAGAGGATGCCCATCAATAGGGGAATGGCAGAACAAGTTGTGGTATATGAATGTAATGGAATATTATTGTGCTATAAGAAATAATGAGCAGGCAGACTTCAGAAAACTGTGGAAAGACTTGTATGGTCTGATGCTCAGTGAAGTGAGCAGAACCAGGAGAAACATTGTACACAATAACAGCCATATTGTGTGATGACTAATATTTATAGACTTAGCCCTTCTCAGCAATATAAGGATCTAAGACATCTCCAAAGGTCTCATGATGGAAAATGTTATCCACATCCAAAGAAAGAATTAATGAGTTTGAATGCAGATCAAAGCATACTATTTGCTATTTTTTTCTTCTGTTGTGTTTTGTTTCCTCTTTCTGGTGGTTCCTCCTATTGGTTCTGATTCTTCCTTAAAACATCACTAATGTGAAAATATGTTTAATAGGAGTGTGTATGTATAGCCTATTTCAGATTGTGCTGTCTTGGGGAGGTACTTGGGGAAGGAGGGGGAGAAGAATTAAATCTCAAAATCTTATGGAAGTGATTGTTGATACATCAAAATAAATTAATAAAAACAAAGAACCATGCTATCTAGCTCTAGAAATATATTTTTAAAGTATTGGTACTACTATTCAAAATATGTGTCATTCTGTTCCCCTATGATTTTACCAACGATTCTTGTAACTTTACAAACTAAAATATCCCTCCTTGGCCACTAGTCATGTTGTCTTGTGTAGTGCCTGAAACATAGTAGATGCTAAATAATTGCTTATTGACTTTATTTTGAATTACTGTATAACTGGTCTCTTTTTTAATGCTACATTTGTTGGATGACATATTTAATACCCCTTTATTCTTGAAAATTACTATTGATTGAACTCTAGTAACAAAGCCAAGGAGGCAGGGTATAGGAAGCAGCTAAACTCTCCCAAACTTCCCCTCCAAAAAACTTCAAAATGCCTCTAATTGAATTCTGGACTAGAAGAGCCAACAAAAGGCCAGGCATTTTTCTATCCTAAGACAATTTAAGAGCCCAGCAGAAAAGGGCTGTGATAACAGGGTAGGGGAAAACCTAAAATGCACACGATAGCAGTACCAGCTATGAACTTGGAAACTGCTACAGCAGTTGCAGCAAAAGCTTTGGAAGTTTGCAGCACAGAGATCATAAAGAAGTTGGACAACTGGATACAAGAGAAAGGGGATGGATGTGAGTTGACTCTGATGGGATAATATCCAAAAAATGGGTGAGAAAGAGCTATGAACTGGAAGAAGGGGGAGCAGAGAGATGGATTGGGGCATGTTGTCTCACATAAAAGATGTGCAAAAGATCTTTTACAATGGAGACCATCATGGGGGTGTAAGGCAATGCTTGAACCTTGCTCTCATTGGAATTGGCTCAAAAATGGAATAGCATACAAAACATGTTGGGTAGAGAAATTTATCATACCCTACAGGGAAGTAGGAGGAGATTAGGATTAGAAATGGGAAAGGCTAATAAAAGGGGGATGAATTAGGGGAGGTGGTGTTCAGAAGTGAAACACTTTTGAGGAGGACAAGGAGGATAAGAGAGAGAAAGCAAATGGTGAAAAGGGGAAAAGGATGTTGGGGGAAATACAGTTAGTAATCATATATGAATGTGAATGGATGAACTCACCCATTAAACAGAAGCAGTTATGAGTAGATTATATGATTTAGCCACAAAGTGTGATACCATAAGAAAATTAGGGAAGCATGAAATGATTTACCTGTCATAACTATGCATAAGGGATTAATTTATGACAAAAAAGGTACAGTGAGCATTATGGGATATAAAATGAATAATTCTGATTACAATAAATTAAAAAGGTTTTGCAAAAATATAACCAATAAAGCCAAAATTAGAAGGAAAGCAGTAAATTGGGGAGGGGAATTACATCAAGTTTCTCTGTTGAAGGTCTCATTTCTCAAATAAATAGAGAACTGAGTTGAATTTATAAGACTACAAGTAATTCTCCAATTGATAAATGGTCAGAAGATATGAATAGGCAGTTTTCAGATGAAGAAGTCAAAGCTATCTACAATCATATGAAAAATGCTCTAAATCACTATTGATTAGAAAAATGCAAATTAAAACACCTCTGTGGTACCACCTTATACTTATCAGATTGGCTAATATGACAGAAAAGGAAAATGATAAATGTTGGGGGTGATGGGGGAACTTTGGGACTCTTGTTGGTGTTGTTAACTGAGCCAATTATTCTGGAGAGCAATTTGGAACTAAGCCCAAAGTTCTATAACACTGTGCATGTGCTTTGACACAGCAATACCACTACTAGTTTTGTATCTGAAAGAGATTAAAAAATGGAAAATGTGTTTACATACATATGTATATACATACATGCATATTTATAATTATATATTAATATTTATATTATTATTTTACAGCAATTGTTACATTTATATTATTTACATATATATATATATATCAGTTCTTTTGGTGGTGGTAGAGAATTGGAAATTGAGAAGATCTATCAACTGAGGAATAATTGAACAGTTTGTATAAGATTGTGATGAAATACTATTGTGCTATAAGAAATGAAAATTGAAGCATACATTTTTTAACTTTATTTTTCTTGAGTTTTTTTTTTGGTCTGTGTTTTCTTTCACAACCTTACTAACATGAAACTATGTTTTGTGGGACTGCACATGTATAACCTCAAATTGCTTAATTTCTCAAAAAGAGGATATGAGAGAAAATCTGGAACTCAAAATTTAAAAAAAATCTGAAAATTGTTTTTACATTTCATTTGAAAAAAGAAACTAGTAAAGAAAAAAGAAGAAAAATCTGCCCTAGTAACTTAGATAGAGAAGGTAAAACAGAAATTGAAAGAATCCATTGATCACCTCCTCAAAGAAATCCCAAATGAAAATACCCAGGAAATTTAGAGCCATACTCCAGAGCTTCCAGGTCAAGTAGCCAGAAAGAAGCAATTCAAACATTGTGGAGGTACAGGCAGGAAAATATAGATTTAGCAACTTCTATATTAAAGGATTGGAGCATTTGGAATATAATATTCCAGAAGACAAAGGAACTAGGAATACAACCATGAAAAACCTAGTCAGCAAAACTGAGTATAATCCTTCAGGGGGAAAAATGGATATTCAATGAAATAGAGGACTTTCAAGCATTCCTGATGAAAAGATCAGAGCAGAAAAGAAAATTTTCTTTTAAACACAAGACTGAAGAGAAGCCTATAAAGGAGAGAGAGAGAAAGAGAGAGAGAGAGAGACAGAGAGACAGAGAGAGAGAGAGACAGAGAGACAGAGAGAGAGAGACAGAGAGAGAGACAGAGACAGAGACAGAGAGAGAGAGAAGGTACTCAATAAGGTAGAAGTATTTACATTCTTATATGGGAAGATGATACATATGATACATATAATTCTTAAGAACTTTATAGTTATTAGGGCAATTAGAAGGATTCCAAAGAGAGGGGAGGAATGGGGGGGTCAACTGTTTTGGAATGATCCCCCAAAAAATATGGATGAGAAAAATGGATGCACTAGAAGAAGAGGTAAAGGAGAGGAAAAATGGGGGGGGGGAATCTCACATAAAAAAGATGCACAGGGAAGAATTTTTATAGTAAAAAGGAAATGGTGAAGGAGGGAGACAATGATTGAACCACATTCTCATTGGAATAAATTTAAAAAGAGAAGAACTATATAGATATAGATAGTTGTGTGTATGTGTGTATACATAAGGACTATATATATATATATACACATAAGCACTATACATATAAATATATACACATATATTCTACACACACATACACACATATATAACCATATGTATGTGAATACACACACACACATATATATATATAAACATACATTTTTACATACATGCATACACATACTCAATTTGATATAGAAATCTAACTTACCCCAACAGGGAACAGGAAATGAAGAGGATAAGGTAAAGGGAGTGATAAAAGTGAGGGCAGATTAAGAGAGACAGTGGTTGAAAGCAAAACAGTATTTGGTGAAGTAGATGGTAAAAAGAGAGAGAGAAGGATAAACAGAAGAAAATAGGATAGAGGGAAATACACAGTTAGAAATAATGATTATGGGGGCAGCTAGGTGGTACAGTGGATAGAGCTCTGGCCTTGGAGTCAGGAGAACCTGAGCTCAAATCCAGCCTCAGACACATAACACTTACTATCTGTGTGACCCTGGGCAAGTCACTTAGCCCCATTGCCTAGCCAAAAAAATAATAATAATAATAATAATTATGAACATGAATGGGATTAACTCATCCATAAAATGGAAACGGAAACAGAATGGATTCAAAACCAAATATGTTGTTTACAAGAAAAACACCTAAAATAGAAAAACACACACAGAGTTAAAGTAAGAAGCTGGAAAATAATCTACTACGCTTCAGCTGATACTCAAAATAGCAGTCGTGATCACAGGCAAAGAATGACAGCAATGTTAAACAATACCAAAATTTGTGAAATGCAGCCAAAGTAGTACTTAGGGGAAAATTTGTGTCTAAATGCATATATCAATAATAAAAAAAGAAAGAGCAAATAAATAAATTCAACATGTAATTTAAAAAAAACCTTGAAAAAAATTCAAAATACCCTATCAAACAACAAAATGAAAATCATGAAAATTAAAGAAGTTAATAAAATTGAAAGCAAATAAAATTAACTATGACAAAATTAATATCTGGTATTATAAAAAATAACATAAATAAACCTTTGATTAATTTGATTAAGAAGAGAAATCCAAATTACCACTACTAAAAGTGAAAAGGGTAATTGCACCACCAATTAATTTGTAGTTAAAGCAATTATTACAAATATTTTGCCCAATTTTTGCCAGTTAAATTGACAATCTAAGTGAAATGGATGAATATTTGAAAGAATATGAATTATTTGGATTTAAAAAATGTACAGTATTTAAATAACCCTACTTAGAAAAAAATTAAATTGAACAAATCATGAATGACCTCCCTAAGAAAAAAATCTATAGGACTAAATGGATTTACAAATTAATTCTGAAACTTTTTAAATTCTTTTTAAAATTCATTTATTTATGCTTAGTTTTCAAGATGCACTTCCACAAGATTTTGAGTTCCAAATTTTCTCCCCATCTCATCCCTTCCCCCAAGATGGCATACATTCTGAATACCCCTTCTCCTAATCTGCCCTTCCTTTTATTTCTCCCCCTCTTCTTTTATCCCCTTCCCCTTCAGGCAGGATAGATTTCTATACCCCATTTCCTGTACATCTTATTTCCCAGTGGCATGTGAAAACAGTTTCTTTTTACTTTTGTTTTTAAAACTTTGGGTTCCAAATTATCTCCCTTACTACCTCCCCACCCACCTTCATTGAGAAGGCAAACAACTTGATACAGATTATACATGGGTAATCATGCAAAACTCTTCCATAGTAGTTATGTTGTGGAAAACTAAGTATATTTCCCTTAATCCTATCCCACCCCCCATTTATTTTATTCTCTCTTTTGACTCTGTCCCTCCTTAGAAGTGTTTGCTTCTGATTATCCTCTACCTCAATCTGCCCTCCCCTCTATCATCCTCCTGCTCTCTTGTCCTCTTCCCTCCCTATTTTCCTTTAGGGTAAGATAGATTTCCATACCCAATTGAGTGTGTATGTTATTCTCTCCTTAAGCCAAATCTGACGAGAATCAGATTCACTCATTACTTCTACGTTCCCATGTTTCCCTTCCACTGTAAAAGCCTTTTCCTGTCATTTTATGTGAGATAATTAACCCCATTATACCTCTCTCTTTCTCCTTCTCTCTGTATAATCCTCTCTCACCGCTTAATTTTATTTGCCAGATGTCATCTCTTCATCTTCAACTCACCCTATGCCCTCTATATATCAATCAATCAATCTATCTATCTATCTATCTATCTATCTATCTATCTATCTATCTATCCATATAATTTATTCCCTCCAACTACTCTAATACTGACAAAGGCCTTATGAGTTACAAATATCTTTCCATGTAGGAATGTAAACAGTTCAACCTTAGTAAGTCTCTTATGATTTCTCTTTCCTGTTTACCTCTTCATGTTTCTCTTGAGACTTTTGAACCTAAAAGTCAAATTTTCTCTTCAGCTCTGGTCTTTTCCTCAAGAATGCTCAAAAGTCCTCTATTTCACTGAATGACCATTCTTTCCCCTGAGGGATTATTCTCAGTTTTGCTGGGTAAGTGATTCTTGCTTGTAATCCTATATCCTTTGCCCTCTGGAATATTATATTTCAAGCCCTGCAGAACCTTAATGTAGAAGCTGCTAAATCTTCTGTTATCCTGATTGTGTTTCCACAATATTTGAATTGTTTCTTTCTGGCTAATTGCAATATTTTCTCCTTCACTTGGGAACTCTGGAATTTGGCTACAACATTCCTAGGAGTTTACCTTGTAGGATCTCTTTCAGGAGGTGATCAGTGGATTCTTTCCATTTCTATTTTTCCCTCTGGTTCTAAAGTATCAGGACAGTTTTCCTTAATAATTTCTTGAAAAGTGATGTCTAGGCTCTTTTTTTGATCATGGCTTTCAGATAACCCAACAATTTTTAAATTCTCTCTCCTAGATCTATTTTCCAGGTCAGTTGTTTTTGCAATGAGATATTTCACATTGTTTTCTATTTTGTCATTCTTTTGGATTTGTTTTACAGTGTCTTGATTTCTCATAAAGTCATTACCTTCCAATTGCTCCATTCCAATTTTTAAGGAAGTATTTTCTTCAGTAATCTTTGGGACTTCCTTTTCCATTTGCCCAATTTTGCTTTTTATGGCATTCTTCTCCTCATTGGCTTTTTGGACTTCTTTTGCCATTTGGGTTAGGCTATTTTTTAAGGTGTTATTTTCTTCAGTTTTTTGGGGAGTCTCCTTTAGCAAGCTGTTGGCTTGTTTTCATAATTTTCTTGCATCACTCTCAGTTTTTCCTCTACTTCTCTTACTTCTCAAAGTCCTTTTTGAGCTCTTCCATGGCCTGGGACCAATTCATATTTTTCTTGGAGGCTTTGATGTAGGAGCTTTGACTTTGTTGTCTTCTTCTAGTTGTATGTTTTGATCTTCTCTGTCACCAAAGTAAGATTCTATGGTCTGACTCTTTTTGTGATGCTTGTTCATGATCTCAGCCAATTCCTTGAGTTATAAACTCTTTATTAAGGTAGGGGTCTGTTTCTAGTATGGAGAATGTACTGTCCCAAGCTTCAGGGGTTATGTGCAGCTGTTTTCAGAGATACTTCTAGGGACCTGTAAATTTTCAGTTCTTCTAAAGTTCTGTAATCAAAAAGCAAGGTGTTGCTCCTTTCCTGGTCTGTGCTGTGGTGTATGAGTGACCACAAGCACTCTTTTCTGTCTTGAGACTGAGGAGGATTTCCTCTCCACTGCCACTACAAGCTCCACCATGCCAGCATTCCTCTTTGCCTCAGGACCACCACCCAGAACTGTGACCCAGATCCAAGCATGGGCAAAGTAAGAGAATCCTACACCAACAAAGAGATCCCTGCAATCCCTCTCTGATCAGCCCTTCTATTCCCAGTCAGTCTGTAGGCCAGAAGCTCTGGCGGCAGCTGCCGCCCCAGGGTTACGCTTGGTGACTGGGGCTGAGACCCCACCTCACTTCTCTCTCACCACCGTAGAAACAGACTTTTCCTACCAACCTTCTAAGTTGTCTTTGGTGTTCATGGGTTGATAAGTCTGGAAACTGCCACCATTTCCCATGATGCAGTCCTTTGTGGCCTGCTCCAATTTTGCTGAGGCCTGTGTACCCATGCCGAACTGTGCTCCCAAGCTGAACTGAGCTCCTCTCCCAGCCTGGTGTGATAGACCTTTCCAATCAACCTTCCAGGTTGTCTTTAGAATGTATAATGTCTTGGAGTGAGTGGAGGGGAGTGATGGGGAGAGAATTTGGAACACTAAATCTTGTCAGAGTGAATGTTGAAAGTAAAAATAAATAAATTAATTTAAAAAATAAATAACTGTAGACAATATAAAATACTTGGGAGTTTATCTGAATTAATTTACTTATTTAGTGACATGTCAATAAGCCTAATAAATAATTATTTTATAAAGCTAGAAAAAAAATAACACAATTACTATAGAAGATCAAGAATATCCAGGGAATCAAGAAGAAACATATGAAGGAAAGTGACCTAGCAGTACTTGATTTCTTATTTTTTTAATAAGAAAAGAAAAAAAATTGCCATATGTACAACAGAATGTAAGATAAAATCCAAATTACACAAGAATTAATTTCCATTTCAGCAAAGCCTATACAAAAAATACTATACTTTGTGTTCTAGGATGTCCCTCTTTTCTTTGCTTCCTTGTAAGTTTCCTTTTGTTCTCTGCTGTGTACTTTTTACTTTGTTCTATCCCCAACTCTGAATGCTACAATTAAATACAGATATATTTGTGTATTGTATGTGTATGTATGTATCTATACACATACACACGTATATGCATACATATATGTAATATGCATATATATACCTAAACACGTACATATATACTTACATATACATACATATACTTAGCTATCTATAATCATGCTCATATACCGATATATGCATTCATATACGTCTATGTAAGACTGTACTATATTTGTTTGTCCTATGTTTCTCTAAGGGTAGATAATGTCTTCCTTCATATGTCCAATTTTTCCCTAGTTTGCTAAGTCCACCAAGTAATCATTTCCTATACTACAACAATATTCCAACCTTATAGTCTAGTTATTTTAAATTGTCTACAACAATATTGATTATTATGGCTGATATATAGTATAGTTTCCATATTTTTCTCTTCTGATTTAATCTATTTTAACTTTGTCTAAGATCATTGTTACTACCCCTGCTATTTTTCTCTCCACTAAATTCTACACCTGATCTTTACTTTATGTTTGTGTGTATCTTTTATTTTCTATCCCTCCTGATTTTCTATTTTGCTTCAACCTGCTGCCTTGCCCTCTTATCACTTAACCTACTCCATCACTAAAGATCGCTCACTTATCTTCTCCCTCCCACCCTAAATTCCTTTCCTTATCCTCTCCTCCATCCCTATCACCTAAGTATTTTATTTCTGAATTCAGAAGACTTTTATGCCCTTCTACATATATGTGTATTGTTCCATCTTTAATCCATTCCAGATAAGAGTAGGGTTCCAGAACTACCATCCCTCCTCCCCCATTTAATTCTTTTGTGTCTGTTCTTTTCTCACCTCATTTGTATAAGATAAATACTCTTGTTGTGCTCCCAAAACAAGTAGCCCCAGGACTCACTGCTTGATGTTTCACTGGAACTTGTCTAGAGGTATTTAACTCTTCACAGGGACCACATCTCTGTCCTCGGGTTTTTCTTCAGATTGTTCCAGGAGGACTACTGTTCTTCCCCCAACTCTTGTTTATTTTTACCACACTACATTTGTCCTGAGGTACTATTTTGTCTTGTTTGTGGGGGAAATCTGGAGAGGTTGGAATTTTCTGACCTACTCTGCCATCTTCCCAGAATGCTCTCCCCATAGTACCTGATTTGAAACTATATTACATAGAGTCAATCATCAAAACTATCTGGTACTGGTCAAGAAACACAGTAGTGGATTAGTGGAAGAGATTAAGATAAATTATCATAGTAATCTAGTGTTTGAGAAACTCAAAGATAAAAGATGGGGAGAGGGGCAGGCATAGTTGCTTAGAATAGTGGAAAGAAGTTGGGCAGAAATTCATCATAGACCAACATCTCACACACATAATAAGAGAAGTTCAAAATAGCTTAATAATTTAGACATAAACAGTGATCTAAGAAAATTCGGGGAACACGAAAAAAAAATTACCTGCATAAGGGAAGAGTTTATGACTAAACAAGAGATAGCAAGGATCATGAGAAATAAAAAGGGAAATTTTGATTACATGACATTAGAAAGATTTTGTACAACAAAACCAATACAGAAAATATTTGAAGGATAGCGGAAAACTGGGACAAGAATGCTAGTAATGACTAGGAAGGTGGCTTCAGAAAAATCTGGGAAGACTCATATTAACTGGTGCAAAATATATGACTACAAGCAGGATGTCATAAGACAAGTAAGAAGCAATATTGTAAAGATGATCAACTGTAAAAAAGATTCAGCTACTCTGATAAAACAGTAATCTGAGACAATTTCAAGGACCTATGATGAAAAATGTTACCCACCTTTAGAGAGAAAAGTGATGAATTCCGAATACAGAATGAAGCCTGCTTTTTAAACTTTTTTTCTTGCTTTGTGTGTGTGTGTGTGTGTTTTAACATGGATAGTATAGAAAAAAATGAAATCACCATTGTTAACAAGTTGTGTGCACTTATGGCTGCCATCATTATTTTTCCTTTGACATTTGAGTAACAAACAAATACAATTCTTTGGACTTCATAGTGTTCCATGCATTTGCAATGATGATTTGTATGCATATGAGTTCTGCATATGATTATCAGTTCTTAAAAAAAAACACATTAATTATCAGTTAAGGAGGTTGATGTAGTAAAAGTGCAGTGCAAGCCCCCATCCTCCAATTTAAAAAATAATCCCTCTAGTTATATTCATCCTCTTCCATTCAGTTTCCCAGTTGCCATCCATCTACAATGCATGTCAATGCACCCAAATGCAGGTCATATTTTTTTTTCGTAGTAAGATTTTTTTCATTCATTTTTTTTATTGTGTGAATCAGTGAGCCAATCACTTTTCAACTAATTTTTTTTTTCAGCTAGGCAATGGGGTTAAGTGACTTGCCCAGAGTCACACAACTAGTGTTATGTGTCTGAGGCTGGATTTGAACTCAGATCCTCTTGAATCCAGGGCCAGTGCTCTATCCACTGTGCCACCTAGCTGCCCTCCAATCACTTTTGAATGAGTATGTATTCATATAAGAATCTCAGTAGTGTTCTGAATCTTGATGCAATCATGATAATTTCATCTGGAAATAGGCATATTTGAGCACCAATGTGAGGCAACAATGTTCAATGATAAAAAAACAAAAAAGAAAAAAAAAAACCTCCAGAGTTAGAAAATTTGGGTTTAAATTCCACCTCTGTTATTTACTGCCTGTGTGAATTCTGACATATCACTTAACCTTCCTGATTCTGAGTTTCATCACTTTTAAAATAAAGATATTGGACTGCATGACCTTTGAGGTGTCTTTCAGCTCTAGATTTAAGATACTATTATCTTCTTATGAAGAAATGTGTTCTATTTAAACTCCACAAAGGACATCTACCATGTCAGTGTCTCCAAAAATAGATGAAAAACAAATATGTACCCCAAAAATTAACTGAAAAGAATCAAAATAATTAACAATGTTAGCAAAATTGTACAATATAAAGTGAATCCACATAAATTAGCATTTGTGTGAATTACTAACAAAACCCATCATGAATAAAGAGATTAGAAGATATATTCCATTAAAAATAAAGAATATACAAAATATTTGCAGTTTACCTACCAAGGCACACAGAAGAACTAGGTGAATACAATAAAAAATGACCTGTTTACAGAAATGTAGATGTATCTGAACAACTAGAGTAATATCTGTTGCTCATGAATATGTTAAGCCATTGTAATAAAAGTGACAATCCTACTTAAATTAGTATATTTGCTTAGTATCATTCCAATAAAACTAATGGAGAATTACTTTATTGAACTGGTGACAAATAAAATTTTTCTGAAGGAACAAAAAGTGAAGAATCTCAAATGAAAGAATTAAAAAATAGTTAATAGAGTAGACTCTGAGAATCAGAGCACATACAGTATTACAAAAAAGAAAGCATAAAAATGATTTGGCACGGTTAACATGCACAAGTTGATAAGTGATAGTGGTTAGTAAAAACAAAGACTAGAATGATATGACCTCATTAGTTTAAAAAATTCTAGGAAAATTAGTGGGGAAAACTGTGGCAAAAATTATGCATAGGTCAACATCTCACACTACATCTCCAATTTAGCTCCAAATGGAAACATAAGATGCCACACCTTAAACATATTAGATAAACAAGAAGATATTACCATTTATATCTATAAAGTTGAGCAAGCAAGGGATACAGGGGCACACAGGAGACAACATTAACAGGTTTAATAGTATAAAATTGTAAAATCTTTTTGATCCAATGTAATCAATGTAGTTAAAATTAGAAGGTAAACCATTGATGAGGAACACATACCTGCAACAATTTTTCTAATAAATGACTCATTACAAAGATGGGTAAAGAATTGATTCAAATTTATAAGGACAATTGCCGTTCTCCAATTGATGTGTTATCAAAAGATATGAACAAATAGCTTTCAAAGGAAGAGGACAAGTTATTGATAGCCATATGAAAAATGTTTCGTAACACTAATAATTGGAGAAGTTTGAGTTAAAGGAACTCTGAAATTTCAGCTTATGCTCATCTAGTTGGTAAAGATGATAAAAGAGGAAAATTATAAACATGTCTATCTCCTGTGGGATGTAGCATGTCCTTTGAGGGAAAATTTCAAGAGGCAAGGCTGGGATTCCATATACCCCCGACCAAACTCTTCTATCCATGATAGCACAAGACAACTTCCACATCTTCCTACAAACTCAGTCTCTCAACTGGGAACATCAACCAGAAGTTCCCAAAGTAGGCAATACTGTCTCCAGTGGGGTGCTGGACTGATCCAGGGGTGGGGGCAGTAGTAACCTTGGGTGCAAATGGGAGCCATTGAATAAAAATAAAGGGGCAGTGAATGCATAAAGAAAGAAGAGATGAAAATTTTGAAAAACCATTTGTACATATTTCATCTGTTGTATAACAGAGTTAAAGTCATAGTGATTACATTATTTTCCAAATAAACACAAAAAATTCAAGTTATAACCAAACTGTGGTCAAGTCTGTTGACAGGTCTTAAAAAGAAAGTGTTGGCAGGCAAGTGTGTCACGCATCATCAGGAAGTCCAGCATGCATTGGCAGGAATATGTGTGTGTGATCACTTGTTTACAATACAATACTCTATCATTACATGACACAATATTGTGTCATCAAAATTTCAATACAGGAAAAGAACAACAAATTTATAATACATTATTAAATTTAAGATACATCATTTTTAATATATGTGTTACATGAAATTGTGCAAACTTTTAAAAAAGCATTAAAGGGTTAAAGAAAGTAGATTTCCAGGACAGGGCATTGAGTAATTTGTTAAAGGGGACAGTAAGCCAAATAAGTTTGGGGACCTAGTCCAAAGAATAGTGATCCTCCCTTTGACTTTCTGACTTCCATTGCCTACTGTGCATGTGCTTTGGGGATAAAAGGGAGGTGCCATTCACTCAATGATAAACATTCTTATACCTGATCATACCCTTCACATCTCAATGGCTTTGAATTCCTCTACATCACCATTTGAATTCCATTCTCCATCACCACCTAATTCCTCATTCCTAGCTGCACAACCCTCCCACACCAAATTTCAACCTAACTCCACTCAGCTTTTCCATTATGTCCTCTGAAATGCCTGTTCCATAGGTAATAAATTCCCTTCCTTCTACATCTTTCCATCTCTTGCCCTTTCTGTCCACAAGCTCTTAATGAAACCTTATTTTGCCTACATTACAAAGCCTACCTGGATATTTTTTTCTAACATTGACTACCTCTTAATTCATTCTCCTTTGCTCAGTAGTCAAGGGGATGGGGGCAGGAATTGAAATACTCCTTGCTCCCCATTGCCACTTCCAGTTTCTCCCATTTCCTACACCATTCAGGAACCTCTCTTACCTTGATATTCATATCTACCATACAATGCTATTCATATCTATTATCCATTCAAAATCCTATTAGCTATTGTCTGCAGACCCCCAGGTCATTCCATTTCCTTTCTCAATGCATTTGATACCTGTCTTAGTATTTTTATTTCCTCCCTAGCTCCTGCCCTCATACTAGAGGACTTTAACTTAAATATTGATTCTCTTTCAAAATCTCTAATCACTCAATTCCTCAACCTACTCTCATCCCCTGAACTATCATTCCACTCCCCTCAGCTACACATGAAGATGCTCATACTATTGATCTTGTCATCACCCACAAATGTACCACCTCTGTGCTAAAGAATTCTGAAATCCCTTTATATGACTCAAAATCTAGTAGATTTTCATCTTTCTTTCTACCATCCTTTTAAAAAACCCTAATCTTCATCTGCACTGACTGCCAAGCCATTAAATCCTCTTCCCCTGCACTAGCCACTTTCTCATCTTTTCCCCATGTTTACCGTTTGCAAACCAATTCAAATCTATACTGTCATCTCTTGAATCCCTAACTCCTTTATCATATTTCTGGTTATACCCAGCCAAGCCTTAGCCTTGGATCATTCCCAGTATTCATTGCCTTTGATTGTACATACATGCTGTTGAAAGAAGGAGAAGATCACACAACTGTCTTGACCGTGTGCACTATGAGTTTATGTTACACAGCATCAATTGGACTCTCACCACTGCTAGACAATCCTACACTACCTCTCTTGTCAACTCACTATTATGCTCTCTACAGCCACCATTCCAAAACTTTTCATCCCTCCTCAAACATCCCATGCATCCCTTTTTCACTCTCTGAACTTAGAACCTCATCTCATATTTTACAGAAAAAAATGAGGTCAGTTCCTGTGAATCCTCCTCCCATCTTCCATGTCTATCAGTCAGATGTCTTCTGCCACTATCTCCTCCTTCACTAATCCATCTACTTTTTCAAGTGATCCCATTCCATCCCATCTCCAACACATTGACCCATCTTTCATCCCCCCTCTTTAATTTATTTTCAGTATCTATGTATTTACTGGATCATTTCCTACTGCCTACAAACATGTCCACATCTCCCACATCCTGAAAAAAAAATCCATCACTTGATCTTTCCATACCCTCTAATGACGTTCCTGTATTTCTTCTGCCCTTTATAGATAATCTCCTCAAAAAGCCCATCTACATTACATGCTTCCACTCTCTCTATTCTCTCTCTTCTCTTTACCCTTTAAAATACAACTTCCAACCTTATTCCACTTAACCTGGTCTCTTCAAAGTTACTAATGATTCAATATTCTTTTTTCAGTCTTCATTCTCTTTGAAGTCTCTGTAGCCTTTGACTCTGTTGATCATTCTCTCCTCCTTGGTACTTTCTTCTCTATGTGTTTTCAGGACACCACTCTCTCCTCATTCTCCTCTTACCTATCTGACTGCTCCTTCTCTGTCTCCTTTACTGGATCCTCTTCCAGAGCAGGTCCTTTAACCTCTGAATTTTCTCTGGATTATGCCCTGGCCCTCTTCTCTTCCCTATTTAAACTACTTCACTTGATCTCATCAATTCCCATAGATTGAATTACCATTTTTGATGGTGATGATTCTCAACTCTACCTGTCCTGCCCCAAATTCTCTGACCTCCAATCTCACATCTCTGAATGACTTTTGGGCAGTTCACAGTAGATTTCCAATAGGCATCTTAAACTCAATATGTTCAAAATGGAACTCACTATTTTCCCTGTGTGTCTCACCCACCACCCCATACCAAGTGGTACAGTGGATAGAGTGCTGGGCCTGAAGTCAGGAAGATTCATTTCCAAGAGTTCAAATCTGGCCTTGAAAACTTATTAGCTGTGTGACCCTGGGCAAATTATTTCATCCAATTTGACTCAGTTTCCTCATCTGTAAAATAAACTAGAGAAAGAAATGGCAAAACATTCCAGTATTTCACCAAGAAAATATCAAATGGGGTCACAAAGTCAGACACCTCTGAAATTTATTGGCTAACAATAGTCCCTGCCCTCACCTTTCCTATTATTGTAAAAGGCAATATCATCCTTTCAGTCCTTCACACTTACAAACTAGGATTCATCCTGGACTCTTCACTTCCTTCCATTCCCTGTATTGTATCCACCTGTATCTCTGGTATTTTTTTTTCTTCTAACTTAGGACTTCAGACTTCAGGGAGTCAAGATGGCAGAGTGAGCAGGACATCACTATGGCTATCCCATATTCACCTCCAAATAAGCACAAAATAGCACCCCAGAAGAAGCCAAGAACAGCAGAGTCAGTGGAAAGACAGGGTGGAATGGTCTTTTAGCCCAGGAGACCTGAAGGATTGGCAAGAAAGGTTCATTTCACTCAGGTAAAATGGGAGCATGGTCCAGGAAATGAAGCATCCCAGCAATCCAGCAGCAAGCCCCACCTCAGCAAACCAGCAAGGGATCCTGAGCCCCAGTGTGGTGGAGCCAGCCAATGCCAACACCAGGACCCCGTACATGCCTTAGCATAGCCAAGGTAACAGGCAGCTCCAAGCACCAACATGAACTTCAGTGTAGCTCTGGGCAGGCAGGGTTCCTCCACTGGTCAGACCTTCACATGCTTCAACACAACCTAGGGCGGATATGTATCTTCAGGTAGCCAGAGCTCTGCATGCTTCAACATAGCCCAAGGTAAACAGGTATCCTCCACAGGCCAGATCTCCACAGGTTTCAGTGTAGCCCTGGGGAAATACAGAAAAACTCCTGATCTCAGCACATGTCAGACACCACCACTAGGACCCCATCTCAGTACCAGGTAAGCTGCCAGACTCCTACAGCCTCCAACAGCACCAACACAATCCCACCTCATGCCCTTAGCACACATCCAAGATGTTGTTCATGGAGACTATCTATTCTTTCAGCTAAAGTGGTCTTTCTCTGCAGGAACTTTACAATTTTTCTTGTTGTAAGATCCCCATCACCCATTAGAGAATATACCTCTTCATTATTGGGAGTGCTTTCACTGGACTTACTCACACAACTGGATTGATTTATTTTCCCCTTTTTTCCTTTATTTTTTTTCCTTTATTTCCCTCTTTTTTCAACTTCTCACTTACTTCAGTCATTCTCCTAGAGCCCCTTCTGTTTTTGAGAGACTATAGGACTGACAATTCCCTTTCTTGTTTACCCATGGACCTAATTAAGGCACATAACATGTTGTCCTCTATCCTCACCACATATCTCCCATTTCATTCACTGTCTCATTTTACATTTTAATCTCACATATTACATTGATTCATCTGAAAGAAAAATAGCAATTTAATCCACGATGTGTCAGGTTTGCCCCTCAATTATAAATTCTTCTAGTTCTTTAAATTCCATTTTCAAATATATCCCCTTTTATACTTTTAGAACAAATTGCCCTTTCATTATTATTGTTTTTCTTCTGGTTGTTGCCATTGTTTATTTTTAACTTTTCTATTTTTTTCCCTTTCTTTTAGTAGCTTCTGGACATGGAGTATCTTATTGCTCTATTCTTTCCCTTGTAGATTTAATTAATTATTTTTCTTGTATTTCTGTTTACAAAATAAATAATATGTTCAAGTCCATTTTTTCCCCAAGAATGTTTCAGATTTCTCCTTTTATTGAATGACTATATTTTTTTCATTGATGATTAAGTTCAGGTTTGTGAGGCATATCATTTGAGTTGTGCCTTGAGCTCATCATTAAACTGAACCACTATATATCTTCAAGTTCAAGTCTACTTGTTCTTGCTTCCTCTTGGTGATCTATGGATTACTTTGGTTGGTCCTATTTATGTATTATGGAAGTTCTTGGAGGTTTTCTTATGTTATTTTTTTTTTTACATTATGTACTTCAGTTTTTTGTTTTAACTTATTATGTTCTCCTGGAATACCTATTATCTGTCCTGAAGATCATTTTATTTTGTTTGCATAAGAATCATGTTATATATTCTTCTCCCTTTCTCTTCTTCTAAGTGGTTATACATGTAAATATGTAACTGTATTCCCCAATTTTTTTATTTTCTTCTACTTTATGGGGCAGTGACAACCATCAATTCAAGTCTACCTCTCCTCTCCCCCTTCTCCCAGTGCATCCCAATTCCTCACCTCTTAATTTTATTTTTTAGACATTAGAGAATCATAGTCATTTCTCTTTCTCACTCTTTAATTTTATGTTTTTAGTTATCATCCCACCACAGTCTACTCACACCTGGACCCTTTGTCTATGTATACTCCTTCTAACTGCCCAAATAATGTTAATGTTTTTAGGAGAAACAAGTATCATATTATCATATATGAATGTAAACCTATATGTAAAACCTAACATTTTACCTTGTTGAATTCCTTTTGATTTTTCTTTCCTGTTTACCTATTTATGGTTCTCTTGAGTCTTGTATTTTGACAGTTAAATTTGCTATTCAGCTCTAGTCTTTTTATCAGGAATGGTTGAAGGTCTTGTATTTCAGTAAATAACCATTTCCCCTGGGAGGATTTTATTGTTTTTCTGGGTAGGTGATTCTTGTTTGTAATCCTAATTCCTTTACCCTCTGGTTTAGAATATCATATTCTAAACCTTCTAATCCTTTAATGTTGAAGCTGCTAAATCCTTTGTTATCCTACACAATATTTGAGTTGTTTCTTTCTGGCTGTTTAAAATATTTTCTTCTTAGGGGCAGCTAGGTGGTGCAGTGGATAGAGCACCAGCCCTGGATTCAGGAGGACCTGAGTCAAAATCTGGCTTCAGACACATAACACTTTCTAGCTGTGTGACACTGAGTACTTCATTTAACCCCATTGTACCCCTCCAAAAAATAAATAAAATGAAAATTTTAAAAAATGAAGTATTTTCTTCTTGACCTGGAAGCTCTGGTATTTGGTTATAAAATTCCTTAGAGTTTTAATTCTTTTTCAGGAGGTGATTTCAGGAGGTGCATTCTTTCAATGTCTACTTTACCTATTGTTTCTAGGATATCATAGCAGTTTTCCTTGATGATGTCTTCAAATATGATGTCTAGGGTATTTTTTTTTATCATGACTTTTGATCATGGTAGCCCAATGATTCATTAATTATCTCTTCTGGATCTATTGTCTAGGTAAGTTGTTTTTCCAGTGAGATCTTTCACATTTTCTTCTATTTGTTTATTTTGTTTTATAGTTTCTTGATGTCTCATGGAGTCTGCTTCCAGTTGCTCAATTCTATCTTGTAAGGAATTATTTTCTTCAGTGAATTTTGTTTATCTTTTTCCCCCATTTGGTAAATGTTGCTTTTCAGGGAGTTCTTTTCATTGAAGTTTTGTACATCTTTTTTTTTTCCATTTGAGCAATTCTTTTTGAAAAGTAGTTCTCTTCCATAGATTTTTGTGGCTCTTTTACCATTTTGCCTATTTTTAAGGTGTTATTTTCTTTAGTACTTTTTGTGCCTCTTTTACCAAGCTGTTGACTCTATTTTCATAATTTTTTCTTGTATCACTCTCTTTTCTTTTCTCAGTTTTCCTCTATTTCTCTTATTTGATTAAAAAGATCCTTTTTTGAACCTTTTCATAAATTTCTTTTGCAACTGAAGATCAAATCACATTTTTCATTGAGGCTTTGGATATAGGTGTTATGCCTTTGTTTTCTTCTTCTGAGTTTTTGTTTTGATCTTCTCTGTCACCATAGTAATTTTCTACAATGAGGATTTTTGTATTTTGCTTATTTTTTTTCAGTGTATTTCTTGACATTTAGCTTTATGTTAAAGATGAGGTTTGCTCCCAGGGTGGAGGGGGCACTATCTGAAACTTCAAATTTTTCTTGCTGCTTTTTTCATAGCTAGTTCTGAGTGTCTGCAATTTTTTTTTTTAGGTCTTCCAACATGCTATAATATAAAGAGAAGTATGGTCACTGCTCTCCTGGCCTGTGCTTTAGCCTATGAGTGACCACAAGAAATCTTTTCTGTCTTGTAACTGTGATCAAGGTTCCCACTCCTTTGAAGCCCCATGATTTATTGTGCTCCTTGTTTTCCTAGAATTGAGATGAGGTTCTCTGTATCAGCCATACAACAAAGTCCTACATCAAGTGCCCCCTGTAATCTCTTTATGACCAGTTGTCATACCCACTTACTGTTTGTAGTCTGAGAGCTCCAGAAACCACCTCTGCTGATTGAGTCACCCTTCCCCCCACCAAGGCTAAGGAATTCCACTCTGTGGTTGAAATACAAAAACCAAAAAACAAAAACAAAAACAAAAAAAATGTAAAGAAAAAATCTGCAAAGATGATTTTACTCACCATTGGCACTTGGAATATGCATACACTTATAGACAGCATAAAATTCAGTAGACCTGAAAGACAAATAGCTGTTGTTGCAAGAGAACTCATCAGGTATCACATCCAAATAGCATCCCTGAGTGAAACAAGGCTGGCAAATGAAGGCCAGCTTATTGAAGTTGGAGCTGGATACATGTTTTTCTGGAGCTGCCATAGTGAAGGGGAATGCCATGCAGCTGGTATAAGTTTTGCAATCAAAACTAATCTAGTCAACACGATTGTATGCCTACCAAAATAACTGAATGATAGGCTCGTGACAAAATGATTCCAGCTTGCAGGAAAATGTCATGCCACCATCATCAGTGCCTATGATCCCACCATGACAAACCCTGATGAGGTCAAAGAAAAATTTTATGAAGACCTGGGGACCCTTATCATCCATGAGCCAAAAAAGGACAAGCTTATAATTCTGGGTGACTTTAATGATGGTGTAGGCTCAGACTACCAGACTTTGCAGTGAGTCATAGGGAGGAATGGAGTTGGAAACTGCAACAGCAATGCTCACTTACTACTGAAGACCTGTGCATGGCATGACCTCCTCATCACCAACACTGTTTTCCATTTATCTAAATGCAATAAAACTTCATGGATGCACACTCACAGAAAACAATGACATTTAATAGACTATATAATTGTAAAAAGAAGACACAGACAGGATGCAAGTGATGAAGGCAATGTGTGGTGCAGAGGTTAGAGCAACCGTAACCTTATCATCTCTAAGTTAAATATTCACATTGAACAAAAGTGGTGTACCCAAGGCAAAATGACTACCAGACCAATTAATGTCAACAAATTAGAGCTCTTCTCTTAGAGGGAACAGTTTGTTACTAACTTAGAGGGAAAGATGAGCCCACTCACAATTGGCAGCAGTGGAGTAGAAAAGGAGTGGGCAGTTTTCAGAGATTTGGCATATAGAATGGCATTTGCTCATCTGGGTCAGAACACTCACTAACACCAAGACTGATTTGATGAAAATGATGGGGAAATTTAGGAGGTGCTAAATGAAAAATGAGAACTCCACAGGGTTTACCAGCAGGATAGTTCATCCATCTCTAAGAAGGAAGCATTTAATTCTATCAAAAGTAAAATACAAGCAAAGCTTAAAGAGATGCAGAATTCTTGGCTCAGAAATTCAGTTTTATGCTGATAGTAACAATCCAAAGTGCTTCTATGATGCTCTGAAGGCTATTTATGGACCAAAGAACTATGGTGCATCTCAACTACTCAGTGCTGATGGAACCACATTGATTAGCAATAAGGATATGATCCTAGAAGGGTGCGCTGAACACTTCCATAGTGTTCTCCACAGACCATCATCAATCAATGCTGAGGCATTAACCATTTACTCAGGTTGAAGTTATTACCCGAAGTTCCAACTGAAGAAGATGTTTTGAATGTCATTAAGCACTTTTCACATGGCAAAGCACTTGGTGCTAATTCTATCCCAGCTGAGATTTACAGGATAAGTGTTCTGTTGCTCATACAAAAGCTGACTAAAATTTTCCAGCTCATATGGCAAGAGGAGGTTAGACTCCAGGAGTTCAAGGTTGCCTCCATTGTCCATCTCTATAAGAATAAAGGAAATAGATTGTCCTCTGACAGTCACGGGGGGGTGTCTCTTTCAATCATTGCTGACAAGATTCTTGCCAGAATCCTCCTTAATAGGCTGATCCTTCACCTGGAAGATGGCCATCTAACTGAGAGCCAATGTGGCTTCAGAAAGGGCCAAGGAATGGTCAATATGGTGTTTACTGCTTGACATTCCAGAAGAAATGCCAGAAGCAGAACAGAGGTCTGTACACATTTATAGGCCTGACCAAGGCCTTTGGTACTGTCAGTTGTGGGGACTTATGGAAAATTATGTCAAGATTTGGTTTCCCAGAGAAGTTCATCAGCATTGTAAGTCAATTTCATAATGGCATGCTTGCCTGAGTTCTGGATAACGGACAACACTCTTGTGCTTACCTAGTCACCAATAGAGTGAAACAAGATTGTGTGCTTGCTCCCATGCTTTTTAGCATAATGTTTTCAACCATGTTTTCAAATGCTTTCAGTGAAGATAACCAAAGCACCAAGGTCATCTACTACATTGATCGTAAATTCTTCAATTTGAAAAGACCACAAGCCAAGACCAAAGCGGAGGGAATGTTGGTGCATGACTGTCTGTTTGCAGATGATTTTGGATTCAATTCAACCTCTGAACTTGAAATGTAACAAAGTATGGATCAATTCTCTGTTGCTTGTGTTAATTTTGACCTAAAAATTAACACCAAGAAAACACAGGTGCTCTATCAGCCTGCACTACACCATCCATATGTGAAACCATTGGTTACAGCAAATACGGAAGTTTTGAATGCTGTGGATAAGTTCACTTACCTTGGTAGTGTACTTTCCAGGGATGTACACATTGATAATGAGGTTGATGCAAACATTGCCAGAGCTAGCTCAGTGTTTGGGAGGCTCTGAAGGAAAGTATAGGAGAGAAGAGGTATTAAACTGACTACCAAACTGAATGTCTACATAGCCATTGTGCTGACCTCATTGTTGTATGCCTGTGAAACCTGGACAGTATACTAGCACCATGCCAGGAAATTAAATTGCTTCCATTTGAATTATCTTAGGAAGATTCTGAAGATCACCTGGCAAGTTAAGATAACAGACACCAAAAGCCTTTCTCTAAATTACCAGCCATTCACATTCTGTTTCAGAGTGGGTGATTCCAATGGGCTGGCCATATTGTTTGAATGCAAAATGTACATTTGCCAAAAAGACTATTTTATGGAGAATTCACACAAAGCAAGTGTTCAAATGGTGGTCAGAAGAAGCGATACAAGTACACTCTCAAGGTCTCTCTTAAGAATTTGGGAATTGATTATGTGACATGGGAGACACTGGCACAGGACTGTCACTCAACATGGTATGCCCATATCAGAGAAGGTGCTGTGCTCGGTGAGCAAAGCAGAATTGAAACAGCTCAAAGGAAATTCCAGATATACAAATTTAGAGAATGACTCTAATTGTTCATACAGACTATTTGTGCCTGAACCATGGGTAGAGCATTCTGAGCTCACATTGGTCTGATCAGCCACAGCCGGATGCACAGAAACTTGATGCTAGCATAGGGGTGTCATTTTGATCCTCTTCAAGAATGAAGGACAACAATCAAGACCAAGACCAAACAGTACAATAAACTCTAGGTGGACCTAAACATAAAAGGTAACAACATTTTGAAAATTATGGGAGAATGGATTGAGGTGCTTTTCACAAGAGTTAGTTAGTAGGCTGAGAATGCTAAATCAAATAAGGAATAAATGTACTTCTATTGAAAGTTGATGTTATTAGTCCTAGAAGGAAGAAAGGGAGAGATTCTCTCTATCATCTGTTTTGTGGTACTCTACTCTATAGTTACAATCGAAAAACTTTGGAGAGAAAAGGCCAATTCAGTTCTCACATGAATAATATAAACCTTGGGGAGGAGAAATGGAGAGTATCATCAGAAACTAGTCACTATGAACCCCAACTTATAGGGATCCCTTGGCAATAAAGTTCAGGGCCTCATGTATTCAGACCTTGTAATTCTTTTTCCCAAGATTGTCAATTGATTTTTTTCAACAGATTAAAGTATTCTACACAGGCACTTTCATAGATATTCCCAACTCTTTGATACTTCTCTGGAGAATCCAGGGAAGTTCAAATATTGTCCTATCCTTGGTTACACACCCATCCCAATCCCCCCAGATTGAATTCAGAGTCTTAGAAAAGTTTGTGAAGATTTGTTTTTCAAAATTTTCAAAATTAACATTTCCTTAGGGGCAGCTAGGTGGTGTAATTGATAGAATACCAGACTTGCAGTCAGGAAGAAATTAGTTAAAAATCTGACCTCAGACACTGACTAATTGTGTGAACCTGTAAAAATCAATTAATCTCTCTTTGTTTTAGTATCCTCAAATATAATATGGAAATTATACTATCTTCTACTTCCTGGGGTTGTTTTGAAGATTAAATGAGATAATATTTGTACAGTACTTAGCACAATGCCTGACACAGAGTAGAAGGTTAGTAAATATTGATGCTTTTTCTTTTCTTCCTTCTTCCTCCTTTCCTGCCTTCCTTTTTATTTCCTATTTTCCATCTTTGAAGGTCCAGAATTACAATAGTTGGTGAAACTGAATATTATTACACTAACCCTCTTTTGTCAACATATAGTTATACAAATTTAACTATCACAACAAACACATTTCATAAATCTTTTATAACTTACTTCCTGTATTAGTTTTCAAGGGCCTATCCAACCCAAAATAAATTGTAAAAAAAGGGCATTAATCAGTGTCTAGAGAGGGTAACTAGGCTGGTGAATGGCCTTGAGTGCATAGACATACATCTATATTAATTCATATGAGGATCCTTTGGGCATGTATAGCCTCAAGAAGGGAAATGCCAGGGGAGCATTATGACTGATGTAAAATACACAAAGAGTTTTCATGAATATCATGGGTTGGTATTATTCTGGTCAGAATCATAGTGTAGAAATAGGAGCAATGATATGCAATTGAAAAGAGATGAATTTACACTTGGTGTCATGAAAAACTTACCGATAATTAAGGCTCTTCAAAGCTGAAATAAGTTTTCTTGAGAGGTGATGTTTTACACTGTTTCAGAGTTTTTCAAGGAAATCTGATCAGTCATTGGTCAGACATGCTATAGTAGAGATTCCCTTCATGTATAGATTGTACTAGATGGCCATAGATGTCGCTTCTAACTCTCAAGCTATGAGATTTTATTAAAAGAAAAAAGATGTAAAATGAAAAACTAGGAAGAAATGAAGAAAGGAAGAACATTTTTAAAGCATTTTTCCTTGTGACTTCTAGGTAGGAACAAAATCAAAAGGGTAAAAAATTATTTATAGGATCATCCACTAGACTTGTCCCCAATCCATGTGATCCCAAGGTCCTTGGGGGAAGGAGAGAATTTTGGAATACAGTTGACATGTGAACATTTTCACTTATGTCTAGCATGTAATGTGCATTTTATGTACTATGTTCATATATACTACAAACATATAACACATATTCACATTGTGTATACATATGTTCATATACTATGTGTTTATACATATATACATGAGGGAAGTTGTTTCATTGTTAAAGGGAACTAAACATGAGGGAATTCCCTCACCTTATGAAGATTGGCTCATTCTTTGCAACTTAAAGTTTTAGCTGTTCATGGCACCACAGAGGTTAAGTGATTTACCCAAACTTACACAATGAGTATGTGTATCAGAAGTGGGACTTGAACTAAGAAGGATAAGGCTCACTCTTTTTTGTTGTTGTTATTGGTGAAGCAACTGGGGTTAAGTGACTTGCCCAGGGTAACACAAGTAGTAAGTGTCAAGTGTGTGAGGCCAGATTGGAACTCAGGTCGTCCTGACTTCAGGGCCCATGCTTTCTTCACTGAACCACCCAGATGCCCCAAGACTCACTCTTTATGTACTACAGTGCCACACTTTCTGCCTCTCTATCTCTCCCTATCTCAATCTCTCTCTTTCTCTCTCTGCCTCTTCCTCTCCCTCTCTCTGAATATATATATATATATATATATATATATACATATATATAATATACATATATATGCACATACATACATATATTCACAATGTAGCATTTCATTATATATAATGTATATGACACATAATGTATAGTCACAAATCTTCATATATACTATATGCATATGCATGTGTAGTACATGTGACAAATATTACACATATAATAAACCTATGCAAAGATCTATTCACATAAATGCCATTTTTAAAGTGAGGAGTCTATTTAATTGGTCTTATGGAAGGAATCCTTTTAATTTCCCAGTTGACAAATTTTCTTATGCACATCATTTTTTCTGGTATATAGAACAGATGTTTTGTCTTTTTTAAGTTTGCTTATAAGCTAATATATGTAGAGAATATATAATATTCTCTACATATATAAGCATATAATATATGCTTATAAGCTAGATATGTAGAGAACACATAAAAAGATACATCTTTCAAACCAATTTTGTCTTACCATATCATATTTGAAGACTATGTTAAGAAAGAGAACATTTTGTACAGGCTTCATAATGTTAACAAACTGTTGACTTAGCTCCAATAAGCAAGGGATTTATTGAAAGTGACTTGTGCAGTCAATATTTGGAATGAAACAACTACTTTCATCTTGTCCAATTTTTACATTACTCTTCATTTTCTGTGAGAACTACATAACTGAAACACTTTCAGTAAAACACTTCCTTGTAAAATGATCAGTTTTATCTGTCACCAGACAGGAATGCATTTGTGAGGCTATACTGCAGTGATCTGCATTCTTCATTTTCTTTTAATTCAGTCACTGAAACCTTAATGATAGAGACCATTTCAGGAAGTACCATAAATTACAATAGGGATCTCATTCCAGAGTGAAGGATGAGTTCTATTCTCTGTTATTTAGAGGTCAGCAATCATTTGTAAACCTCTTTGTGTGAACAAATAGTACAGTAACTTTCACATGCTCCTTCCATTTTTCTCAAGGCTGCAGCTTTATGACTCTTTGTAGACCTTGGTTATAATAACTTTGTATGTTTGATGTTGGCAGCCCTAGGACAATCTTGACTCAATAATTTTCTCTCTATCCACGTTGATAAATTTAATTATATATAATCCTGGCTCTTGTAAGGAATTCAAAACAGGAGATATTGGGTGAGAAAACATTTTTTTTTATCTTATAATAGACACGAGTTGATTTTTTCAACAAAATGAGCTTAAACTAGTAGCCTTTCCTTCACTCACAACTAAATAAAATCTCTTATGTGAAAATAATAAATATAACTATTTTCAATTTAAATACATACATATACATATATACATACGGACATATATTCATCTTCCAGACAAACGTTGTTGTTCCCAAAAATGATCACAAAAATTGCATTGTATCATCACCAAAATCTTTTTAATTAGGGTTCAAAATCTGTTTTAATCTTTCATCCAAAATTTAGTCAGATAACACAAATTCCTGAAGAGTTCACTTTGTAGCTTCATCTACAGTAATAGAAAGATTGTCCACATGGGGTTAAGAAGCCATAATCAGAAGTCAGGAGGACCTGGGTTCAAATCTGGCCTCAGACACATAACATTCGCTAGCTGTGTGTGACTCTTGGCAAGTCACTTAACCTCAATTGCCTCACCAAAAAAAGAAAAAAGCTGTAACTTGGAGGAGTCAAAAATCACTAAGTATTAGTGAAGAGGATTTTAAAACAAACATTGTTTCCTTCAATAATGAATATGTGGGAAACTACTCTATTTAAGTAACTAAGTCACTGTGTTGCAATAGATAGAGAGAGAGCCTCAGGGTAAGAAAAACCTGGATTCAAGTCCTGACTAATACATATTGGTTCTGTGACCCATAGGTAACTATTGAACTTTTCAGTGTCCTAAGCAATTTAAATTCTATAGGCCCCAGAACAATTGCTGGTCTTCATGAGTCAAGGGAGTTGACCTTCCTTCCCACCCCCAGGATTTCTCTATATCAATGAAATCATAAAGGTAGCCAAGAAGAAAAAAATTATTATAGATTCATGTGGGGAAGTAATTTAGGTGCTGAATTAAATATATGTATGTATTATATTATAATTATTCTATTATGTTATATATAGTCTTCTGAGAATTTCTTTTTCATCTTAGGCTTATATTTTGTCAGAAATATATATGTTAGTGTGTATGTATACACATTTGCATTAATGTTAGAAAATACTATTTAATATTTCATAAAGAGACATTATGGAATAATAGATAGAAAGCCAATCTTTTAGTCAGGATGATCTTCATTCAAATCTTTTGTGACCATGGGCAACTTACCTAACTTCTCGGTGTTCCAGGAAGTTCTCTAAAATTATAAATTATAAATTTAATCTGCATCAAAGAAAGGAGTTTTTACACTAGAAGTTTCATATACTAATGAAATCACAAGTACAAACCAAAAAAAATCATATTCCAAATAAGTATTTTTTTCTATTAAGGTTAAAAAGGGAATGGAGGCCATATATAACAATGTTATTTAAAAAAACCACACATTTATATAGCATTTACATGCCAGACATTATACTAAGTGCTTTACAAATATTATGTCATCTGATTTTCACAACTCTTTGAAGTAGGTGTTATTATTATGTCCATTTGTACCATTTAGAAAACTGAGGTAGACAGAGATTAAATGACTTGCCCTGAGTTACACAATTAATACCTATTTAAGGTCTTATTTGAACTCAGGTCTTCCTAAAATCAGGCTCAGCACACTATCCACTGTACCACGAGCTGCCAATAGATAAATATTTTGGACAACTTCTGTATCTCCTTTAGTTGTTCAAGAACTTTAAACAAAAATAAATTTCTCATGAGTGACAAAAATAACTGTTTTTGTCTTGGTCTGACTTGAAAAGCATCTTCTGATAGATTCTTTGTTGACCTCAACATGCTTTTCTGGTTAAAATACAGATTTCTATGAGACAGCTAGGTGGCACAGAGGATAGAGGCCGGATATTAGGAAGACATCTTCTTGAGTTCAAGCCTGACTGTAGATTATTACTAGCTGTGTGACCCTGGGCAAGTCATTTCACCCTGTTTGTCTCAGTTTCCTCATCTGCAAAATGGACTGGAGAAGGAAAGGGCAAGCCACTCCAATATCTTTGCCAAGAAAACCCTAAGTGGGATCACAAAGAGGTGGACATGACTAAAAATAACTAAAAAACAACAACTTGAGACAAGAAAGAAAACCAATCACAAATCAAACATAAAGATATCTTTGACATGAAGATTTTGTGCTTTTCAATGCAAACATCCCATCAAATGAATGTATATTAAGATTTCTAAACTAATGTATACTTTTTTTAATTGCAAGCTATGGCAGATTGAAAATATCATATTAAATGCCATCAGAAGTGAAATATTGTATGATGGAGATCATCTCAATAATACTCTAACATTTTCATCTATACCACCAAATCCATCCATTTGGACTTCCTGCATATTTCAAGTTGTAAGAGAGAAATAGCCAATGAGGGTCCAACTCTCATGAAGATGCATAATGTGAATCATCTGATCCAGTCCTCCATGCAGACTCCTGAACATGTACAGGTATTCTTTTTCTGTTGCTTCTTCTTAACCTTGTGGTGAAAAGAGTTTTGTTTTGTTTTGTTTTTTTGCCTAATTTATGAACTGGAACTGAGCATGCAGACAAAAGCTTATAGCACTTATTATTCCTTTCCTAGAAAGAAAGCAGGCAGGAAAGTGTACAAGAAGATATAGCAAGAACAGAAGTTAACAAAGCATTTTTCCCCAAATGGGATAAAATATTCCCTATATCATGTTTATTTTGTGGGCTCAAATTCAAATTTGACAAACTCTCATAAGGAATAGAGGGGCAAAAGTAAGCATTTTCATAGTACCTAGTATGATCCAACACTATAATAAGTATCTCTTGTAAATATCAATCCATTCTCAGTAAACATCCCTTTGTGAAATGCTTATTGATGCTTATTGGCTAAACGATAGTAGGTGCTAGTCAATGGTGATGATATTGAAAAGATAACTGATGACCAGTATTGAAAAGAGCACATCAGGAGTACATAAATGACCCAATGGTTTATATCTGCAGCCTATATTGGAATCTATCTCTTATTGCAACTAAACTGATAGCATTTTAGAAAGATACCCCATGCATTCTAGTCTTTAGAATTCTTCAATGAAAATGCAGTTTTGCTTTGTACACCTTATTTGTCAGTGAAACTAACCATTGACATTAGAGCTCCACATTCTATGGCAAGTCTTGCTCTGGAACTCAACTTTTCAGTGATATTAGAAGTTGAGATAAAGATCTCCATTCCTTATAAAGGTTACACTAGCAATTTATCAGGAAAAAAAGTGGAAGCAACTTCTCTCCCCACTATGACACAACATGAATTAAAAGAATACTTTAATGTTGATTCAGTAAAAACTGCAGATGTCATAAAAATATATACCATTTATATATTCTGCTTAGTTTGCTGCATATGTTTAATGCTTCTCCATAACAGTGCCAAATAATTTGAAATGTTAATATAAAAAGAATATGAAACAAGTAAAGACTTGTCTAAGTAAAGACTTTAATCTGGAGGGTAGTTTAAGAGCATTATTCTCACTGATTAATAAAATGTGACTCTCTGAAGACTCACATTGTTCTTCTGTAAAATATAACAATGTTTTGAATCCAGTAACTAAATCATCTTTAAAAGGATTCCTATGGGTAGAACCATTTAACTTAAAAAAAAAAGACTCCACAATAGAATTTTAAGGTTAACATAATTATTTTTTAATTAATCTCTTCTTGATACCTAAATTAGCTATATTGTAAAAAAATAGAAAGGGGGCAGAGCCAAGATGACAGAGTAAAAGCAGTGACTTGCTTGAGCTCTCCCCCAAACCTCTCCAAATAATTGTAAAAAATGACTCTAAAAAATTCTAGAGCAGCAGAACCCACAAAAAGACAGAGTGAAACAAATTTCCAGCCCAAGACAACCTGAATGGTTGATTAGAAAAGTCTATCACAATGGGCTGGGAGAGAACCACATTTCAGTGTGGATGTAAAGGCAAAGACCAGGCCTCAGCAAACCTGAAGGAGGCCTCAAGGGACTGAATCACAGGCAGTTGTGACAATTTCCAGACTTCTCAACCCACAAATGCCAAGACAATATAGAAGGCCAGTAGGAAAAGTCTGTGACTGTGGTGAGAGAGAACATTGGTCCCAGGCCCAGACCCCACTGAGCCCACCTGGGTGGTGGCTGCTTTTGGAGCTCCTGGACCACAGACTGAGGGGAAATCAAGTGACTGGTCAGATGGGAATTGAAGGGATCTCTTTGCTGGCGCTAAGGCAGGATCCTCTTGCTTTGCCTTTGCTTGGATCTGGGCCACAGTTCTGGGTGGCAATCCTGGGGCAAGGAGAAGTGCTGGCATGGTGGAGCTTGTAGTGGTGGCAGAGAGAGAATTCTCCTCACAGTTCCAAGGCAGAAAAGCGTGCTTGTGGTCACCCATACACTAGAATACAGGCCAGGAAAGGAGTAAACACCTCGCCCTTGATCATAGCACCTTGGAAGAACTGAAAATTTACAATTCCCTAGAAATATCTCTGAAAATAGCTGCACAAAACCCCCAAAGCTTGGGACAGTACATTCTCCACACTGGAAGCAGACACCTACCTTAACAAAGAGTTGAAAACTCAAGTAACTGGCTGGGATCATGACTAAACTGTGCAAAAAAAAAAAGTCAGATCATAGAAGCTTTCTTTGGTGACAAAGAAGATCAAAACGTACAACCAGGAGAAGACAACAAAATCAAAGCTCCTACATCCAAAGCCTCCAAGAAAAATATAAATCAGTCCCAGGCCATGGAAGAGCTCAAAAAGGATTTTGAGAAACAAGTAAGAGAAGTAGAGGGAAAACTGGGAAGAGAAAAGAGAGTGATGCAAAAAAATCATGATAAACAAGTCAACAGCTTGCTAAAGGAGACCCAAAAAATACTGAAGAAAATAACACCTTAAAAATAAACTAACCCAAATGGCAAAAGAGGTCCAAAAAGCCAATGAGGAGAAGAATGCCCTAAAAAGCAAAATTGGCCAAATGGAAAAGGAAGTCCAAAAGCTTATTGAAGAAAATACTTCCTTAAAAATTAGAATGGAGCAATTGGAAGCTAGTGAGTATATGAAAAATCAAGACACTGTAAAACAAATCCAAAAAGATGAAAAAAAAATAGAAGACAATGTGAAATATCTCATTGGAAAAACAACTGACTTGAAAAATAGATCCAGGAGAAATAATTTAAAAACTATTGGACTACCTGAAAGCCATGATCAAAAACGGAGCCTAGACATCGTCTTTCAAGACATTATCAAGGAAAACTGCCCTGATACTTTAGAAACAGAGGACAAAATAGAAATTGAAAGAATCCACCAATCACCTCCTGAAAGAGATCCCCAAGGGAAAACTCCTAGGGATATTGTAACCAAATTCCAGAGTTCCCAGGTGAAGGAGAAAATATTGCAATTAGCCAGAAAGTAACAATTCAAGTATTGTGGAAACATAATCAGGATAACACAGGATTTAGCAGCTTCTGCATTAAGGAACCAGAGGGCTTTGAATATGATATTCTGGAGGGCAAAGGAGATAGGATTACAACCAAGAATCACCTACCCAGCAAAACTGAGTATAATCCTTCAGAGGAAAAAATTGACATTCAGTGAAATAGAGGACTTTCAAGCAATCTTGATGAAAAGACTAGAGCAGAATAGAAAATTTGACCTTCAAATACAAGCCTGAAGAGAAGCATGAAAACGTAAATATGAAAGAGAAATCATAAGGGAATTATTAAGGTTGAACTGTTTATATTCCTACATAGAAAGATGTTATTTGTAACTCATGAGACCTTTGTTAGTATTTGTGTAGTTGGAGGGAAAAAAAATTATATGTATGGATAGATTGATAGATAGAAGGCACAGAGTGAGTTGAAGATGAATGGGTAATATCTGAAGAGGAAAATTAAGGGGTGAGAAAGGATTACATTGGGAGAAGTAGAAAGGGGGAGATAAAATGGGGTAAATTGTCTCACATAAAACAGATAAGAAAAGGCTTTTACAGTGGAGGGGAAGTGGGGAAAGGGAAGAGGGCATGAATGAATCTTATTCTCATTGAATTTGGCTTAAGGAGAGAATAACATACACAGTCAATTGAGTATGGAAAACTATCTTACCCTACAGGAAAATTGGGGAGGGCAGATTGGGGAAGGGAGTAATCAGAAGCAAACACTTCTGAAGAAGGACATGGTCAAAAGAGAGAATAGAATAAATGGGGGGCAGGATAGGAGGAAAGGAAATATAGTTACTTTTCCACAACATGACTACTACAGAAATGTTTTGCATGACTACACAAGTATAACCTGTATCGAGTTGCTTGCCTTCTCAAAGAGGGTGGGTGGGGAGGTAGTGAGGGGGATAATTTGGAGCCCAATGTTTTAAAAACAAATGTTAAATATTGTTTTCACATGCAAATGGGAAATAAGATATACAGGCAATGGGGTGTAGAAATCTATCCTGCCCTATAGGAAAATAAAGAGGAAGGGGATAAGAGAAGGGGGGGTAGAAGGGAGGGCAGATTAGGGGAAAGGGTGTTCAGAATGCACACTGTCTTGGGGTGGGGGGAGGGATGAGATTGGGAGAAAACTTGGAACTCAAAATCTGATGGAAGTGAATGTTGAAAACTCAAAATAAATAAATTAATAAATCTTTAAAAAAAGAAAAAAATAGTGTTCATATACATTGTTCTTCTCTTCAATTTCTCCTTCAAAGATCACAAGGATGGGATTGTTTTTGAAAGAAAATTGTATAAATACTAGATGGTGAATGATACACTTTCTCTAAACATACCCCCCCAAAAGAATTATGAAAGGCTCAAAAAAATGAAACCTGAATCCACATAATAGAGAACATAAAAAAAGAAAGAAAGAAATCATTATAACTAACACCAGAGACTTCCTAAAAGAGCTTACTCAGAATTCTTCTCCACTCTTCCTCACATTCTGAGGAGAGAACAGAAATGAAAATTCCTAAAACTAGAAAAATGGATGAGTAGTTATTCCAAAAAGAGATTACAAATCTATTTTGGTGACTTTTTTTAAAAAGACAGAGGAAACTAATGTCAAATGAAACCAACTCTTGAGGAATCTCAACAGAATATAAGAATAAAGAGAAATTCTATAAATATTCAAAAAGAAAAAAATGAAATATCATAAATTAAAAATATGAATATGTCAAATTTTAGATCTAATTTATAATTTAAAAACTTAATTAACATATAAGAAAAAAACTAGTGAATCCATGGTGGAAAGTTTCTTCAAGGAAGCAAGAGAAAGATTAATGTATTTGATTACAACAATACCAAAAGAGAGGAAAATATGGCAGAAGAGAAGTAAAGAAAAACATCATTAAAGGAACACATCATTTCTCCAAAAGCCAAAATTATTGAGTTTGAATGAAGAATGAGAAAAGGCTACTTAGAAATTATGTCTCTTAGAAGAGTATGAAAATAAACTTCAAAAAAAATATATTAACACTCTCATTCAGGAAATAGTATAAGAAAATTACCCAGGATTTTCAGATATTATAAATAATTCTATCAAAATGATTCACAAAGAGGTAGAGACAAGATGATGGAGAAAAGGCAGGAAGCTGCCTGAGCTCTCTCAAGTTTCCCTTGAAAAAAACTTTAAATGAAGCTTCAAAATGAATTCTAGAGCAACAGAACTCAAAAAAAGGATGGACTGAAACAATTTTCCAGCACAAGATAAATTAGAAGGTATGCAGCAAAGGTCTTGGGTAAAAGGGAAGTGCAGCCCAGTGCAGGCAGTATTTGAGCAAGCCAGTGGGAGGCTCCTAGCCCCAGCAGAGGTCACCATGGACCTGACTCAGCATACTAGTGGCATAGAGAGTTCTCCAGCCCCAGTGAAGCAGGTGAATGACAAATCCAGGGACTGTGATAGAAAGTCAGTGACCAGGTCACTGGTCTCAGTGAAAGAAACTTGGGAAAGTGCTCCCTAAACTCCAGGGACAGAATTCAACTCTAAAAGTCAAGAAATAGGCTGGAAAATGAACAAAACAAACAAACAAACAAAAAAAAGTGTCCTGACCATAGAAAGCTACTATGGCAACAGGGAAGACCAAAACACAGACTTAGAAGAGGACAACAATGTCAAAACACCTACATTCAAAACCTCAAAAGGAAATATAAATTGCTCTCAAGCCCAAAAAGTCTTCCTGGAAGAGCTCAAAAAGGATTTAAAAAATAAAATGAGAGAGGTAGAAGACAAATTTAAAAAATAAATTAATGATGCAAAAAAAAATCATGTACAAAGAGTTAACAGTTTGAAAAAAGAAAACAACTCCTTAAAAGGTAGAATTGGTTGATTGGAAAAGGAAGTACAAAAGCTAACTGAAAATAATGTCTTAAAATCAGAATTAGGCAACTGGAAGTTAATGACTCTATGAGACATCAAAAATCAAATAAAATCAAAAGAAAAAAATAGAAGAAAATGTAAAATACTTACTTGGAAAAAAAACAAACCTGGAAATAGTTCCTGGAGAGATAATTTAAGAATTATTGGACTACCTGAAAGCCATGACCAGAAAAAAGAGCCTGGACAGCATCTTTTAAGAAATTATCAAGCCAGATAATCAATAAATCCATCTTAGAGAAGACATTGCTTTAAACTTCAAGATAAAGTGTTTATTTAACAAATCCAATGACTAACAACAAATTCTGTACAAAGTAGACAAGAGAAAGAGTCCATTTTCTTTTTTCATTTTTTCAAAAAGCTGGCACAATTTATTTTTTATCCTGGGAGGTCTTACTTTTTGATTTCTTGAAATATAGCTCCAAAAAGATAAACTTTTAAAAGATCATTGTGTTTTAAATTGACCTACTTTACTCAACCTTAAAACCAAAATCACTTTGGCTTTCATTGGAGAGCCAAAAATAACCAGAATCCAAGCTTCTTTGGCTCATTGTTTAGATCTTGTTGCTTAGAATGAGTGTAAATAGTAACTATTGCTGTTTTGGCCAGAAACTCTGAGTGTCCTCCCCTGTCATATTGATATCTCTCTGATGGTAAATTGAGCCATCTTTCATCTCAACTCTCATCTAGCCCTTAGTCATTGAAGCTTAGTAGATGTGGCATCTGAGGAATTGACACCTGGCAAAGACCTTAATTTATAAAGGCCAAGGTCACCAATTGTATCCTGGGCCATTGACAGTCTTCTTGCCATTAGACTTTGACAACTCTGGAGGAGAGAGTGAGACTGACAACAACCAGTGAATGAGTTTTTCCTATAAACTTGAATCAATATCTTATAAAGCATGTCCCAAAAGTCTTAGTGTAATTTTAAGCTTTAATTTTAAAACTGCACAGAGACTATTGGGATACCCTAAATATTTTTCACATGAGAAATTTGATTCAATGATTCTTCTAGGTATTTTTCCCTTCTAATTTTAGCTGTATTAGTAAGCAAATTTTTTTCTTTCTTTCTTTCTTGTTGTAGAATAATGAATTCTTAGCCCAGTTGCTCAGATCTTTGGGTTTACCAAACATTATACTGTTGTGTGCATTAGTTTCTGTTTGTAATATTCCTAATCTGTTTCACTGATAAACTTCTAAATTGCTTAATCAGTTTAATTTTTTAATTAATCATTTAATTGTTTAATCATTTTAATTGTTACTACCTTGTAGTATACTATGAGATCTGGCACTACTAGGCCTCCTTCCCTTTCGTTTGTTTTCATGATTTCTCTTGATATTCTTGAAATTTTGTTCCTCCAGATGAATAGCATTATTTTTTCTACTGCCATAAAGCAATACTTTGATAGTTTAAATGGTATTGCACTGAATAAGTAAATGAAGAGATTGCCATTTTTGTTGTATTGTCTTAGCCTACCTATAAATAATTAATATTGGTACAGTTATTAAGATCTATCTTAATTTGAATGAGGAACGTTTTATAGAAGTATTCATATAGTTTCTGTGTGTGATCAGCAGGCAAATTCCCAAGTATTTCATAAATTCTTTAGGCATTTTAAATGAAAATTTTAATTCTATCTTTTTTCCTTGGGATTTGTTGGTAATATATGTAAATCGTGATGATTTATGTGGATTTATACCCTAAAATTTTGTTGAAATTATTAATTGTTCTAATTAATGGTATTTGACTCTCTTGTATTCTCTAAGAAAACCAACATCACCTGAAAAAGTGGTATTTCATTTCCTCTTTATGTTTTTTTCCTTAATCTATTTTTTCTTGCCTTATTGCTATCATTAATATTTCTAGTACTGTATCAAATGCTAGTAGTGAGAATGGTCAACTTTGCTTGGTCCTTGATGTTATTGGAAAAGTTCTTAATTTATTTTCCTTATATAGTATATTCACTTTGTGCTTTAGGTAGATATTATTACTACATTAAGGGAAAATTAATCAACTTCTGTGTTTTATAGTGTTTTAAACAATAATAGGTTTCAAAACTTGTTAAAAGCTTTTGGTAAGGAATCTCTTAATAAAATCTTATAATTATTATTGCTATTATTAATAATAAATTATGTCAATAGTTTTACTATTATTAAATGAATACTATATTCCTGATACACGTCCAATGTGGTGATAGTGTATAATCTTTGTAATATTTTGCTTTAATTTCCTTATGTAGTATATAAATAGCTTTTCCCTTTTTTGACTCTCATGAACTCTATATCCAGTTCATAATTGTATCATAGAAAGAATATGGTAAGTCACCTTCTTTTCCTACTTTTTTCAAATACTTTTTTTGGAATATTGGAATTAGCTGTTTTTTAAACACTTGATAGGACTTTGCTTGAATTTTAAATCCTTGGTCCTTTTTTTTAGGGGAGCAGCTTATTTGTGGATTGTTAATTTTTTTATTTATTGTTATATTCAATTTTTTCTTATTTTATGATCTTTTAATCTACACATCCTCTATAAATTTTGTTAAATATGCATTTATTTCATTAGTTTGTCAATTTTAGAGCAAATAATGACACAATTTAATTTTAATAATTTGCATTATTCCTTTATTGTGGAAACTTTTTTCTATTTTTGATACTGATAATTCAATTTTCATCTTAAAAATTAGATAATGGTTGATCTATTTACAACTAGGATATATTTTTATATATTAAGTCAATGTACTTTTTTACCTTCATTTTTCATAATCTCTTCTTTGTTTTTTAGGATTTCTATTTCATTGTTTAATTGGGTTATAAGTGTGTTGTTTTTGCATGTTATTTTTTTTATTTGCATATTCTATTTGTCGATGCTTTCTTTCTTATTTGTTTCTTTTTTTGAAGAAAGTGTTTAGAGATATGTAATTTATCCCAAAAAATGCTTTAGCAATAAATTTTGATATGTTGTCTAATTATCGCCATTACCTTTAATGTCTTTATAATCTTTATGCTTTGTACTTTAAGCCACCAATTTTTAGTCATTTTTTTGTTTCTAATTAATTTCTATCTGCAGTTGCCCTTTATTGAATATAACTATCATTGTATTATGCTCAAACAAAATAATAATTTTGGGTTTTAGTTTTTTAGGATGTCATATAATAATGCACAGCTAAGTTATACATAAAATCCTGTTGATATTCAATAATTGCCAGTAGTCTATTAATTTTAATTTTTCTAAAATCCTATTCAAATCATCAAATTCTTTCTTGTTCCCTTTTTGTTAGATTTGTCTACATCTGAATGGAAGACACCTTCCTCCATTATATTTTACTGCTTATTTCTATACTGTCTATAATTTAGTGTCTATAGTAATTTCTAGTTTGCTAAATATTTATCCTTATAACTTCTTTAATTTTACATTTAAGTACTTAGGTGCCATACTTTTCAGCACATATGTGTTTAGTATTAATAGTAATTCATTGATAATTAATGATAGTACATTTTAGCATAATATAGTCTTCTTGTTCGGACAGGTATGTGGTGCAGTGGATAGAGTGCTGGGCTTGGAATCAGGAAGATCTGAGTTTAAATGTGGCCTCAGATAATTACTAAGTGTGTGATCCCAGGCAAATTACTTAACCCTGTTTGCCTAAGTTTCTCATGTGTAAAAAGAGGTGGAGAAGGAAATGGCAAACCACTCCAGTACTTTTGGTAAGAAAACCCCAATGGGGTCACAAAGAGTCGTACATAACTGAAGTGATCAAACAGCAACAAAGTTTTCCTGTTTAACTCTTTTCCTGTTGTTTTATCTGATATCAGATTTCCTACATTTGCCATTGTACTTCAGTTGAAGGATAATAAAATTTGCTCTGGTCCTTTTAACTCTCTAAAGTCTTTATTTTTCAGATGTACTTCTTGTAAAAAAAAATTAGATTGTGCTTTCTCATTCGCTAGAGTATCCTATTCCTTTTGATTAATTAATATACACATTCATATTCACAATCATAATCATTAATTTTGCTTCTATCTATTCTCTTATTTCTCTATCCCCCACCTTTTTTTAAACAAATAATCAGAGGGTAGGCAGAGAGGGGTGTACTCAGCTTTAGTGCTCTAGGTTTAATGCAACCTATTTCCACTTCCCTGGTCCACTTCTCTTCCCTTCATCCAGAGATCAACTCACAGGTTTTTACATTTTTATTTTACAAGATCTTTTTTGGATTTCACCCCCCATAGTTAGCATTTGTTTTGGAACGCATATCTAAGCTTTTAACAATTGTTCTGGACAGTGAAAAGACCACTATATTTCTAATCGGAAGTCCTGAGTTCAAACACTATCTCTGCTACTTACTGCCAATATGGTGTAACCAAAATAACTTCCCCTCTCTAGATTTCAATTTCATTATTTGTAAAAATAAATGCTTTACTAAATGATATCTAAGCTTGCTTCTTTTTTTTTAAAGCAGGCATAGTTCAATTTATAAAAAAAATCTATGTGGTTGCCACAGCAGCTGCCTGGGTCCTCTGGACAGACACTCAAGTGTTAGTATTCACAAGATGGTCAGTGAATTCCTGATAGGGAGACTTAGCGAACACAGTCTCCTTCCACAGGTCTGGGGTTAGATAGCTGTATGTTTTGGAGATGGCATCAAAGGTAGCTTTAGCAAAGTTGCCCAGAGTGGCAGTACAGCCCCTTGCATATGTGTAGCAGTCATCAATTCCAGCCATCATGAGGAGTTTCTTAGGCACAGGAGCTGAGAAGATGCCAGTACCTCTAGGGGCAGGGATCAGGTGCAGCAGGACCGATCTACATCACCCAGTGACCATGCAGGGCACTGTGTGAGGCTTGAAAATCTTGTTCCCCCAGTAGCCATGTCTTACAGGAATGATGGACAGCTTGGCCAGAATGATAGCACCATGAATATCTGGTGCCACTTCCTTGGAGCACTTGACACCCAGGCCTATATGGCCATTGTAGTCACTGATGGCCACAAAAGCCTTGAACCTGGTACGTTGTCCAGCTGTAGTTTGTTTCTGAACTGGCATGATATTCAGAACCTCATCTTTTAATGAAGATCCCAGGAAGAAATCTATGATCTCAGACTCCTTGGCAGGAAGGGAGAAAAGATAGATATCTTCCAAAGACTTGATCTTCATGTCCTTGACTAGCCGGCCCAGTTTAGTGACAGCAACACACTCCTTGCTTTCGACCTTTCCTCTCCAGGCCCCATGGCTACAGCCATAGCCTCAACCATGGCCATGACCTCAACCTCAGCCCCCACTGCCGAAGCCACCATGGAAGCCACCTCGGCCTCCAACTCCAGGGCCCCCAGAGCCTCCCACTCCTCCTGCAGTACCAGCGTCATCCACCATTTGGTGTTCACTAGAAGTGGAAGCTAAGCTTGCTTCTAATGCCAAATCCTGTGATACAAGAACTATCTTGTTTGTTTGCTTGTTTGTTTGTTTTTTACCTTTGTACTATATACACAAAGCCTAAAGGAAAGAGGAACTTAATGCTTTTTCTTGATTTATAAGCTTCAATCTGTGTTGTTTTGGAGATGAAGTCCAGATCAATTGTTGGCAATGTGTACATTGTGATGAATTAAATATTTTATAAAATTGTTTATTGTCATAGTTCATATTTATCTAGTTCTTTAAAGTTTACAAAGCACTTTCCTCAAAACAACCTTACCATATAAAGAAAGTATTATCATTTCCTTTTTACACCTGAGGAAAGAGCATCAATGAGGTTATTTGTTTTTCTCAGGGTCATAATCCTGGGTAAGTATGAGAGCTCGTATTCAAATTTGAGTCCTCTGCCTCTAAAGACTAATATTCTTTCCTCTATACCATTGTGCCTCTGTTACAAGATTTAGATGGTAAAAATTTATTTTTAGGAATTACATTTAAATTAAAACAGTTTATTATGTATGTAGAATGTTATATAGAAGTGCTGAATATATCACTTAGCTGGAGTTCTAACTCAATTGATTTCTTCACTTGTAATCATTCTGGAAGTAGCAGAATATCTAGGGACCCATTGGCTGAACCAAAAATAAAATTTGTGATTATTCTTTTCTACCAAACCCTTAGATACTGTTACTATTCCCATGATTCCTATGATTCTGATGCATTTCTCTAGCACAAAGGAAGTTTTACTATAATATATGAACTAATGGTCCCTCAGAAATTATTCATGGAAGATAATGAAGAATGAATCAGTGAGAGAGGAAGGAATTCCAAGGGGATCAAATTGTTGTAGCCAGTTCACTGAGAAGAGTCATAACAAAATTGAGCTGGAAGAAAGCTTAGAAATGTTATAGTCAAATATATTTTATAGGTGAAGAAGCTGAAGTTCCAAAAGAAATCACATGACTTGTCCCAGGTTGAACAGAGCTAGTTAGTGACAGTTCTAGGGCTTTGTTTGAGTTCTCAAAAAAACAGATCAAACACTTTCACTACACTACTCTTTCTTCCTTTTTTCTTTCCTTCCTTCCTGTTTGAGGCAAATACTTTGTCCCTACAATTAATTAGTTTTTCTTTAAACACTTTGATTCAACTCTATTTCCATTAAATCTTTTCCCTTCTACAACTTTCCTTCTGTTTTTGAATGAATTCTCATATTTGGGGTTTAATTAAGTTATTGTTTGTTTATTCCTATCAATTTCTTCTCCTCTTACAGTCTCCTTTTGTTACTTTTTTTAATTAATTAATTCATTTTTAGTTTTCAACATTCACTTCCACGAGATTTTGAGTTCCAAATTTTCTCCCCATCTCATCCCTCCCCCCACCCCAAGATGGCATTCATTCTGAATACCCCTTCTCCTAATCTGCCCTCCCTTCTATCTCTCCCCTCCTTCTTTTATCCTCTTCCCCTTCAATCTTCCTATAGAGTATGATAGATTTCTATACCCCATTTCCTGTATATCTTATTTCCTAGTTGCATGTGAAAACTATTTTTAACATATGTTTTTAAAACTTTGGCCTCAAAATTTTCTCCCTTCCTCCTCCCTACCCACTCTTATTGAGAAGGCAAGCAACTCAATACAGTTTATACATGTGTAGTCATATAAAACACTTCCACAGTAGTCATTTTTTGAAAAACTAAGTATATTTCCCTTAATCCTATCCTGCCCCCCATTTATTCTATTCTCTCTTTTGACCATGTCCCTCCTTAGAAGTGTTTGCTTCTGATTATGCCCTCCCCCAATCTGCCCTCCCCTCCATCATCCCTCCCTCCTTATTCCCTTCTTCCCTGTTTTCCTGTAGGGTAAGATAGATTTCCATACCCAATTGAGTGTATGTGTTATTAACTCCTTAATTCAAATCCACTGAGAATAAGAATCACACATTCTCTCTCCCTTTCCAACACTTCCCCTCCACTGTAAAAGCCTTTTCTTGTCTATTTTATGTGAGATAATTTATCCCATTTTACTCTCCCTTTCTCCTTCTCCCAGTACAATCCTCTATCACCCCTTAATTTTATTCTCCAGATATCACCCATTCATCTTTAACTCACCCTGTGCCCTCTATCTATTTATCTATCTATCTATGCATTCATATAACTTTTTTTCCCTCCAACTACCCTAATACTGACAAAGGTCTCATGAATTACAACTATTTTTCCATGGAGGAATGTAAACAGTTCAACCCTAGTAAGTCTCTTATAGTTTCTCTTTCCTGTTTACCTCTTCATATTTCTCTGGAGTCTTATAATTGAAAGATAAATTTTCTATTCAGCTATGATATTTTCAACAAGAATGCTTGAAAGTCCTCTATTTCACTGAATATCCATTTTTTCCCCTGAAGGATTATACTCAGTTTTGCTGGGTAGGTGATTCTTGGTTGTAATTCTATTTACTTTGCCCTCCAGAATATTATATTCCAAACCCTGCAGAATCTTAATGTAAAAGCTGCTAAATCTTGTGTTATCCTGATTGTGTTACCACAATACTTGAATTGTTTCTTTCTGGCTGCTTGCAATATTTTCTCCTTCACCTGGGAACTCTGAAATTTGGCTACAATATTCCTAGGAATTTTTCTTTGGGGATCTCTTTCAGGAGGTGATTGGTGGATTCTTTCAATTTCTATTTTGCCCTCTGGTTCTAAAATATCAGGGCAGTTTTCTCTGATAATTTCTTGAAAGATGACATCTAAGCTCTTTTTTGATCATGGCTTTGAGATATTCCACTAATTTTTAAATTATCTCTCTTGGATCTATTTTCCAGGTCAGTTGTTTTTCCAATGAGATATTTCACATTGTTTTCTATTTTTTTTCATTCTTTTGTTTTTGTTTTACAGTGTCTTCATTTCTCATGAAGTCCCTAGTTTCCAATTGTTCTATTCTAATTTTTAAGGAAGTATTTTATTCAATAAATTTTTGGACTTCCATTTCCACTTGGCCAATTTTGCTTTTTAAGGCATTCTTCTCCTCATTGGCTTTTTGGACTTCTTTTGCCATTTGGGTTAGGCTATTTCTTAAGATGTTATTTTGTTCAGTTTTTTTTTTTTATTTTTGGGTCTCCTTTAACAAGCTGTTGACTTGTTTTTCATGATTTTCTTGCATCACTCTCAGTTTTTCCTCTACTTCTCTTACTTGCTTCTCAAAATCCATTTTGAGCTCTTCCATGTTCTGAGACCAATTCATATTTTTCTTGGAGGCTTTGGATGTAGGAGCTTTGACCTTGTTGTCTTCTTCTGGTTATATGCTTTGATCTTCTTTGTTACCAAAGAAAGATTCTATGGTCTGATTCTTTTTGCACTGCTTGCTCATGATCCCAGCCAATTACTTGAGTTATAAACTCTTTATTTAGGTAGGAGTCTGCTTCCAGTGTGGAGAATGCACTGTCCTAAGCTTCAGGGATTTTGTGCAGCTGTTTTCAGAGATACTTCTGAGGACCTGTAAATTTTCAATTCTTTCAAGGTGGTATGTTAAGGCATGAGGTGTTTACGTTCATCCTGGCCTGTGCTCTGGTCTATGAGTGACCTCAAGCACTCTTTTCTGCCTTGCAATTGTGAGGAGGAATTCCTCTCCACCACCATTACAAGCTCCACCCCACCATCACCCCTCCTCACCCTAGGACTGCCACCTAGAACTGAGACCCAGATCCAAGTTTGGGCAAAGCAAGGGATTCCTGTCTCAGTATCCACAAAGAGATCCCTGCAATCCCCCTCTGATCAGCCACTCGATCCCCACTCAATCTGAGCTAGAATCTCTAGAAGCATCCACCTCCCCAGGGCTGTGTGTGGGGACTGGGGCTGGGACCAAGCTTCTCTCTCACTGAGATCACAGACTTTTCCTACTGACCTTCTAAGTTGTCTTTGGCATTCGTGGGTTGAGAAGTCTGGAAAATGCCATAGCTGCCCATGATTTAGTCCTCTGAGGGCTGTTCCAGGTTTGCTGAGACCTGTTTTGCCTGCACAACCATGTTCCTCTCCCTCCCCAGCACGATATACCTTTCTGATCAATCATCCAGATTGTCTTGAGCTGGAAAATTTGTTTCACTCTGTGTTTTTGTAGGTTCTGCTGCTTTAGAATTTTTTGGAGCCATTTTTTACAGGTATTTCAAGGGGTTTGGGGGAGAATAATTTTGAAATATGCCCAATGGGCTATAAAGCTATTAATATGTTTTTACCCAACATTAATATTATTAGTGCTATATCCCAAGGAGATCAAAGAAAAAGGAAAGGAAATATATCTATATCTATATCTAGATATCTAGATATAGATATACACAAATATATTTGGAGCAAATTTTTTGAGGTGGCAGAAATTTGTAAACCAAGGGGATATCAATAAACTGTTATGGTACTTGATTGTGATAGAATACAACTTTATCATAAGAAATGATGAAGGGTGTGGTTTCAGTAAAACCTGGGAAGACTTATATGAAGAGATGCAAAGTGAGATTAGCAAAACAAATAGAACAATGTACACAGTAACTAATATTGTAAAAATAATCAACTGTGAAAAGCTTAGTAACTCTGATCAATTCAATGATCAATAACAATCACAAAAGACTAATAATGAAAAATGCTGTCTACTTGCTGGTAGAGAAATAATGGTCTCAGTGTGCATACTGAAACATGCTTTTCCTCTGTATCTTGCTTTTTCACAATATGGAAATGTGATACATTTTTTGTGGCTTTATATGAATAATGAATATTATATTTCTTGCCTTTTTCAATAGGTGGGGGAGTATTGGAGGGAGGGAGAGAATTTGGAACTGAAAGTTTAAATAAATAAATAAACAAACAAAGAAACTAATGAATAAATTAATAAATAAAAGCAGTCACAGAAAGGGGAATAAATATGAACATTGATTCAAAGATTTGGAAGTAAGAGTTGCTATAAAAGGTTAGAGAATAGAAGTATCCAAGAGGAATTGGTAGGTAGCCTATAGTTAAAAGGAGATTGTTAATAGCTTTGGAGAGAACTGCTTTACTCAAGGTCTATGTTTCAAAGTTAGATAGCAAGGAATTGCAAAGTAAGAAATTGATAATCATGAGTAAAAACCTATTCTCCCCTACTCCCAAATTGGCTATGAAAATGGGACTAACCATATGAAGATAAATTGTGGGTATAGAGGGGTGTAATGAAGTATTGAGTTATTCCTGTTTAAAGATAGGAGAGACCTGAGCACTTTTACAGACAGAAGAAAGGAGTAAATAGCTAAGAAAAGATTAATAATTACATACAGTGTAGGGATGACCAAAGGTTAAAGCTCATAGAGAAGTCATGAGGATAACTCAATTTCTTCATCCACAAAACAAGTAAATTCAATGACATGATGACTAAGCTTCCTCTAGGCCCAATAATTTTGATCCTGTTATAAAAGAGACAAGAGAAAACTTACCTTTTGCATAATTAGGCACTGATCCAGGTAATAGTAAATAAAATATTGTTTCTATTTTAAAATGATAAATAATTTACCTTCTTGAGGTATTTGAATTAGATAAAATGGGAATTTTAATGCATATGCCAATTTTGATTAGGAAAAACAACATTTGCATAAAAGGATCCCTCTACTTGTCATTTCATTTTGAAAGTAGAGGGATAAAGGTTATCTTTGTTTATGCCTTTGATTCAAGAAAAAAAGAAAAAAATCATTGATTTTCAAAGAAAGTTAAAATCAAGATTTAATGTTCTCCATCTACCTTCTCCTCTCAGGGAAGCATTTCCCTGATATTAAACTGGAGTAACATTATCTGATTCACTCCACCAGTGCCATACTTTTCTTCCCCTTTTTATTATGTAACATTCTCTAGAAACTCATTATTTTCTTTTTATTTTTTCTAATAGTTTATTAGTTTTTTTTTGTTTGAGCAACCAAAACCTGTCTTTTAATAGTCCCCAATGTCACCCTAATTAATAATACAAGAAAATCAAAATCCATTGTAAACATATGAAATCAATCAAATTTTTACATTGACCATATCCAAAAATATTTGTCTCATTATCAGTTCTGAGTCCTTCATCTCTCTACCAGAAGATAATTAGTATGTTTCATCATTAGTCTTCTGGAATCGTACTTGGTCATTATGCTAATAAAATTTCAGCACAAGAGTCATCCATCCCATTTATATGCCATAACTTATGCATTCTTTACACTATTTATAAGAAACCCTTTAGACTACCATGTTTTTCAACCTCAAAAATAACTATAAATATTTTTTAGCTTTCTTAGAATTTATTTTGCTTAGGACTACTCCCTGCCTTCTTCAGGCTTCTCTCTAATTTCCTCATCCTCCATTTGTCCTTTCTCTCTTTTTTCCCTGTTGAGTGAAATGTATTTCTTCATCCAACTTTGTGTTTATGTTTGTAGTCTTCCTTTGTTTGACTGTTTAAGATGAAAGTGAGGTTCACTTTTACAAGTTTCATCTGTTTCCCTACTCCCTCTTCTTTGTTTGTATAGTTATCTAATGATTCTGTGAAATGTTTTTCCCCTAATCTTCTTTTCCTTTCCCTCAGTGTAGTCCTTTTCCTTCCTCTTCCTTCCTTTTCATAACAACATCAAGATATTACACACCCACTCAGAGGTTTTATATTCCTTCTGTAAACTGATGATGATATAATTCTGAGGGGACACATCTATCATCTCCCCATATTTGAACATAAGCAGATTATCTTTCTTTAGTCTTTCATCATTGTTCAATCATGTTTACCTTTTCACATTTCTCTTTACTCCTATGTTTGAATTTCAAAGTAGCTCAACAGCTTTGGTCTTTAAGAATGCTTGAAAATCCTCCATTTCATTAAAAATATATTTTTTGGGGGTGGAGCCAAGATGGAGGAGGGAAAGCAGTGACCTGCTTCAGCTCTCCCCCCAAACTCCTCTAAATACTTATAAAAAATGGCTCTAAACAAATTCTAAAGCAGCAGAACCCACAAAAAGAAAGAGTGAAACAAATTTCCAGCCAAAGACAGCCTGGATGGTTGATCAGAAAAGTATATCACACCAGGCGCGGAGAGGAGCACAGTTTGGCATGGGCGTGCAGGCCACAGCAAACCTAGAGCAGGCCTCAGAGGGCTGAATCGCAGGCAGCTGTGGCAGTTTCCAGACTTCTCAACCCATGAACACCAAAGACAACTTGGAAGGGCAGTGGGAAAAGTCTGTGACTGAGGTGAGAGAGAAGCTAGGTCTCAGCCGCAAGTCTCGAGCATGGCCCAGTGCTGCAGTTGTTTCCTCAGCTTCCGTCCCACAGACTGAGAGGGAATTAAGTGGCCGATCAGAGGGGGATTGCAGGGTTCACTTTGCCAGCCCTGAGGCAGGAATCTCTTGCTTTACCGGTGCTTGGATCTGGGTCACAGTTCTGGGTGACAGTCCTAGGGCGAGGAGGAGCATTGGGGTGGTGGAGCTTGTTATGGCGGTAGAGAGGAAACACCTCGCACCTTATCATAGCACCTAGGAAGAATTGAAAATTTTCAGATTCCATAGAAGTGGCTCTGAAAACAGCTGTACAAACCCCCAAATCTTGGGACAGTACATTCTCCACAGTGGAAGCAGACTTTTACCTTAACAAAGAGTTTAAAACTCAAGTAATTGGCCAGAATCAAGAGTAAGCAGCACAAAAATAGTCAGACTATATTATCTTACTTTGGTGACAAAGAAGATCAAAACACACAACCAGAAGAAGACAACAAAGCCAGAGTTCCTACATCCAAAGCCTCCAAGAAAAATATGAATCAATCCCAGGCCTTGGAAGAGCTCAAAAGGGATTTTGAGAAGCAAGTAAGAGAAGTAGAGGAAAAACTGAGTGATGCAAGAAAATCATGGAAAACAAGTCAAGAGCTTGCCAAAGGAGACCCAAAAAAAAAACTGAACAAAATAACATCTTAAGAAATAGCCTAACCCAAATGGCAAAAGAGGTCCAAAAAGCCAATGAGGAGAAGAATGCCTTAAAAAGCAAAATTGGCCAAATGGAAAAGGAAGTCCAAAAGCTTACTGAAGAAAATACTTCCTTAAAAATTAGAATAGAGAAATTAGAAGCTAGTGACTTTATGAGAAATCAAGACACTATAAAAATAAATCCAAAAGAATGAAAAATTAGAAAACAATGTGAAATAGCTCATTGGAAAAAACAACTGACCTGGAAAATAGATCCAGGAGAGAGAACTTAAAAATTATTGGGCTGTCTGAAAGCCATGATCAAAAAAAGAGCCTAGACAGCATCTTTCAAGAAATTATCATGGAAAACTGCCCTGATATTTTAGAACCAGAGGGCAAAATAAAAATTGAAAGAATCCACCAATCCCCTCCTGAAAGAGATCCCCAAAGGAAAATTCCTAGGAATATTGTAGCCAAATTCCAGAGTTCCCAGGTGAAGGAGAAAATATTACAAGCAGCCAGAAAGAAACAATTCAAGTATTGTGGAAACACAATCAGGATAACACAAGATTTAGCTGCTTCTACATTAAGGGACCACAGGGCATGGAATATAATATTCCAAAGGGCAAAGGAGATAGGATTACAACCAAGAATCATCTACCCAGCAAAACTGAGTATAATCCTTCAGGGGCAAAAATGGACATTCAGTGAAATAGAGGACTTTCAAGCATTCGTGATGAAAAGACCAGAGCTGAATAGAAAATTTGATTTTCAAATATAAGACTCAAGTGGAGCATGAAGAGGTAAACAAGAAAGAGAAAATCATAAGAGACTTATTAAGGTTGAACTGTTTACATTCCTGCATGTAAAGATGATATTTGTAACTCATGAGACCTTTGTCAGTATTAGGGTAGTTGGAGGGGAAAAATTATATGTACATATATATAGATAGAGATAGATAGAGGGCACAGGGTGAGTTGAAAATGAAGGGGTTATATCTGGAGAATAAAATTAAGGAGTGAGAGAGGATTATACTAGGAGAAGGAGAAAGGAAGAGGTAGAATGGGGTAAATTATCTCACCAAAAAAACAAAAATAAAAGGTTTTTACAGTGGAGGGGAAATGGGGGAAGGTGAGAGTGAAAGAGTGAATCTTATTCTTTTTTATTACTAATTTATTTTGATTTATCAATAATAACTTCTATATGCTTTTTAGTTTAAATTTTTTCTCCCCCTTCCTCCCCACCACCCTCTCCAAGACAGTGCACAATCTGATATAGGCTATACATTTACATTCATATTAAACATATATTCACATTAGTGATGTTGTAAGTAGAAATTAAAACCAATAGGAGGAACCATCAGAAAGAGGAAATAAAACTCAACAGAAGAGAAAAAAATAACAATTCAGCTTCCATAGTTCTTTCTTTAGGTGTGGATGGCATTTTCTGTCACAAGGCCTCTGGAGATGTCTTAGATCATTGTATTGCCAGGAAAGGTTAAGTTTATCAATATTAGTCATCACATGATGTAGCTGTTATTGTGTATAACATTTTCTTGGTTCTACTTACGTCACTCAGCAGCAGACCGTACAAGTCTTTCCAGGTTTTTTCTGAAGTCAGCCTGTTCATCATTTCTTATAGCACAATAGTATTCTATCACATTCATATACCACAACTTGCTCAGCCATTCCCCAATTCATGGGCATCCTCTCAATTTCCAATTCTTTCCCACCACAAAAAGAGCTGCTATGAATATTTTTGTACATGTAGATCCTTTTACCATTTGTTTGATCTCTTTGGGATATAGCCCTAGAAGTGCTATTGCTGGGTCAAAGGGTATATATATTTTTATAGCCCTTTGGGCATAGTGGCAAATTGCTCTCCAAAATGGTTGGATCATTTCACAACTCCACCAACAATGTATTAGTGTTCCAATTTTCCCACATCTTCTCCAACATTTATCATTTTCCTGTTTTGTTATGTTGGCCATTCTGATAGGTGTGATGTGGTACCTCAGAGTAGTTTTGATTTGCATTTCTCTAATCAATAGTGATTTAGAGCATTTTTTCATCTGACTATAGATGGCTTTAATTTCTTCATCTGAGAACTGTCTGTTCATATCCTTTGACCATTTATCAATTGGGGAATGGCTTGTATTCTTATAAATTTGATTTAATTCTCTATATATTTAAGAAATGAGGCCCTTATCAGAGAGACTAGTTCTAAAAATTCTTTCCTAATTTTCTACTTTCTAATCTTAGTTTCATTGGCTTTGTTTATGCAAAAACTTCTCAATTTTATATAATCAAAATTATCTATTTTGCTTTTTGTAATGTTCTCTATCTCCTGTTTGGTCATGAATTCTTCTGTTCTCCATAGATCTGACAGATAAACTATCCCTTGCTCTCTAGTTTGCTTATAGTATCAGCCTTTATATCTAAATCATGTACCTATTTTGACTTTATTTTGGTATATGGTGTGAGATTTTGGTCTATGCCTAGTTTCTGCCATACTCTTTTCCAGTTTTACCAGCAGTTTTTTTTTTTCAAAGAGTGGGTTCTTATCTCAGAAGCTGGGGTCTTTGGGTTTATCAAATAGTATATTACTATAGTCATTGACTACTGTCTCTTGCATACTTAACCTATTCAACTGATTCGCTGCTCTGTTTCTTAGCCAGTACCAAGCAGTTTTGGTGATTGCTGCTTTATAATACAATTTAAGATCTGGAATGGCAAGGCCACCTTCCCCTGCATTTCTTTTCATTAGTTCTCTTGATATTCTGGACCTTTTGTTCTTCCAAATGAATCCTGTTGTTGCTTTTTCTAACTCTATAAAATAATTTTTGGTAGTTTGATTGGTATGGCACTGAATAAGTAAATTAGCTTAGGTAGAATTGTCATTTTTATTATATTAGTTTGGCCTACCCATGAGCAACTGATGTTTTTCCAATTATTTAGATCTAATTTTATTTGCGTGAAAAGTGTTTTGTAATTGTGTTCATAGAGTTCCTGGGTTTGTTTCTGTAGGTAGACTCCTAAATATTTTATTATGTCTACAGTAAGTTTAAATGGAATTTCTCTTTCTATCTCTTCCTGTTGGGCTTTGTTTGTAATATATAGAAATGCTGATGATTTATGTGGGTTTATTTTATAGCCTGCAAGTTTGCTAAAGTTGTTTATTATTTCAAGCAGTTTTTTACTTGATTCTCTGGGATTCTCTAAGTATAACATCATGTCATCTGCAAAGAGTGATAGCTTTGTTTCTTCTTTGCCTATTCTAATGTCTTCAATGTCTTTTTCTTCTCTTATTGCTAAAGCTAATGTTTCCAGTATGATGTTGAATAACAGTGGTGATAATGGACATCCTTGTTTCACCCCCAATCTTATTGGAAATGCTTCTAGCTTGTCCCCATTACATATTATGCTTGCTGAAGATTTTAGATAAATGCAATTTATTATTTTAAGGAAGCCTTCATTTATTCCTGTGCTTTTTAGTGTTTTTAATAGGACTGGGTGTTGTATTTTGTCAAAAGGTTTTTCTGCATCTATTGAGATGATCATGTGGTTTCTGCTAGTTTTGGTGTTGTTATGATGGCTTATGCTAATAGTTTTCCTTATATTGAACCAGCCCTGCATTCCTGGTATAAATCATACCTGGTCATAGTGTATTATTCATGTAATAATTTGCTATAATCTATTTGCTAATATTTTTTTTAAAATTTTTGCATCTATATTCATTAGAGAAATTGGTGTATACTTTTCTTTCTCTGTTTTGACTCTTCCTGGTTTAGGTATCAGCACCATATTTGTATCATAAAAAGAATTTGATAAGATTTGTTCTTTACCTATTTTACCAAATAGTCTACATAGTATTGGAATTAATTGTTCTTTAAATGTTTGATAGAATTTGCATGTAAATCCATCTGGTCCTGGAGACTTTTTCCTGGAGAGTTCATCAATGACTTGTTCAATTTTTTTTTCTGAGATGGGGTTATTTAAGTATTTTACTTCCTTTTCTGTTAATCTGAACAATTTATATTTTTGTAAATATATATCCATTTCACTAAGATTGTCAAATTTGTTGGCATATAGTTGGGCAAAATAATTCTTAATTGTTGTTTTAATTTCCTCTTCCTTCATGGTAGTTTCACCCTTTTCATTCTTGATACTAGTAATTTGGTTTTCTTCTTTCTTTTTTTAAATTAGATTAACCAAAGGTTTATCTATTTTATTGGTTTTTTCATAAAACCAGCTCTTAGTTTTATTTATTAGTTCAATAGTTTTCTTAATTTCAATTTTCTTAATTTTTCCTTTGGTTTTCAATATTTCTAATTTGTTGTTTAATTGAGGATTTTTAATTTGTTCTTTTTGTAGTTTTTTTAGTTGTATGCCCAATTCATTCATCTCCTCTTTATCTATTTTATTTATGTAAGCATTTAGAGTTATAAAACTACCCCTAAAAACTGCTTTTGCTGCATCCCATAAGTTTTGGTATGTTGTCTCATTATTGTCATTCTCTTGAATGAAATTATTGATTGTTTGTGTGATTTGTTCTTTGACCCAATCATTTTTTAGGATTAGATTATTTAGTTTCCAATTATTTTTAATCTATTTTTCTATGGCCCCTTATTACATATAATTTTTATTGCATCATGATCTGAAAAGTATGCATTTACCATTTCTGCCTTTCTGCATTGGATTGTAGTGAATCTTATTCTCATAGGATTTGACTTAAGGAGGGAATAACATACACACTCAATTGGATATTTTAATCTGTCTTACCCTACAGGAAAATGGGGGGGGGAGGGGGAAGAGGAGAAGAGATTAGGGGGATGATAGAGAGGAGGGCAGATTGGGAAAGGGGGTAATCAGAAGTAAATACTTCTGAGGAGGGACAAGGTCAAAAGAAAGAATAGAATAAATGGGGGGCAGGATAAGATTAAGGGAAATAGAGTTAGTTTTTCACAGCATGTCTACTATGGAAGTGTTTTGCATAACTACACATATATAACCTATATTTAGTTGCTTGCTTTATCAATGAGGGTGGGTGGGGAGGGAGCAAGGGAGAAAATTTGGAACCCAAAGTTTTAAAAACACATGTTTAAAAAAAATGTTTTCACATGCAACTGGAAAATAAGAAATACAGGAAATGGGGTACAGAAATCCATCCTGCCCTACAAGAAAATTGAAAGTGAAGGGGATACGAGAAGGGGGGAGAAATAGAAGGGAAGGCAGACTAGGGGAAGGGCTATTCAGAATGCATGCCATCTTGGGGTGGGGGAAGGGGGGAGATGGGTTGAAAATTTGGAACTTAAAATCTCATGGAAGTAAATGTTGAAAACAAAAAAAGTAAATAAATAAAAATTAACATAAAAAAATAGTAGTTTTCCCAGAGAGATTTTAGAACAGAAAACATTATATATGTAAAAGTTGTAAAGTTTCTGTATAGTAATTTTTAAAGTACTATGTTGCCCTAATAATGATATATAGTATATTTGTATTTATATTGCATTGAATTCAAGGAAGTAAAAGTAATTATACAGAGAAAAAAAAATCTATTTTTCCATGGTTGCATTATACTGAGTTTTACTCAGTAATTTATTCATGCCTGTAAGTGATTACCCTTTCTCTTCAGGAATATCATGTTCCAAGTTCTCTGCCCCTTTATAATACTAGCTGCTAAATCATGCATGGTCCTGAATGTGGCTCCACTGTGCTTTAATTCTTTCTTTCTGGCTGGTCACAGTATTTTTTTTCTTTGACCTAGATGCTCTGGATATTCACTATAAGGTACTTGGGAGTTTTTGTTTTGGGTGTTCTTTCATGAGGTGACTATTGGATTATTTGTATTTACACTTTATCCTCTGATTCCAAGAGAACTGAGCAGTTTTCTTTTAATTTTATTCATTAAAAAACATTTTGCACTATTTTTAGACTTGTTTCTAGTTTTCAAGGAATTTTCATTGAATTTGTGCTTAAATTGAATATTTCTCTGAAGCTTTGCTTGTCGATACTAGGAGTCATTTTCTTGATCTTTCCTCTACCTATTTGTGTGATAATTCTTGATTTTTTTTGCTGATTCTTGCAACTTATACCTACTTTGGTATGTGATATAAGGGTTAAGTTCTACACACTTCTGTAGGAAAGTTCTGTGCCAGAACTTTGCTTCTTTCTTAGAGTATTGAGTATGGTGTTATTCAAAGATCTGAGAGACAGACAGGGAACCTACAAGTTTTCATTACTCCTAGTGGGTTGATTCATGCAGAGATTATAAATTTTTTATAAATTTCTGACCTGGGTTTCTCTCTGAGCCAAGACTATGATTGTGTAGATTGTGGTTGAATTCAGCTCCTATCAACATTTGGAACACTTTATTGGTTCAGAATGGCAGAATTATAGAGTACATTTTAGTCTGGAATTCCTTCCCTGCTTATTTTTCTGTAAATTGGGTTATGTGCTGGAAATGAGATCATGTTCTGTACCTGGGGTCTGAACCACATTGCTGCTGTTACTGGCCTCTGAATTTCCTCCTTTCTCCATATACCAACTAGGGTTTCCTTCCCCAGGAACTACCCTCATGCAAAGATACCCTTTTTCATCCCCTTTTTGGCAGTGACATACAACTGGGTGGTGAACAATAGTGCTGACAGTTGCCACCTGTCTCCATCCATGTGCCTTGATATGAATCTGGTAGTACCCCAATCTGAATCTGAGATCTGTTATTACATTGGTGTAGAGCCTCTCCTCAGGCATTATAGGGTTATGTGGGTTGTATACTCTTTGACTAATCATACTCCTAGTGTCCATAGACCTCATTGTCTGTCTCCCATTGACAAGGTATGCAGAATAAATGATTCCTTCTCACTTTTTTTAGATTCCCTGTTAAGTATTTGGTCTGATGTATTTTCTAGATCTATTTGAGGAAGATTTTTGGAGAGGAGCTTAGTTGTACTACTTCCTGCCATTCCACCATCTTGACAACCTCCATATGCCTATTTTCTTTCTTTTTTTAAAAAAATTATTTTCTCTTTTGTCAAATATTTTCCAATTACATGTAAAAAGTAACATTTTTAATTGCGTTTTAGTGGCAACTAGATGGTTCAGTGGATAGAACACTTGCCCTGGATTCAGGAAGATCTGAGTTCAAATATGGCCTTAAGCACTTGATACTTACTAACTGTGTCACTTCAATTCACTGCCTCACAAAAAAAAAAGAGTTTTAAATTCTTTCCCATCCTTATGCCCCATCTACTTCCTTAAGCAGGCAGGAAGTTTGATATTGATTATGTATGTTGAGACATCCCAAATATATCTCCATATAAGACATATTGCAAAAGAAAATACAGGTAAAAGAATAAAAACAAGAAAAAAATAAAGTTAAAAGAAAGTATGTTCCAATCTCTATCACTTCGCTTTGCATATCTTCACATAAGTCTTCCCATGTTTTTTTTCTGAAACCATCCTGTTCATCATTTCTTATAGAATAATAGTATTCTATCACAGTCATATATCACTATTTATTCAGCCATTCCCAAACTGATGGGCTTCTCCTCAGTTTCAATTCTTTGCCACCCCAAAAAAGAGTTACTATAGATATTTTGGTACAAAAATATCTCTTTTCACTTTCTTTGATCTCTGGGATACAGACACAGTAGCAGTAATGCTGGGTCAAAGTGTATGCATACTTCTATAGTTTTTGAGGTTTAGTTTCAAATTACTCTCTAGAGTGGTTAGGTTAGTTCACAATTCCACCAATAGTGCATTAGTGTCACAATTTTTCCACATCTCCTCTGGCATTTGTCCTTTTCATTTTCTGTCATGTTAGCCAATCTGATAGGTGTTAAGATTGTATCTCAGAGTAGTTTTAATTTGCATTTCTCTAATCAGTAGTGATTCAGTGTATTTTTTCATGTGACTATAGGTGGCTTTGATTTTTCTTCTGAAAACTGCCTGTTGATATCCTTTGATCATTTATCAGTTAGGAAATCATTGTTATTATAAAAAAAGTTGTCTCACTTTCTTATATTTGAGAAATGAGATTTTATCAGAGAAACTTGCCACAATACCCCTCCAGTTTCTTTCTTTTCTTCCAAGTTTGACTGCATTTATTTTGCTTGTGCAAAAGCTCTTTAATTTTATGAAATCAAAATTATCCATTTTATTTTTTCTCTATCTTTTATTTGATCCTAAACTATTCTTTTTCACAAATGTGGCAAATATATTTTTCCATACCCCTCTAATTTACTTATGCTATTACCCTTTATGTCTAAATCATTTATGCACTTTGCCCATATCATACATACAATATTTTGCTCATATCATATACAGTGTGAAATCCTGGTCTATGCCAAGTTTCTGCCAAATTGCTTTCTAGCTTTTCCAACAATTTTTGTCAAATGGTAAGTTCTTTCCCCCAAAACTTGGATCTTTGAGTCTATCAAACACTAGATTACTATAGTAATGTATTATTGTATGTTCTGTAACTAATATATTCCCTTGATCCACTACTCTATTTCTTAGTCAGTACAAGTTTGTTTCAATGATTGCTCATTTTTAATACAGTTTGAAATCTACTACTGTTAGTATACTTTCTTTCACATTTTGTTTTCATTTTTTCTTTCAATATTATTGACTTCTATTTCTTCCAGATCAATTTTGTTATTACTTTTTCTATCACTATAAAATAATTCTTTGGTAGTTAATTGTCATGGCATTAAATGCCATTTTTATTATATTGGCTCAATCTACTCACAAGCAATTAATATTAACCCTTGGGTAAAAAGTGCTGTGTTATTTTGTTCATATGATCTCTGGGTTTTTCATGGCATGTAGACTACCAAGTATTTCATATTTCCTGTCATAATTGTAAATGAAATTTCTCTGTCTATATCTGCTTTTTTTGTTGGTAGTATATAGAAATGTTGATGATTTATGTGGTTTTATTTTATGTCCTGCAATTTTGCTAAAATTATTATTTCAACTAGGCATTTAGTTGATTCTTTAGGGTTCTCTAAAAGTATATTGTAATTTCATTTGCAAAGAGTGATAGTTTTGTTTTCTTATTGAATATGTTTATTTCTTTAATTATTTTTCTTGTATTATTGCCATAACTAACATTCCTAGTACAATATTAAATAATAGTGCTGATAATGGACATCCTTTCTTTATTCTTGGTCTTTTTGGGAAGGCTTTAAGTTCATCCTTGTTACAGATAATGGTTGTTCTTGGTTTTAGACTTTATTGATTCCTATGCTTTACAATGTTTTTAATAGGAATGTGTATCATATTTTTCAAAACTTTTTTTCTGCATTTATTGATATTATCATATGATTTTTTTTTATCATTTTGGTTGTTGAGATGGTCAATTATGCTTGAAATTTTCCTAATATTGAACCACTCCTGAATTCCTGGTGTAAATCTCACATGGTTAAGAATGAAAAATAACAATTGGATAGTATGATTGAAAGGCTGGCTCAAAAAACCATTAAAAGAGCTAAGATAGAGTTACCTGGATCCTGGGGTGGGTATTCTGTGGAAGATTTATTGAAAAATATAGAAAAATATTCACAAAATGGGAAAGCATAGACAAGGGAGAATTGCACTGGCAGACTGAAAATATATGGTATTGAGACAAGCTGCCTGGTATGGTAGGAAAATTACTACATTAAGATTCACAAAAAGTGGATTCTATTCTATGACACTACTAGTAGTAAATTATGTAATCTCAGGCAAATAATTTCATTTTTATAATTTTAGGCCAATACTTTCATTTTTACCCCTTAGGCTTACTTTCTTGATCTGAAAAATGTGAGTTAACTGAGGTGACCTCTGATTTCCTTTTCAAATCTCATATAGTTTACAAATAGTTAGAAAGTGCTAATTTTGTGTCCAAACTTTTTGATTATACATCTCTATCAATATATTTTCTTTAAAGTGAGCATCCATAATAGAGGTATATTTATTTAAAATGTATGTGTGTGTGTGTGTATTGACTGTTGTGCTAATTTTAATGCACATTTTAAAACAAACAAAAATTTTTAGAAGATGATATAAGGATGTTTGAAAATAATATTTTCTTATATGTGCAAAACCTTTTTCTGCTTGTATTAAAATTAACTTATATAATAATGATATTTTTAATGAAAATAGTCTGATTGAATTGGAATAAGGACTAAACCTTCATTTCATTGCTGTAGGGGACTCTCAGATAAGAAAACTCCATTTATCAATGCAAGTTGGCATTACTTCTACAAATTATGGTTTTAGATTGTTTCATAGACCATTAAGAAGTTAAGTGACCTATAAATGTTTGGACTCAAACCTCAGTCATCATTCTTCCAGGTCCAGCTCTCTATCTACTACACTACTCTGTCTCTCTCAGATTAAACATGCATCTTTATTTTGGAAAATTTTGATTTTGCATCTAAGATAGAGATTCAAAGTCCTGCTCCCAAATTCAATGCATTTCATTACTTCTTAACTGAAAAAGACATACCACAAAGATACATAGATCTAGGGGAATGAAGTATCCAATTAACTAAACGTATTAAATTATAATACTCAACTTTCAATCTCAACTCCCAACTATGCAAAGGTTTTGTGTAAATCTAACTATCTTCTCTGCTATCAAGTAATTGTTCTTTAAAAGAAATTTAAAGGTGATGATTTTTTATATTTTTAACAAATGAATTCAAACTCACTGAATATTTGGAAGATTTTGAAATGGATTGTGTTGGTGACAAAGCCACCACTGGCTGTCAGTGAGGATAAGATACTATTCATGTTCCCATATTCTCTAATTATTTGAGGTTGGGGGCTGCACAAACTTTAGAGACCACTTCTGTCAGAACTGCATAGAGCAAAAGAAAGAGAAAATCAGTTAAATCAATTTCAGGTTTCTGTGACTACATCTTCATATTTGAGCAAAGCCAATCCAGCATCATTTAAAAATAAGTGAAATCTGGTTGAAATAAATATCAAGGTTAGGTTTAAATGGAAAAATAAGGGAGGGAGAGCTAGCACTGACAACTCAACATAGAACCTGAGGGATAAAAAAGACTCAAGCCCTTTTAAGCAAGCGCTGGCAATCCTAGGCTATTCTTCTCATATCCTAAGTTATTCTAATTACAGAGACCACCTACAACACAGGTCTCTCACAATGGCTATGATGTATCATAGGCTAGACCTCAGAGAAAACAAATGAGCTTATTCCAAGGAATTTTCTTATAGGCTTGGCTTTGTTCTTTACTGTAATGTAACAGAACCCCACCTCTTTAGGAAATTTTGGTGTCTACACTGTGGTACTTGAATAAAGATTTAAAAAATATTGACACATTCTCAACATGTTTAACATAATAAATATTGTTTTAGTCCACAGGATTATATATATGTGTGTGTGTGTGCGCATGTATATATGTATGTATGCACATGTATATATGTATGTATATGTATGTTCATACATAATTAAATATTCTTTAAAAAAAACCTTTCCTTCTTCATGGGACATAGAAACAAACAAAATCAGCATTCTTCATCAACTGCATAATGACCTATCTCTACTAAAGTAGATAAGGAAAAATAAAGCAGAGTGCTTATTGAGTATTCATAACATGTAAGATAGCTAAGAGGATCAAGAAAAGGTATATTTTACTTGAATACAGGCAATAGATTGAATAATGGAATGAGAGGGGATTTATGGTTTATACTCTCTAAATCAGAATTTCTGAACCTAGGGCAAGAACTCATCAATCTTCTGCACTCATAGTAGATTAAAGTCTTTTCCCACATTGTACTGAGGTCTTCCTCAAATTGAAGGATGAAACATAACAATTTAATAAAATGTTCAGACAATAAATGATTGTTTTAGATAATCTTCTAGTAGATCATAAATATAATTACTATTGTGTTTTAAAGTCATATTACAGAAAATTAAAAAAAAACTTTTTAACTATTTTCTTTGACCTCAAAAATTGTGTCCTTGATTACCAATTTGCCTTGTGACCCCAAAGGTGTTAATCCATTATGATCTTTTAAATGAAAGGAATTGTTGTGCTTAAATTAAATGCAATAGTAGAGCAGAACAAGTGACATACATTTGAAGATGATTTTGGTTTAATAAAATCTCTTTGCAGATCTTTAGACTGTTAAACAGATTTTGCTAGATGATTTTGTTGCCACAACAATTAACATTTTTAGTCCTAATTAAAGTAAAAGTTCTTTTTTTCTATATTCTTCTATGCCCTTTGTTCTAAAATTAAATTTTTATTATTCATTATGTTTTCTTTCATCAAATTAAATAGCATTGCCTAAATGCTTCTTATTCTATTATGACTTAGATCAACTTAAATGTGCTCCTTAGTAGTGGCAGGAAAATACATAAGGAACTATGATTGGTCATGACATAGATTAAAAGTACTCTAATATTTTACCTTCAAAAAATAAAAAAATACATTACTTTATCCTCTTTTCCCTTTACATAGTTGTAGTTAAAGCAAATTTTGTTCATAAAAGAGAGGAATTTAAAACTAAACTTATTTTTTCATCAATTTAATTCAATAAATCATTCTTTACATCCTAAATTCTATCTTAGAAACAAGATATTGGCAACTAGAAACATTTATTTTCTTGTCTTGGTGAAGCATTCAATCAAGACTTCATTGGAGGGCTAATTGATCAATTAAATTGTGGGAAATATCTAAGAGTATATATTTTCTATATCATATGTGTGTATATATTTGTGTGTATGTATTCGTGTGTATACATGTATATGTGCACATGTGTGCAGGTCTATGTGTATATATAAATATATATATATATGCATATGTACGCACACATGTCATTTTAAAAAGAGACCCATGCAATCACAGATTTTCTGAGTCTGAAAGGACTTTGATGGACATCCATACCTCCAAAGGAAACATATGAACAAAGTACTTCAATAAATGATCATTCATAAATTTCTGGAATATCTCCAGTAAGGTAAAATCTACAACCTCCAACTTTATATGTGGAAGGTTTTAGCATATATGAGAAATGACAAAATTAGATTTAAGAAACAATGCTTCATCATATTTCATGGTTATGCATTGCAAAGAAATTGGCCAGCTTTCAGGTGACATTGGCATTAGTATATACTATAGATCGCCATAACAAAAGTAGGAAATAAATAAAGAATCCCAGAAACAATAAGAGTATGAAGCAGTCCCATGATATAGTAGGTGTGAAATAATTCAATTATCCATAATTCAGGAGCAACTTTCTCTGTCTGTCTGTCTGACTATATCTTTGACTCTCTCTCTCTCTCTCTCTCTCTCTCTCTCTCTCTCTCTCTCTCTCTCTGTCTTTGTCTAAACATCTCAGCTGATAATTGTTACTTTTCTTTCAAAAAGTGAATAAAATAATAAGACAAAAACCAGATTTCTGGGTCTGATTCTCAACAGCAAAGAACAATTGGTATCTTGGATGAAAAGAACAAGTAAATTTTCAGCAAGTCATTATTCCATCTTAAAGCAAGGAGATGAAACCTTAGATTAGTTTGCTATGTAGGCTAGATTTAAGAGATTTCAAAAGATCTAACAAAATGATATATAGGCTCCCATGGACTAAAATTTTAAGCAGAAATAAGTTAAAGAGGTATGGGAAGTTTTTAAGAATGAAATACTGCTATTTAACAATGCTGAAGAAGAAGAAAATGTATTTTTTCCAAAAACTGATATGGGAATTCATCAACCAACCAAGTGAAGGGCTTCACATCCTTTCAGAACATTAGCTAAGTAGGCAATCACATTTTCAATGGGATTTATTCTCTTTAATAATAATCTAACATGTTGTCCTATGGCAATAATAAAATGCAACTTTTGGGAGATCTAAATTTGTTGTGATTTTAATTTATCTATTTTAAAGTTGAATTTAAGTTGTTTTCAAGCTGTCCTGTATACCCTTGTATACAGGAACAACCCTTGTGAAGAAGACCTCCATCCCTGCCACCACCAAAAACAAATACCAATCAACTGCCAATATGAGGATGTAAGCTTCAGATCCTCTAAAATACCACTGTCTCTGAGACCACCAACCCCGATATTAGCCTAGCTTCTTTATCCACTGTCAGCAAAATGAAACTATTGGAGAAGCTATCTGTTAAATGGACCCTTCAGATATTATATAGCTCCTCAACACACACACCTGCAAAAGACTCAGAGAAGAAAGATTTTGCTATCTTAGCATTGTCAAATAGTTAATGCCATGGACCAACATGATTTTGTTAATAAAACTATATATTGAAGAAGATGAGTTTTCATCTACTTTGCTGCTGAGCCCTAAGGATCATGAGACTTTTTGATTTCCACTTGCAGCATTAGAACACGAGCTCCTTAAATTCTGGGACTGTCTTGCTTTCCTATTTGCTTCTGCAACACAGAGTAAGCACTTCATAAATGCTTTTCACTCATTCATTTATAAGAGAAGAATTAATGGAATAAAAGATGATACAAAGTGGTGGTGTTGGAATATGTATTGTTTAAATGATACCAAAGACAGGCTCCCCACTGCTTTAGTCACAGATGTTGATGTCTCCTTTTCTATATTAGGAAAGTTATGTATTTCAGAGGCATTTGGGGAAAAAAAAGCAAGAAAAACATAACTGGCCAGCATCCCTCTCACAGCATAGGATGTTCCACTGCTCGAGGTAGAACTGTCTTTTCTTTTCCAACTAAATCTAAAGATTATCTCTCATAGAAGGAATTTTCTTACAACTTGACATTGAAAGCTTGACACCATTTGGTACCTGTGATGGAAGAATATAGATATATAGAAAAAAAGGGTTGACAACTTCATACACTGTATATTAATGTCTAGGGTACTCATATTTTCTAATAATTATGGAGGCCTATTCTATATTCCCATCAAGCACAACTGGACATGGAGTTTCACACTTGACTAAGCTTCACAGGTTACAGATTGAGGGGGAAAAGCATACTCTGTTTGTCTATACTTTGAGAACAAAAGGTAGTATCCTCAGGGGATACTAAGTTCCTCATCCCTGTGTTCTTTGCAGAGGAGAATCATGGAGGGCTTTTCCTGTAATATTTTAAAGTCAATGTGACAGTCAAATTCAATTTTGCTGGAAAGTGCAGCACAGGACTAGGAACAGATTTTGCAATGACAACGGATATTGTCTTTATGATGAGAAATGATACAATGAAATTATTGCTCTCAATTCACTGCTCATAAGGAATATGAACCCTTATGTCTCCTTGCAACTGTCTATCTCATTTATAAGCTTCTCTTTTTATGCCCTTGCCCAACAGATAATTGTGAAGTAAGCCTCAGCAACTTTTTATGGATTTTCTTTATAGCACCTCATTGGTCAGTTTCCAAGGATAATTCTGCACATCTTGTAATGTATTTTAAAAGTATAATGCTAATGTCATATGCCAATTTATTAGCAAATGCATGTGATCTATACAAGCTGTTGGGACTATCTGTCTCTTTTCTCCATGCTTTTTTTTTTTTTGCTGTCTTGATTATTTATGGGTGGCTCAGCACATCTTTATGGCTACCATCTGCTTAGTGTCTGATTTACAGAGCTTAGATTATTTTAATTAGACTTGTCACAGATGATTCACTAGTTGCTTGAACAGTAGAAAAGTAAAGGTTGGGTCACTTCATAGCAGATTTTGCCAATTTTGACCCAATGACCATGCTTGGAATTGCTGCCACTTTTCAGCACATTTCTTCATTGAAGATAAGTGCACATCACTTTACATTCTTGGCAACATACCACACTGTCCTTTAGGTTGTATGGCAATCATTATGTTGTAAACTGTGCAAAATGACTAATGTCCAATAGCTTTTCTCTGCCAATAATTTAAAGCAGAGAATACTGCTGAATACCAACTGCAAGCAAATGATGTGTGCTCCATGAATTATCTGCTGGCTCTACATGAATCCAATCCAAATGTAAACCACAAGAGGGTTATAATCTTTATTTTTAATTGATTTGCACTTCTAGGTATTAAAAATCAATGAATTAATATGGACTTACTCAGAAACACACAGAGATTTAAGTTATTTAAATAGTAGTTGAAGAAAACCAGTGTTCTGTGAATTTCCTATTAGAATTATGTCAAATGATGTTGTATTAGTAAGAATTCACATTTCAGCACATTTTAATGTTTACAAAGCACTTCATTAACAAAACTTATTATGTAGGTAGAATGAATATTATTCCTTCCATTTTACAAATGACTAAACTGAGGTGCAGATAGGTGAATCACAGGAACACAAATTACTTATGAGGCACACACACATAAACATATATGTATATGTATATACATACATATTGATATAAATGACACATTTCAAATGCAAGGCTCAGTTATTGCTCAAAATAAATTAGCATTTTCTTTTTACATTTCTAGTAGGATTAATAGAAAATGGGGATATCTAATAACTTGAACTTAGTCAATGTGTAATGGAAAGAACACTAGACTAAATAGAGGATATGACATTTCTTCTATCTGTATTTACCTTGGGCAAAGTACTCCCTGGCCTTATTTTTTTATCTGTAAAATGAGGGAGCAGTACTGAATTATCTCTAAGGTTCTTTCAAGTATTAGCATTGCATTTGTGTATACTTCTGTTTTTCATAAACAAACTAAAAAGACTGTCATGGTGTCAAGCTACATGACAAAGTTCCCATGGGTTGTCTGTTCAGTGTTGCTCCTTCAACCACATCCCTGTCTGTCTGCCTCTGTCTCTTTAATATTACTTCTTCTCCTATAGAGAAAAGTAAATATTCCATTTACCATACAAATCAATTTGCTTCTACCCTTTGAGATAGTCCTGCCCTTCGTGGAATCATATTGAGTCAACAATGATAAGAAAGATGTTATTTAATCTCTTTTCCATAGCTATATTTTCATACATATAATTAAAATAAACAAGATCATAAACATAAAATCACCTTTGTATGTTAACCCTACTCTTCAAATAGGATTAAACACTTGGATGATTTAATTCAACACTGTTGAAATTCATATACTTAAGAAAGAGAACTCTCTCTTTCTCCCTCTCTCTCTCTGTCTTTCTCTCTGTGTGTATGTGTGTGTTGTGGTGTGATCTGTCCCTTTTCTTTTTTTATGGATTAGAGTGCTATGTAAAGTATGATGAGGGTACAGTAATGTGCAAAGTAGAAGGAAGTAATTGAATGAATGAAAAAATGCTGAGGGTCTCAGGCAATTTTGATCAATAGAATTATAAATTCTATTCTAATGTCACAACATAATAGACCCCACTGGGACATGTCCAACAATTCCCTCTAGGATCAAATGTAAACTCCTCTTTTTGGAATTTAAAGCCATTCATAAGCTGAGTGAAACCTGCTTTTATAAATTATATATTGCTCCCATTCATATCCTTGGTCATTCAACCAAACTCTAATTGTCTTTATTCTTTATACATAATGCACCATCTTCCATCTCTATGCCTTTTCTCAGAATGCACTCCATCCTCATCGATGACTCTTACAATCTCTAATTTCAATACATATCCAATTTAAGCTTCACCTTCTACAAAAGGCATTTTCAGATTCTCCCAGCTTCCAATGCCTTCTGCCACTCCTCATTAACTTACATGTATTTTGTACACACCTTTATAGTTAATCTATGCAAGCCATAGGGACTGTGGGAAGGGACTATGACATTTTTGTCTTTGTATTCTCAGTGGCACTCAGTAGATACTTAATAAATGTTCACTGATTAAAGCTATCATGAAACCTTTTTTGAACAAGTCCACATCCAGCAATTGTTGAACAGTTTAGATTAATCTGTGAGACAAGCATATCTTGCTGTCACGATGAATTGGCTATAGTGCTTGGTGGAACTCTAGAACATCTAGAAAGGCTCTAAGCAGCAGTGGTCGTGTGTGTGTGTGTGTGTGTGTGTGTGTGTGTGTGTGTGTGTGTGTG
>NW_020954570.1:3319034-3327252 GCF_900497805.2 Vombatus ursinus | reverse complement strand
GTGTGTGTGTGTGTGTGTGTGTGTGTGTGTGTGTGTGTGTGTGTGTGCATGCATATGCGCTCTAGGAGAGGGTGGGTTAAGGGAATGTCAGAAGGGAGACAAGATGATGGCCAAGAAGAAGATGGAAAAGCCTGGGTGGACAAAGACTTCAGGATGGCATAGAAGGCAGAAGGCCAGAGACTTTACTATGACACACTCACCTTTGGGTAAAAAATCTCTGTATGTCACTTTTACCTTCATGCCATGGGGATTCTAGGGTTAGGCTTTCTACGAATGAAGGACTGGATTATTTTTTAACATTTTTGCTAATGAATCCCCATCTTTTTGCTTCCCAGCTGATTATCAATTAGCCAAAATTATTTAGCTTTAAGTTAGGATATTTAATGAGTTGGTAGAGTAAGAATAGTTGGTTTAAAACATAATGCCCTCAAATATCTGAGGCAGTTACCCCCTACAATTGCACAAAAATTTTTGAGAAGAGTTGCTCAAACTTAGAAACAGATGTGGTCAAAGAGTAGCTCACAATTCCAGTTAGTGGATTTTTTTTCTTCTTTTATGAGGTTTTCATGTAATTCCCTCTAGGTATGTCTCTTTTCTGATGGCTGAGGGTTGATGTTCTTATAGAGTGCTGACACTGCTTTTCCTTGATGTGTATAATTTATATAAACATCACTCTCATTTCCCAATGTAGATGCTGCTATTGGCCACTGATTTTCTGTGGACACCAATGCTGATGACAATCCCAAATCTTCTTACTCTTTTAAGTTCACAGTATTATTCCCCAGGTAAGATACTGGAGGGAAAGAGAGGCCTAAAGCCTCTTTCTTCCTGTGTTCTTGTTTCTTCCCTTTTGCTGACTAAATAGTAGTTCCAGTAGCAGTTTCTTTATTTTCCACTTTTAAAGTATTGAAAAATTAAATTACCAGGAGTGAACATCAAGAATTTATCAGTTGTTCTACTTTTATTATCTTTTAGAATTGAATTATATGCATTTGTTAATTTTAACATTAATTTTTTTCATGTTAACACTATTTATTTTTCCCCGTTACTTGTCAGGACAATTTTTAACATTCATTTTTACAAGATTTTGAGTTACAGATTGTTCTCCCTCACCTCCATCCCTACCCTCTTCTAAAATGGTGTGTAATTGATATAGGTTATATATGTGCTTTCATGTAAAGCATATTTCTCTATTACTCATAGTTATGAAAAAAGAAATATATTAAAAGGAAAAAAACATGAAAAAAATAAAAGAAGTAAAAAAATGTACGCTTCAAACTGAATTCAGAGTCCATCAGTTCTTTAACTGTATGTGGATAGCGTTTTCCTTTTTGAGTCCTTGTACTTGTCTTGGATCATTGTGTTGCAGAGAAGAACTGAGTCATTCATAGTTGATCATCAAACAATGTTGCTGAAACTGTGTACAATGTTTTCCTGGTTCAGCTCATTTCACTTTGCCTCAGTTCACACAAGTCTTTCAAGGTTTTTCTGAAATCTACCTGTTCATCATTTCTTATAGCATAATAACATTCCATTACATTCATATGCACATTCATATACCACAGCTTGATCAGCCATTCCCCAAATGATGGGCATCCCCTCTATTTCAGATATTTTGATACCATGAAAAGGGCTACTCTAAATATTTTGGTACATGTGGGTCCTTTTTCCTTTGTTATGATTTCTTTGGGACACAGACCGAGTAGTAGTATGGCTAGATCAAAGGGTATGTACATTTTGGTTGCCCTTTGAGCATAGTTCCAAATTGCTTTTCAGACTAGGTGGATCAGTTTGCAACTCCACCAACAGTGCATTAGTGTCCCAATTTTCCCTCATCCTCTCCAACATTTATCATTTTCCTTTTTTGTCATCAGCAAATCTAATAGGTATGATGTGGTACCACAGAATTGATTTAATTTGCATTTCTCTAATCAATAGTGATTTAGAACACTTCTCGTATGCCTATAGAAAACTTTGATTTCTTCATCTGAAAACTGCCTCTTCATATCCTTTGACCATTTATAAATTGGGGAAAAGCTTGTATTTTTATACATTTGACTCAGTTCTCCATATATTTGAGAAATGAGACCTTTATCAGAGACACTTGCTGTAAAGACTGTTTTCTAGATTTCTGCTTTCCTTCTAATTGTGGTTACATGATCTTGTTTGTACAAAAGCTTTTTATTTTAATATAATCACAATTGTCTAGTTGACATTTCATAATGCTCTCTATCTCTTGTTTGGTCAAGAATTCTTCCCTTCCACATAGATCTGACAGGCTGACTATTCCTTGTTCTTCTAATTTGTTTATGGTGTCACCCTTTATGTCTAAATCATGCACCCATTTTGACCTTATCCTGGTATACAATGTGAGATGTTTATGTCTTAGTTTATGTCCTCTTGTTTTCTAGTTTTCCCAGCAGTTTTTTTCAAAGAATGAGTTCTTATCCCAAAAGCTGGGGGTCTTGGGGTTTATCAAGCACTAGGTTACTATGGTCATTGACTATTGTATATTATGTACCTAATCTATTGCACTCATCCATCACACTATTTCTTAGCAAGTATAAGATAGATTTGATGATTACTGCTTCATGATATAGTTTGAGATTTGCTATTGCTAGACCACCTTCCTTTGTATTTTTTTTTTCATTAATTCTCTTGGTATTCTTGACCATTTTTTCATCCAAATGAATTTTGTTCTTATTTTTTTTCTAGCTCTATAAATAATTTTTGATAGTTTGATTGGTATGGCACAGAATAAGTAAATTAGTTTAGGCAGAATTGTCATATTTATCATATTGACTCAGCCTACCCATGAGCAATTGATATTTTTCCAATTGTTTAACTCTAATTTTATTTGTGTGAAAAGTGTTTTATAATTGTGTTCATATAGTTTCTGGATTTATCTTGGCTGGTAGACTCTGAAGTATTTTATATTGTTACTGTTATTTTAAATGGAATTTCTCTTTCTATCTCTTGTTGCTGGGCTTTGTTAGTCATATAAGGAAATGCTAATGACTTATGCAGATTTATCTTATATAAATATATATATATACATATATATACATACATATATATATTGCCACTTTGCTAAAGTTGTTAACTATTTCAAGTAGTTTTTTAGTTGATTCTCTAGGGTTCTCTAAATATACCATCACATCATCTACAAAGAATGATACTTTTGTTTCTTCATTGCCTATTCTAATTCCTTCAATTAACATTCTTTTTTTTAATTTTGAGTTGCAAATCTTCTTCCTCAATTCAGTCCCTCCCCCACACACTGAGAAAGTAAGCATTGTGATATCAGTTGTACCTGTGAAATCATGCAAAGCATATTACCTTATTAGCCATGTTGCAGGAAAAAAATAAAGCAAGAAAAATAAATTGAAAACTTTTGCTTTAATCTGCATTCAGATTTCATTCAGTCTCTAGACATCTATAGCATTTTTCATCATGAATCCTGTGGAATTGTCTTGGATCAATGTATTAAACAGAGTAGATATAGCTGTATCTTTCACAGTTGATCATTTCTACAACATTGCTCTTAACTGTGCGCAATGTTCTCCTGGTTGCACTCACTTCTCTTTGCATCAGTTCATATAAGCCTTCCAAGTTTTTTTTAACATCATACTTTTTATTTCTTACTGAACAATAGTATTCCATCACAATCATATAGCACAATTGTTCAGGCATTTCCCAATTGATGGACATCCTTTCTGTTTCCAATTCTTTACCACCACAAAAAAAAGCTGCCATCAATTTTTTTTTATATATAGGTCCTTTTCTTTGATCTCTTTGCAATAGAGACTTAGTAGTGGGATTGCCGGGTCATAGGTTATGAATAGTTTTATAGCCTTTGGACATAATTCCAAATTATTACCCCAAATGTTTAGACTAGTTCACAACTCCACCATACTGCATTTGCATCCCAATTTTTCCACATCCTATATAGCATTTGTCATTTTCCATTCTTTTATGTTAGTCAGTCCAATTAATGTGAAATGGTATCTCACAGTTGTCTTAATTTGTATTTCTCTAACAGTGTTTTAGAGCATTTTTACATGACTATTGATAGCTTTGATTTCCTCTGAAAACTGCCTGTTTATATCCTTTCACCATTTATCAATTGGTGAATGACTCTGAGTTTCACATATTTGATTCAGTACCTTATATATTTGAGGAATGAGGCCTTTATCAAAGTTGTTCCACTTTAAAAAAAAATTCATTTGAATGCTCCATTCCAATATTTTGAACTATAATTCACAAATCCATGAACTCAGTTCTCCATCTTGCCAAACAATAATTAAAATTTACTCCTACAATATTATTGAGTCAATGTTATTTTCCTTTTATCACCACTCAAGTGCTTTGCACTACTTCTAAGTTCAAATTCATATTTTTCCAAATAGGTGTATCTTGCAATCAACACAAATCTCTTGATATTTTACTGGATCTATTTATTTGGAATAGTATGAAATCTTGCATTGACTTGTTCCATTTCTGATTCCCATGCCAATAAACTTGGTGGTTTTGATGTGACTGTGATGATAACCTCATGTTAAAAGACTATTTTTTTTTCCTGAGACCTATTACTACCTTTTTCAAATTTTCTTTCTCTCTTTATGAGTCAGGTATCTATGAAGCTGCTTGGTGACATAACATAGAGAGTATTGGACTTCATGACAGGGAGACCTGATTTTGAATTCTTCCTCAAATACTCACTAGTTTTCTTATCTGTAGAATGGGGATAATAGCACTTACTTAACAGAGCTGTTGTGAGGATCACTATCTATGTAAACCACTTTGAAAACTTATTATCATTACAGGTTCTAGAACACAGGAATAAAATAATGGAAGAGATTTTTTTTTAATTTTGTGGTAGTAGTATACAAATAGGATCAGAGAGGGAAGAAATCTTAGAGACAGAGAAAAGAGTGGGAATATTATTGCAACAGTACAAGCATGACTTAAGTGGCAGAGGAGGGGGTTACATGAAAGTAGTGGCAGTGAAAATGGAGAGGAGGCAGCAAAACTGAAATTGTAGCCTCACTGACATTCCCTACCCCGACCTGGAACTCTCATTTAGTCTTGATTTTTCCTTTGAAAATTTAAAATATCAAGGACCCAGCTCTTTTTGGAAGATATGCAAATCTAAAAAAAAAAGTTTTCTTAAGCAGCAGTTTGAGTTAAGATGGGGGAAATAATCCCCTGTAGCTCTAAAAGCTATTTGAGAAGACACTTCTGTACAATCAGTTCAACAATTCAAACTTTTCAGGTTTTTTTTTCCCCTTGGGATTGTTTGGTTTGTTTTATATTAAATCATTCTCTAAAGCTTTTGTGATGAGGGAGTAGTGTGAGATTTTAAACAGTAGAGCCTGAAGGATCTGTGTGACAAAAATGACTTTTCATTTGTAAGAATCAGTACCATAAAAATGTTCTCATGAAAAACTCCATATTTTAGCTATTACAAAAGATGATTTTTCTCAATTTTGCATTCTGGTTTTTTTTTTTTATTACTGCTCTGGTTGAAAGTTTGATTGCCTGAAAAAGTGGCTTGTCATATAAAATGTGAGAAGACAGCTACCCAGACAAGTGTGGGAAACTAATTCTTTAGAAAAGAATATTGAATATATATATATATATATATATATATATATTTATACACATACATACATATATATATATACACAATATTCAAATCAACTCTGAAATATTGGGGGAAATATATATCTATTAGTCATTTAATAATAAAGTCACTATTCTAAAACTTCAGGAAGTTCAATACTAATAATCATTTTGGTATTTTCCTTTAATCTTTTATGTAGTTGAAATAAGTAATTATAACCCCTGGACTTCCTTTTCTTACATAGTTCCCTCAGAAACGCTACTCCGCAATAGAGACACTCTATGGTATAGTACTTCCTCAGAATAATAGCTAACAAGCACCTTACCATGTGTTTACTTTTAATCAGTCATCTAGACTACACATTGGGCAGGTAGATGGTTCAGTGGATAGAATGCTGGACTTGGAGTCAGGAAGACTAATATTCCTGAATTCAAACCTGGCCTCAGACACTTACTGGCTATGTGACCCTGGGCAAGTCACTTAACCCTGTTTGCCTCAGTTTCCTCATCTGCAAAATGAGCTGGAGAAGGAAATGGCAAACCACTCTAGTATCCTTGCCAAGAAAGTCCCAAATGGGGTCACAAAGAGTTATATGTGACTGAAACAATTGAACAACAACAGAATACACATTAGTTCAAACTAAAATTTCATTAAAATAATTTACAAAGATTTTCCCCATCCCCAATCTGAACATGAGATACATTCTCCAATAATTTAGCACACAAGCAGTGTGGCAGGACACATGCTTAGAGGGAATATGGATGAATATGCAGGGAGTACACTTAAGGGGGACATGTAACCGAGGCACATGCACTTTCAATGCTGTAGGGAGACTACTAATATCCTTCACTGATGTTTATCTTTCCTGCCCAAAGTATCTCTCTTTTCCACTGGTCATATAACTTCATTGGTTTTAATCTTTCAGTAACACCTGATACAATCTCAGCTTTCCTCTACTAGAGTGCAATGACTGGAAATCCTCTCTGATATGTCCAATTAAATCACACTTTAGAAATGTTTAGAAGCTTTGAGCCACTTCATACAGCTAAGGATATTCTGAACAAAAAACAGATAGACTGTACCTAAGTCTTTTCTTTGTGAAATCATGTACTTTTCCCCTTTTGTTCTAGAAAACTGCCTAGACAGCAAAGTGTGAGTGGATGGAATGTTGAGCCTGGAGTTAGGGAGATCTGAGTTCACATATGGACTTAGATATTTACTAGCTATATAGCTCTAGGCAAGTTATCTAAATGTTGTCTGACTCAATTTCCTCATCTATAAAATGAGGACAACACCTACCTTCCAGGGTTCCTGAGGGTATCAGAAACAAATTTGCAAAGCACTTAGCATAGTGACTAGCATATAGTAGGTGGTTAATACATGATTATTCCCTTATCTTCTCCCCAAGGAAACATCTGATTGAGGGTAAGAAATTCCCAAACATCTTTTCTAGCTAAACATGAAGATAAGGTTGATCACTAAGTATGAAAAAAGTTTGATCCAGAACAAAGCTAAAAAAAAGAAGCATGCTCATTGTCTTCATCCCTCCTGGTCACATTTCTATATTTATGTCTATCTGTCAGCAGCAGAATCCTTTGGATTTGGTGTTCTGTTTAGTCCAGATAAACCTTACTGTCTCCCTATGTAATAGTGCGAGTGTTTGGGAAACAATAATTTTTTTAAATGAGGTTATAGAATATAGTCTCCCAAATCTGAGCCTTAACTAAATTTCATATCATTCCTCAACTACCTCTGTCAAAATTTTTGGTTACTTCATAAATCACTTTAGGGTATTTTTTGGTTGTTATTTTAAATTTTACTGCTTTCAATGAGCAAAAAATATTTTCTCTCTCACCTACCCTCCCCATTGGGAAATAAAAATACCATTGTAAATATGCATATTCAAACAAAACTAATGTCTTAATTGTCCAAGTTCAAAAGATATGTTTGCATCCTGAATCCATTACCTTTCTGTCAGGAGGTATATAGTAAGTTTCTTCATATGTTCTCTGGAAATATGTTTAGTCATTATGATCAGCATTCTTAAGCTTTTCAAAGTTGTTTATCTTCATAATGTTCTTGCTACTCTGCCAATCATTCCTCTGGTTTTGCTCACTTAAGTCTTCATAAGTTCCTATAAGATCTCCCAGGTTTTTCTGAAACTGTCCTGTTCATCATTTCCTATACACAATTATATCCCATTACCATGCTCAAACATTCCCAAAATTCTGGGCATTCTGTTAGTTTCTAGTTGTCACCACAAAGAAAGATGCTTTAAATATTTTTCTGCTTCTGGGCTTTTTTTCCTCTTTCTTTGTTCTTTTTAAGGATACAAGTCTAGTACTGATATTACTCTATCAAAGGGTATGAATAGTTTAGTAAAGTTTCTTTTTACACACTTCCAAATTGTACTATTTACTTGATTGTTTTTATAACACCCTATACCTGAAGTTCTATCATCCTTCTTTTCTTCCCTCCTTCCCTCTTGTCCCTTCCTTCCTTCCTTCCTTCTTTCCTTCCTTCCTTCCTTCCTTCCTTCCTTCCTTCCTTCCTTCCTTCCTTCCTTCCTTCCTTCCTTCCTTCCTTCCTTCC
>NW_020954570.1:3313072-3319024 GCF_900497805.2 Vombatus ursinus | reverse complement strand
TCCTTCCTTCCTTCCTTCCTTCCTTCCTTCCTTCCTTCCTTCCTTCCCTCCTTATGTTGGGAATGAGTGAAGGCAAAAAGAAAAGGGAATGTCAGAAGAGGGGATTGATAGTGTCATGGAAACAAGAAACATGAACTTGAACAAACTTCAAGAGATAGTGTAGTAGATGGTGGTGTGCTATGGTCAACAGGGTCACAACAAAGGGGGGAAAACCATATTATTATTTTGATGATATGTTTTAGAGATAGCAAGAGCATAGATAAAATTAATAAAAAACAATTAATCCTCTAATATCTCTCTAATATCTAGAGGATAGAGAAAAACACCTTAGCTTGTTTTTAAATACCTTGACTCTAAGCTACTTTTCCAGCCTTACTTCATTCTGTTCTCCTTAACTTACTCTACATTTTGAGCAAGATATATTCTACCATTCCCTGTATCATTAAATTCTCTCTAATCTCACCCTTAATGACAGCTCTCCCTTATTCCTGGAATATACCCCACATTCATCCCTGCCTTTGGAATCATTCTCTTCCTTTGAGGTCCAGTTCAGATACCACTTCTTTCATATAAATCTTCATTGACTCCCAGTCTGATTATAATCCCTTTTAGAAATTCTTTAGGATTACTTTGTCTTAGCCTTTCCTTTTTTTCCTTATCACATTCTACCTTCCATCATACTTACCTGTAAACAGACACCCTATTATTATGTCATAAATATAGAGGTATTGACTATGTCATATTTCATCTTTGGTTCCCCATTGTTTAACAATAATTTATATATAATAGGAACTTAAATGTTGCATTAAATTATTTTTTGTAATTCTCGTTCATTAAAATACAATTGATAGCATTTGTTTTTGTATCACCTCCAATTTCTAATATATCCCTCCCCTCTATGTTACCCAATAACCCATCTCTTAAACAGAATAAGAAATGAAAGGGGAAAAAACCAGTCCAGCAGAACTAAAGCTAGCATCACTGGAATCTCATAATACATGCAATGCTCCAAAACCATAGCCTCCACTTGTAGAAAACAGGGAGGGAAATGCATTTTCTCTTTTCTTCTTCAGGACTGTTCTAACTCCAGAACGTTTTTAGCTTGATATTGAGATGAAACAAAGCACTCACAGTCTTTAAACACTTCACACAAAGAAGCTTATTTTGTTCTAACACAGTAAGAATATGCAACAATGATATAGTGGCACTTAGCTTCTCTGGACATGACTCCTTTACAGCAAAAGGAAATGTGTTTGATCAACAGGGCAGGGTAATGTTATTTGCTTGAGTTTCAAATATTCACCAAATCTGAAGGGCCTAGATTCCACATGGCTGGAACTTATTATGCCCTTAGATTACTAGGAGGCTGAGTCAGGGAAATCAGGATCAATCAAGTCCTATCCATAATTTTGTCCCAAAGTTACCCTCATCTTGGGTAGTGGTAGAAAGGGGAGAACTCACAACACAAGAGTTTGAGCCAATCATAGATCTTTGGGATAGCTTCATTTTTTGAGTAAATTTGTCAAGTGATGTATGATATTTTCAAGGAGGACTAGCACCTCTGGTGTGATAGATTGCCAAGCCATTTTCTGGGCTTTTCATCCACCTCTGATGTCCACCTTCTTCCAACTCTCACCAGAATCCAAGAAACTGTAGCATGTGTGGGAGCCACACTCCAGTAAAACCATCTTGGCAGTCAGGTTAAACTAGGTTGAGGCTAACCAATGGGCCTTAAACCTATGAGTGAGCTAGACAGATGTCTACCCCTATGGACTGTTGAGAAGAATTTGTTCCAGTGGGCCATGAAGGAAACTGAAGTACGTATTATGGAATACTTAGAGCTTGGCCAGACATCAAAAATGCCAAGGTTATTCACTGCATCCTGAGCCATTGCCCACCATCCTAACTTGTCTTGCCTTTGGACTCAGATGACTCTGGAAGAGAGAGTGAGGCTAATTACTATGCAACTCTTCCTCATTTAAATCCAATTTAAGCAAAAGTCGAGGCATCACCCCATGATATCATTGGTACTCTTCAAAATGAAGGGCAAACAACACCAACAAAGTTTGTCCATGTTGTTGTTTTTGTTCATCCTTCATTCTTAAAGGACCAATGGCAAGGGTGATGTTCTGATTTGCACATGAATTGGATATGAGTAGGGCAGAGGAAAGAAGTTACATTAGGGAAAGACTGATCCTATCACAAGGGTCAATCTTAATTATTATAATTACACTGTGTGGATATTCTTTTATTTTCTTTTGTTTGACATTTACATTGTTGCAATTATTGTTTATATTGTTTTGCTAGTTCTACTTAGTTTACTCTGCATCAGTTAATATAATTTTTTCTATGTTTACTAAATTATTTGTATTTTATGCTACATTCTTGTGAGTTATTTCAGAAGATTTCCCTTAAATAAATATTATTTTTTTCCTTCTGTTAATGCAGTTTTAAGGTCTATTGTTTTGCCTTATTCCTTGTTGCTTGGGGTTTGGGTTGGACGAGTTATACTAAAAACAATTACATTATAAACTCACTGATCTCATCATATGACCCGCCATTGTTGTTCCTGACAACTGTTTCATGATATAGAGGAAAGAAAGATCATAATAGATAGTCTCCTTTTGATTCATGTTTGTGGAACCCTGAAGAGAATCATTGAAGTAATCCCTCTTCCAGTGTCTAAGGCACAAAAGGTAGTAAGTTAGGCCATTAGTATATAGAGGATCATTAACCCTCTGGCCACTAGAGTGTCATTAAATGCATGGTGGGTGGGAGTGACAGTCACTAGAACAAATAGAGCAAAATGAAGTGTTTGGTCTGGATTCCCATATTGTCTACATAGCTATCTCACTTCCTATTTGGTAAAAAAAAAAAGTACTTCATTCTGCTATGTTAAATGCATGCATTTGTAATATCAAACAAATATAAGTTTTCATGACCTAATAAAAATGTAACTTGAACTTACTGATAATACATTAGCTAAGTTTGATGATGGGGAGTGATAAAGGTAGGTGGAGTTCTGAGGAAATGATAAGAAAGAAATTGAAAATAATGCATATTTTATCAGGCACAATAGCAAAGAAAGGAATATATTACATCTGTATACAACTCCTAATTTTCCATTTAGTGGCTATCAAACAGATGTACTTTTACAGTATTTTTGAGCTATTCATATTAAATATATATATATATTTCAAGTACTTTGATAAACTCTGTAACCTCAATGTTTGAGAATTTAAATTTGATAAATACTATTTAAAGTTTCTGAAGTTTAAGAAAGTATTTTTGAATAATGAATAGTTGAGATTTTTTTTCAGTTTGAAAATGCATTACAATATCAATATATATGTGAAGTCCCATTGTCCCATCACTTAAAAGTTTTGAAAACATGCTCTCTAATTTGTATATTGACCTATTTGTTAGCCATACTATATCTTTCCTTGTCCTTCAGTCCTTGGTAATCAAAGTGTCTAACAAGATCAAATTTCTGACAATAACACGACAGTTCTGACAGCCATCTGGTTACTTTTACAGTTTGTTTTCTTGTTCTGACTCACTGATCTGAAGATTCCAGTAGTTCAAAAATAAAAAAAGAGGAGGGGATGATACATTAAACTTTTCTCATAGCCCAGGGAGTACCTTATAAAGAAGACAGATACAGCACTAAAAGTGAGAAGAGCAATTGTCTTTGACCAGGTACACATAGATGTGATTAGTGTTGGAGGTGAAATAATTGTGAGAGACATAACAAATTTATTCTCAAGTTATAATAATAAGGGGAAATAATAAAAGCATTGAAACAATTTAAAACATCAAAACTGAGAATGGCAAAGAACATCAACAAGTTTTTACAAGTGATACTTCATTGTAGACTACTGAAAACTTTTATAATCACACAATTGATTAAAATATATAGGAGAAATAAGATCCCCATTTTTTAAAATTTAATTAAATATATTTTTAATCTCATTTGAATTGTTGAAAGAAAATACTTCCTGCTACATTACAAGTTCTTACCTACCCATATATCAAATTAATCAATATTCTAAGAATGATATAATAAAATAAATTATGTTATTTAATGACTCATGAACAGTTAGAACAAATGGATAACAAGTTGGGCCCAGAATTAAATAGGAAAGAATGACTGAGATTTCCTTTGGAAAATTTAAAAGTCCTTTAATGACTCCAAGCTTGTCCTAGAAATAAAGGTTCATCTTTTTAAAAGCAATTTTATTCAATGTGGCTGTATTATAGTGAGACATGGAACAAAACATTCTTCAAATAATGGAAAATGAATGTCACACATAACACAATAAAGAGCTACTTGGTGTATCTGAGAATACTGCAACATATAAGGAATAAATAACTTTGAAGAACAAGAGGAGAACATATCATCAGGAAAATGCATACAAAAACAAGATCAATTGGTTACACCCCAAAATCAAAGAGTATTTCACTGTTATCCTCCTGATGTTAAGAGAAAGCAAGAAAGTATCAATTATGTTTGATGATCCACTATGGTAAACTTAAGAAAGGGCATGGGCAAGACTCACAAAAAGTGCAAGAATGGCTGAATTGCAGGCTTTAACATTGGAGGGAATATAAACATTTCTGAGATCATGGATCCATTTAAATATTTTCAGTATGGCCCCACTAGTTACATTTGTAGGGGATAGCCTTATATCAATTAATATTATTACCTTAAGATTTGTTACTCAGAATAATTATTTTTGCTATTTCCAAGGCTTTTGGGTTCAGGGTCCTACATTGTGTCTATTGGGGTTTAGGGGATAAAATGGTCAATGTAGAGGTGGTAGTCTGGATTTCCTGGCACAGGGTTCCCCATGTTTTTCCGTCAACGTTCCTTGTTATTTGAGCGAAGCTGGCTTTCCTGTCTTGTTTATTGCAGTTTTATGTGGATGGTTAGCCCCTTCTCTATACTAGTTGCTTCTCCAATTGATGACTATGAGCATTGCTAGAAAGGAAGGACCAATGATTAGGAAGGTACTGCCACTCCTGGAGTTCCTATGCCTATCTGTCTATTGATGGTAATTGACTAATAGCTGTTAAGGATAGTGATAAGAAAGGTATGCCCCTCTCTACAGTGATTTCTCCCCTTAATCATAGCTATGGGGGCTGGACTGGAAGTAGTTCTTGTGCCTTTGGGGACACTGTTTTGCCCAAGGCTCTTGGGCTTGGCATATTGGGTTATCTCCAATAGGGCCTAAAGTGAGATGGTGGTCAAGGTGGTGGTGATGGTGATTTACTTGTCTGGCACATGTTGCCATATGTCTCTCACTCAGGACATCTTGCTATTTGAGCTGTACTGACTTGCATGCCTTATGTATTTTGGATATATCCCACACATACTTATTTGTATATGTGTTATATCTTCCACCAAGTAGAATTGTTCCTGTAGGGCAAATATTTTTTTGATTGTTTTCTTTGCATTCCCACTGTTTAGTACAGTATCCTGGACCTTAGTAAGTGTCTATTTAACTGAATTATTCTCATGCAAAATTATTTTAGTAATAAAAGAATCATTTTTATAAAGAAGGGGGAAAATAAAATAAAAATACATGTAAGTTAATATTGATGGAAAGTGCTATTGGTGAAGAGTTGTTTGAACAGATTTTGAAGAAGCAGATATCTTTATCCAATTCAGCTGCTCGTTTCATTGAAAGACTTCTCTGAAATTTTTGGAATCATATATATTTCTATCTATAAAGTAAAATGCTTGTTCATAAGACATAGGTAACAGATTTTTTTCTTTGCTTGCTAAACTTATAGAAGAAAGACAAAAATAGTAAAACTGATATGAATTTGATCAGAAAAAGAATAACAAGGTGCTTTCATGGTAAGTTTGATAATCAATATCCATTCAGTCCAAACTCTCATACTATCTATCTATCTATCTATCTATCTATCTATCTATCTATCTATCTA
>NW_020954570.1:3306379-3313062 GCF_900497805.2 Vombatus ursinus | reverse complement strand
CTATCTATCTATCTATCTATCTATCTATCTATCTATCTATCTATCTATCTATTTATCTATCTATTTGCTGCACTAAACAATCAGAAATGATGTTATGAATTATTGTGAATCATTGAAAAGTACTCATTAGTGAAGACATATTTGATTATATTCACTATACTGTGCTTGCCATAGGATAGTAGAATTTTAGTGAGGGAAGGTTGCTTTGAGATAATCTATCTCAATCACCTTGGAAATTAAGATATGATGAAATTAAGATACAAGGTAGCATTCAAATAGTCACAAAGTTAGCACTTCAAATCAGATTTCCTGACTCCTAGTTTACAATATCCCAATTTCCAGCTGTTTCCAATAATCTTCTCTGACTTCAATAATATGAAAATGGATTAATGAATTTTAAATAGAGTCTTCAGCAAAGGTCTTTTTTAGCCAAAAGTGAGCCCTGCTGTAAAGAGGTCTGATCATGGTCAATAAGAAGGACCAAGTACTAACAGTAACATGCTCGCTTCCATTTAATAGCAGAGGGCATGACTCTCAGAGAGTTGGTTACTGCTTTATCCTAGACCCTCCCATTTTATGAGATGCAACAGATCAGCTCATTTTATCAGTCTAAAGCTTAAGCCTATGAGGATTTAGTCAATCAGACATTTAACTCATAGAACCTTCCCTTTATTGAATGGATTCCATTGTTTTTTTTTTCTTTCCCTGCCATGTTTCAACAGAATATGCAGTAAAGCTTACTATAACTCTGGAGTCCTTTAATCATAGCAACTGAATAATGAGTAGACTGGCTTGAGCTAAGCCTATCCCAAAAAAAATAAAGTTTGTCAACAAATAAGTAATTTCAGAAATGCAGAAGAACAGGTACCTCAGGTGATACATGTCCATACCAAGAATTTTCATGCAGCATTAATGATTTTGAGTTGGGTGATGTATGATGGTTACTCTAATGTAGATGGATAAGGCCCAGGAAGATTCCTTTGTGAAGTGGAAATGGTATATTCAAGGTGGCATTTGCCTGGAAGTCTCATATATTATTCCATTTTATAAACAAGTTGTGATTGTGTTGGAGACTCAGGCTTCTCATCCCAGCTGCAATGTTTTGTCTCCTTTGCCTACAAGGCAAAGTAGGTGGTATCATAGGGCAAAGGGTTTATGACCTCTTAGCTACCTCGCAACAGATGATTCTGACCTCTGCTAGTAATCAACATTTTTATCAAGTGTTAACATTAGTACTATGGTCTGATTGTTCCTGTTATTACTCATTTCCATCATCACTGCTTTGGATGGAACACGAGAGTGAACTGTCCTTAATATGACCTGACCGTTTTTTGGAGTATTTTTTTAAAAATGTATTTTTAATTATTATATTTTGCCTTATATTTTTCTTCTAGTGCTACTTATGTTAGAGTTCTTGCATTCCCCAAATCAGAATTATTTAGTAATGTGTCCTTAATGCCATTTAACTGGTTGAAGGTATGTAGGAATATTTTTGGGAACTTGACAGCAAGGGTTAGCTATGATAGGAGAAATATCTTTTATTTTTTATAAGCTACTCTGTTTTTTACTTTGTTTTTTTTCCCATTAAAGTGTTTCTTGATTTCATTCTTTTTTCTCACTTAATAGTATTTTTTCCCAATTACATGTAAAGATAGTTTTCAGCATTCACTTTTATAAGATTTTGAGTTCCAACATTTTTCTACTTCCCTCCCTACACACTTCCCAAGATGGCAAGCAATCTGATATAAGCTATACATATGTAAACATATTAAACATATTTCCACATTAGTCTTGCTGTGAAAGAAGAATCAGAATGAAAAGGAAAAACTATGAGAAAGAAAAAAAAAGAAAAATTAATATGATTCAATCTGCATTCTGACTCTGTAGTTCTTTCTCTGAAGGTGGATATCATTTTCTTTCCTGTGTCTTTTAGAATTGTCTTAGATCATTATATTGTTGAGAAGAGCTAAGTCTTTCAAAGTTTGGCATCACACAATGTTGCTGTTACTGTGTGCAATGTTCTCCTGGTTCTGCTCACTTCACTTAGAGTCAGTTCATGGAAGTGTTTCCATGTTTTTTTCTAAAATCTACTTGCTCACCATTTCTTTTTGCATAATAGTATTCCATTACATTCATATACCACAACTTGTTCAGTCATTCCCCAATTGATGGGCATCCCCTCAATTTCCAATTCTTTGCTGCCACAAAAAGAGCTGCTATGAATGTTTTTGTACATGTTGTTCCTTTTCCCTTTTTTGTGATCTCTTTGAGATATAGAACTAGTAGTTGTATTGCTGGATCAAAGGGTATGCACAGTTTTATATCCCTTTGGGCATAGTTTCAAATTGCTCTCCAGAATTGTGGGATCAGTTCACAAATCCACCAACAATGCATTAGTATTTCAATTTCCCCACATCTTCTCCAACATTTATCATTTTCCTTTTTTGTCATATCATCCAATCTGATAGATGTGAGGTGGTACTTTAGAGTTGTTTTTAATTTTCATTTCTCTAATCAATAGTGATTTAAAGCATTTTTTCATATGACTGTAGATAGTTTTAATTCCTTCATCTGAAAACTGCCTGTTCATATCCTTTGACTATTTATCAATTGGAGAATGACTTGGATTCTTATAAATTTGACTCAGTTCTCTACATATTTTAGAAACAAGGCTTTTATCAGAGACACTGGCTGTAAAAATTGTTTCCCAGCTTTTGACTTTTTTTCTAGTCTTAGTTACATTGGCTTTGTTTATGCAAAACCTTTTTAATTTAATGTAATCAAAATGATCTATTTTGCATTTCCTGATGTTCTCTATCTCTTGTTTGGTCATAATTCTTCCCTTCTCCACAGATCTTACAGGTAAACTCTTTCTTATTTTCTTAATCTGTTTATATGAGCAGCCATTTTGACCTTGTCTTGGTATACGCTGTAAGATGTTCTTTGTCTAGTTTCTGCCATACTGTTTTCCAGTTTTCTCAGCAGGTTTTTGGTGTTTTGTTTTCCTTTTTGTTTTGTTTTGTTTTTTGGTCAAATACTGAGTTCTTATTTCAGAAGCATGAATCTTTGGGTTTATCAAAAATAGATTACTGTAGTCATTGACTACTGTGTTTTGTATACATAACCTATTCCACTGATCCACCACTCTATTTCTTAGCCAGTACCAAATAATTTTCATGATTGCTACTTTATAATACCATTTTAGATCTGGTACAATGAGGCCACCTTCCCTTGCATTTCTTTTAATTGATTCATTTGGTATTCTTGACTTTTTATTCTTCCCAATGAATTTTGTTAATATTTTTTCCAGCTCTTTAAAATGATTTTTGGTAGTTTGATTGGTATTACACTGGATAAGTAAATTAATTGAGGTAGAATTGTCATTTGTATTATATTAGCTGAGTCTATCAATGAGCAACTTTTATTTTTCCAATTATTTCAATCTGACTTTATTTGTGTGAAATGTTTTATAATTGTGTTCATATAGTTCTTGGGTTTGTCTTGGCAGGTAGACACCCAAATATTTTATATTGTCTACATATACTTTAAATGGAATTTCTCTATGTCTTGCTGCTGGGCTTTGTTAGTAATATATAGAAATGTTGATGATCTATATGGGTTTACTTTATATCCTGCAACTTTGCTAAAGTTATTGATTATTTCAAGCAGTTTTTTAGTTGATTCTCTAGGATTCTCTAAGTATATCATCATATCATCTGCAAAGAGAGATAACTTTGTTTCTTCTTTGACTATTTTAATACCTTCAATTTCTTTTTCTTCTCTTATTGCTAAAGCTAATGTCTCCAGTACTATATTGAACACAATTGGTGATAATGGACAGCCTTGTTTCACCTCCAATCTTACAGGAAATGCTTCTAGCTTAACTCCATTACATAAAATATTTACTGATGATTTTAGGTAGATGTTACTTATCATTTTAAGGAAAACTCCATTTATTCCTGTACCTTCTAGTACTTTTAATAGGAATGAGTGCTGTATTTTGTCAAAAGCTTTTTCTGCATCTGTTGAGTTAATCATTTGGTGTCTGTTGGTTTTGTTATGGATATAGTCAATTATGCTGACTAGTTTTCCTAACATTGAAGTAGCCCTGCATTCTTGGTATAAATCCCACCTTGTCATATTGTATTATCCTGGTAATAAGTTGCTGTTATCTCTTTGCTAACATTTTATTTAAAATGTTTGCATTAATATTCATTAGGGAAATTGGTCTACAATTTTCTTTCTGTGTTTTAGCCCTTCCAGGTTTAGGGCTCAGTACCATATTTGTATCAGAAAAATAATTTAGTAAGATTCCTTCTTCACCTAATTTTCCAAATAGTTTATATAATGTTGGAATTAATTGTTCTTCAAATATTTGATAGAACTCACTTGTAAATCCATCTGACACTGGGGATATTTTCTTAGAGAATTCCTTGAAGGCTTCTTAAATTTCTTTTCCTGAAATGGGATTATTATTATAAATCCTCCTCTGTTAATCTGGGCCACTTATATTTTTATAAAAATTCATCCATTCACTAAGATAGCCAAATTTATTGGCTTACAGTTGGGCAAAATAGTTTCTAATTATTGTTTTAATATCATCTTTAGTGGTAGTAAATTCACCCTTTTCATTTTTGATACTGGCAATTTGGTTTTCTCCTTTCTTTTTTTTAATCAAATTAATCAAAGTTTTATCCACTATTGTCATTTTCTTTGATGAATTTGTTGATTGTTTGTATGATTTGTTCTTTGACCCACTCAAATTTTAGCATTACATTATTTAGTTTCCTATTGATTTTAGTCTCTTTTTCCATGGCCCTTTATTACACATAATTTTTATTGCATTATGAACTGAAAATGCATTTAAAATTTTTGCTTTTCTGCATTGCATTGTGAGATCTTTATGCCCTAATACATGATCAGTTTTAACATAGGTGCCATGTACTACTGAAGAAAAAAATGTATTCCTTTCTATACTTATTTATTTAATTTTATGGTCCACTAGTATTTCATTGCATCCTTTTTTCCAGCAATCTATCACATCTAACTTTTCTAAAATTCTATTCACCTCCTTAACTTGTTTCTTGTTTATTGTGGTTAGATTTATCTAGTTTTGAAAGGAGAAAGGTTCCTCACTAGTATAGTTTTATTTTCTATTTCTTCCTGTAAATCATTTGCCTTTTCCTCTAAGAATCTAGATGATATATCCCTTTGATGCATATATATTTAGTATTGATATTACTTCATTATCTATGGTACCTTTTAGCAGGTAATCCAATAATTCTTAAATTATCTTTCCTGGATTCATTTTCCAGGTCAATTATTTTTCCAATGAGACATTATAAAATTTCTTCTATTTTTTTCATTCTTTTGTTTCTGTTTGACTAATTCTTCATGTCTCATAGAGTCATTAGCTTCCACTTGCCCATTTCTAAATTTTTAAGGAATTATTTTCTTTGGTTAGCTTTTGTATCTCCTTTTCCATTTGGCCAACTCCAATATTTAAGGAGTTTTCTTTAGTGGATTTTTTTCCCATTTGGTCAATTGCATATTTTAAGGAATTGTTTCATTCAGTCAATTTTTGTCCTTCCTTTTCCAAGCTGTTGACTCTCTGTTGCATACCTCTCATTTCTTTTCCCATTTTTTCTTCTATCTCTCTTTTTTTACTTTTAAACTCCTTCTTGAGCTCTTCCAAGAAGACTTTTGGGGTTTGAGACCAATTCATATGACCCTTTGAAGTTTTGGATGCAGTTATATTGATAGTGTTGTCCTCATCAGAGTTTGTGTTTTGATCTTCCCTGTCACCATACTAAGTTTCTATGATCAATGTTCATTTTTGCTTCTTGCTCTTTTTTTTGCCTATTTCACAGCATTTAAAATTGAGCTCTCCTGCTGGAGCACAGGGGATACTGTCCTAAGTTTCTTGTGCTGGGGACCAAGGGCCTGGTCACTGGCTTTGTGCACTGTGGCCGCAGGTGCTGGTGGCTGGAGGCTAGAGGAGTCTGACAGCTTACCTGGTGCTAAGCTGGGGTCATAGTGGTGGTATCTGGAATGTGCTGTGGACAAGTGAGATTTTTCTGTGTTTCCCCAGCACTATACTGAAGCATGTGTCCCCAAGGGGGTGACTACATGCCTGGGTCTACCCTAAAGCACATGGTGGTACTCAAAGTTAAAGTCTACTGATTCCCCTGGCTATGTCAAGGTATGAGGGCTGTATTAGTGTTGGTGTTTGCCTGCTCCACCACACTGGGTTTTAGGATCTTCTGCTGGTTTGCTGAAGTGGAGTTTGCTGCTGGCTTGCTGGGATACTTCCTGTCCTGGATGGTGCTCCCCTTTTGCCTGCATGATAAGGACATTTTTGCCAATCCTCCAAGTCTCCCAAGTTAAAAGACTGCTCCACCCCATCATTTCTGCTGGCTCAGCCATTCCAGGATTTGTTCTGGGGCATATTTTATGGTTGTTTGGAGGTGAACATGACAGAGCTACATTCATTTATTGTTTACTCTGCCACCTTGGCTTCCAAAAGTCTTGTGATTTCTTTCTATTTTTTTCTTTAAGAAGTGAAAGAAATCATGGTCAGGGTTTGTTTGGTTCAGAACACTAGGGATTAAATTATTGTTTTTGTTTCCTTGACTTTTGATGGAAGGAGAAGGAGAAGGAGAAGGAGAGGAGGAGGAGGAAGA